>NW_027362767.1:167458365-167808365 GCF_046119375.1 Phyllobates terribilis | reverse complement strand
AAACGATCACCGCGGTTTTACAACCCTGCAACATGGGGTCCGCCGCAGCCTTGTGTGGCGGTTACATACACCTATATGTGGGCGACGGATGACTTTTACTTACCGCTTCATAGCGACACATTTCCCGCAGCCAAACGGAGCTTTAAAGTCCTTGCATCTGCACCGGAGGTGATCTTCCTTTCCGCTGCACACATCCAGGTACCATCAGCCGAGCGGTTGATGAGCTTCCGCTCTAGGAAAATCACCTGTAGTGCTGCTGGAACTATTCAAACCTGGATATATTCACCCATATCTTCTATACGGCATCACAGGGGTTGAGGCAGCCATAAGGACGCCACCTGCACGGTTGAAAAGCATCAGCAGCGTTGACGGGAAAAACCCTACTTGTCCTGACGCTAACCCTAGTTGTCCTGACGCTAACCCTAGTTGTCCTGACGCTAACCCTACTTGTCCTGACGCTAACCCTAGTTGTCCTGACGCTAACCCTAGTTGTCCTGACGCTAACCCTACTTGTCCTGACGCTAACCCGAGTTGTCCTGACGCTAACCCTAGTTGTCCTGACGCTAACCCTAGTTGTCCTGACGCTAACCCTAGTTGTCCTGACGCTAACCCTAGTTGACCTGACGCTAACCCTACTTGTCCTGATGCTAACCCTACTTGTCCTGACGCTAACCCTAGTTGTCCTGATGCTAACCCTACTTGTCCTGACGCTAACCCTAGTTGTCCTGACGCTAACCCTAGTTGTCCTGACGCTAACCCTAGTTGTCCTGATGCTAACCCTACTTGTCCTGACGCTAACCCTAGTTGTCCTGACGCTAACCCTAGTTGTCCTGACTCTAACCCTACTTGTCCTGACGCTAACCCTAGTTGTTCTGACGCTAACCCTAGTTGTCCTGACGCTAACTCTACTTGTCCTGACGCTAACCCTAGTTGACCTGACGCTAACCCTAGTTGTCCTGACGCTAAACCTAGTTGTCCTGACGCTAACCCTAGTTGTCCTAACACGAACCCTAGTTGTCCTGGCACTAACCCTAGTTGTCCTGACTCTAACCCTAGTTGTCCTGATGCTAACCCTAGTTGTCCTGGAGCTAACCCTAGTTGTCCTGGCGCTAACCCTAGTTGTCCTGACGCTAACCCTAGTTGTCCTGGCGCTAACCCTAGTTGTCCTGACGCTAACCCTAGTTGTCCTGGCGCTAACCCTAGTTGTCCTGACGCTAACCCTAGTTGTCCTGACGCTAACCCTAGTTGTCCTGGCGCTAATCCTAGTTGTCCTGGCGCTAACCCTAGTTGTCCTGACGCTAAGCCTAGTTGTCCTGACGCTAACCCTAGTTGTCCTGGCGCTAACCCTATTTGTCCTGAAGCTAACCCTAGTTGTCCTGACGCTAACCCGAGTTGTCCTGACGCTAACCCTAGTTGTCCTGACGCTAACCCTACTTGTCCTGACGATAACCCTAGTTGTCCTGACGCTAACCCTAGTTGTCCTGACGCTAACCCTAGTTGTCCTGACGCTAACCCTAGTTGTCCTGACGCTAACCCTACTTGTCCTGACGCTAACCCTAGTTGTCCTGACGCTAACCCTAGTTGTCCTGACGCTAACCCTAGTTGTCCTGATGCTAACCCTATTTGTCCTGACGCTAAACCTATTTGTCCTGACGCTAACCCTAGTTGTCCTGACGCTAACCCTACTGGTCCTGACGCTAACCCTAGTTGTCCTGACGCTAACCCTAGTTGTCCTGACGCTAACCCTACTTGTCCTGACGCTAACCCTAGTTGTCCTGATGCTAACCCTAGTTGTCCTGACGCTAATCCTAGTTGTCCTGACGCTAACCCTAGTTGTCCTGACGCTAACCCTACTTGTCCTGATGCTAACCCTAGTTGTCCTGACGCTAACCCTAGTTGTCCTGACGCTAACCCTAGTTGTCCTGACGCTAACCCTAGCTGTCCTGGTGCTAACCCTAGTTGTCCTGACGCTAACCCTAGTTGTCCTGACGCTAACCCTACTTGTCCTGACGCTAACCCTAGGTGTCCTGACGCTAACCCTAGTTGTCCTGACGCTAACCCTACTTGTCCTGACACTAACCCTAGTTGTCCTGATGCTAACTCTAGTTGTCCTGCGCTAACCCTACTTGTCCTGACGTTAACCCTACTTGTCCTGACGCTAACCCTAGTTGCCCTGACGCTAACCCTACTTGTCCTGACGCTAACCCTAGTTGTCTTGACGCTAACCCTACTTGTCCTGACGCTAACCCTAGTTGTCCTGATGCTAACCCTAGTTGTCCTGATGCTAACCCTACTTGTCCTGACGCTAACCCTACTTGTCCTGACGCTAACCCTAGTTGTCCTGACGCTAACCTTACTTGTCCTGACGCTAACCCTAGTTGTCCTGACGCTAACCCTAGTTGTCCTGACGCTAACCCTAGTTGTCCTGACGCTAACCCTAGTTGTCCTGACTCTAACCCTACTTGTCCTGATGCTAACCCTAGTTGTCCTGACGCTAACCCTAGTTGTCCTGATGCTAACCCTACTTGTCCTGACGCTAAACCTAGTTGTCCTGACGCTAACCCTAGTTGTCCTGACGCTAACCCTAGTTGTCCTGACGCTAACCCTAGTTGTCCTGAAGCTAACCCTAGTTGTCCTGACGCTAACCCTAGTTGTCCTGACGCTAACCCTAGTTGTCCTGACGCTAACCCTAGTTGTCCTGGCGCTAACCCTAGTTGTCCTGATGCTAACCCTAGTTGTCCTGACGCTTACCCTAGTTGTCCTGGCGATAACCCTAATTGTCCTGGCGCTAACCCTAGTTGTCCTGGCGCTAACCCTAGTTGTCCTGACGCTAACCCTAGTTGTCCTGACGCTAACCCCAGTTGTCCTGACGCTAACCCTAGTTGTCCTGACGCTAACCCTAGTTGTCCTGACGCTAACCCTAGTTGTCCTGGCGCTAACCCTAGTTGTCCTGGCGCTAACCCTAGTTGTCCTGGCGCTAACCCTAGTTGTCCTGGCGCTAACCCTAGTTGTCCTGACGCTAACCCTAGTTGTCCTGATGCTAACCCTAGTTGTCCTGACGCTAACAGTAGTTGTCCTGACGCTAACCCTAGTTGTCCTGACGCTAAGCCTAGTTGTCCAGACGCTAACCCTAGTTGTCCAGACGCTAACCCTAGTTGTCCTGATGCTAACCCTAGTTGTCCTGATGCTAACCCTAGTTGTCCTGACGCTAACCCTAGTTGTCCTGAAGCTAACCCTAGTTGTCCTGACGCTAACCCTAGTTGTCCTGAAGCTAACCCTAGTTGTCCTGACGCTAACCCTAGTTGTCCTGACGCTAACCCCAGTTGTCCTGACGCTAACCCTAGTTGTCCTGACGCTAACCCTAGTTGTCCTGACGCTAAGCCTAGTTGTCCTGACGCTAACCCTAGTTGTCCTGGCGCTAACCCTAGTTGTCCTGACGCTAACCCTAGTTGTCCTGACGCTAACCCTAGTTGTCCTGGCGCTAACCCTAGTTGTCCTGGCGCTAACCCTACTTGTCCTGATGCTAACCCTAGTTGTCCTGACGCTAACCCTAGTTGTCCTGATGCTAACCCTACTTGTCCTGACGCTAAACCTAGTTGTCCTGACGCTAACCCTAGTTGTCCTGACGCTAACCCTAGTTGTCCTGACGCTAACCCTAGTTGTCCTGAAGCTAACCCTAGTTGTCCTGACGCTAACCCTAGTTGTCCTGACGCTAACCCTAGTTGTCCTGACGCTAACCCTAGTTGTCCTGGCGCTAACCCTAGTTGTCCTGATGCTAACCCTAGTTGTCCTGACGCTTACCCTAGTTGTCCTGGCGCTAACCCTAGTTGTCCTGGCGCTAACCCTAGTTGTCCTGGCGCTAACCCTAGTTGTCCTGACGCTAACCCTAGTTGTCCTGACGCTAACCCCAGTTGTCCTGACGCTAACCCTAGTTGTCCTGACGCTAACCCTAGTTGTCCTGACGCTAACCCTAGTTGTCCTGGCGCTAACCCTAGTTGTCCTGGCGCTAACCCTAGTTGTCCTGGCGCTAACCCTAGTTGTCCTGGCGCTAACCCTAGTTGTCCTGACGCTAACCCTAGTTGTCCTGATGCTAACCCTAGTTGTCCTGACGCTAACAGTAGTTGTCCTGACGCTAACCCTAGTTGTCCTGACGCTAAGCCTAGTTGTCCAGACGCTAACCCTAGTTGTCCAGACGCTAACCCTAGTTGTCCTGATGCTAACCCTAGTTGTCCTGATGCTAACCCTAGTTGTCCTGACGCTAACCCTAGTTGTCCTGAAGCTAACCCTAGTTGTCCTGACGCTAACCCTAGTTGTCCTGAAGCTAACCCTAGTTGTCCTGACGCTAACCCTAGTTGTCCTGACGCTAACCCTAGTTGTCCTGACGCTAACCCTAGTTGTCCTGGCGCTAACCCTAGTTGTCCTGACGCTAACCCTAGTTGTCCTGACGCTTACCCTACTTGTCCTGACGCTAACCCTAGTTGTCCTGGCGCTAACCCTAGTTGTCCTGACGCTAACCCTAGTTGTCCTGACGCTAACCCCAGTTGTCCTGACGCTAACCCTAGTTGTCCTGACGCTAACCCTAGTTGTCCTGACACTAAGCCTAGTTGTCCTGACGCTAACCCTAGTTGTCCTGGCGCTAACCCTAGTTGTCCTGACGCTAACCCTAGTTGTCCTGACGCTAACCCTAGTTGTCCTGGCGCTAACCCTAGTTGTCCTGGCGCTAACCCTAGTTGTCCTGGCGCTAACCCTAGTTGTCTTGACGCTAACCCTAGTTGTCCTGATGCTAACCGTAGTTGTCCTGACGCTAACACTAGTTGTCCTGACGCTAACCCTAGTTGTCCTGACGCTAAGCCTAGTTGTCCTGACGCTAACCCTAGTTGTCCAGACGCTAACCCTAGTTGTCCTGACGCTAACCCTAGTTGTCCTGATGCTAACCCTAGTTGTCCTGACGCTAACCCTAGTTGTCCTGAAGCTAACCCTAGTTGTCCTGACGCTAACCCTAGTTGTCCTGGCGCTAACCCTAGTTGTCCTGGCGCTAACCCTAGTTGTCCTGGCGCTAACCCTAGTTGTCCTGGCGCTAACCCTAGTTGTCCTGACGCTAACCCTAGTTGTCCTGGCGCTAACCCTAGTTGTCCTGACGCTAACCCTAGTTGTCCTGACGCTAACCCTAGTTGTCCTGGCGCTAACCCTAGTTGTCCTGGCGCTAAGCCTAGTTGTCCTGGCGCTAAGCCTAGTTGTCCTGACGCTAACCCTAGTTGTCCTGGCGCTAACCCTAGTTGTCCTGAAGCTAACCCTAGTTGTCCTGACGCTAACCCTAGTTGTCCTGAAGCTAACCCTAGTTGTCCTGACGCTAACCCTAGTTGTCCTGACGCTAACCCTAGTTGTCCTGACGCTAACCCTAGTTGTCCTGACGCTAACCCTACTTGTCCTGACGCTAACCCTACTTGTCCTGACGCTAACCCTAGTTGTCCTGACGCTAACCCTAGTTGTCCTGACTCTAACCCTATTTGTCCTGACGCTAAACCTACTTGTCCTGACGCTAACCCTAGTTGTCCTGACGCTAACCCTACTTGTCCTGATGCTAACCCTAGTTGTCCTGACGCTAACCCTAGTTGTCCTGACACTAACCCTAGTTGTCCTGACGCTAACCCTACTTGTCCTGACGCTAACCCTACTTGTCCTGACGCTAACCCTAGTTGTCCTGACGCTAACCCTAGTTGTCCTGACTCTAACCCTATTTGTCCTGATGCTAACCCTAGTTGTCCTGACGCTAACCCTACTTGTCCTGCCGCTAACCCTAGTTGTCTTGACGCTAACCCTACTTGTCCTGACGCTAACCCTAGTTGTCCTGACTCTAACCCTATTTGTCCTGATGCTAACCCTAGTTGTCCTGACGCTAACCCTACTTGTCCTGCCGCTAACCCTAGTTGTCCTGACGCTAACCCTAGTTGTCCTGACGCTAACCCTAGTTGTCCTGACGCTAACCCTAGTTGTCCTGGCGCTAACCCTAGTTGTCCTGGCGCTAAGCCTAGTTGTCCTGGCGCTAAGCCTAGTTGTCCTGACGCTAACCCTAGTTGTCCTGGCGCTAACCCTAGTTGTCCTGAAGCTAACCCTAGTTGTCCTGACGCTAACCCTAGTTGTCCTGAAGCTAACCCTAGTTGTCCTGACGCTAACCCTAGTTGTCCTGACGCTAACCCTAGTTGTCCTGACGCTAACCCTAGTTGTCCTGACGCTAACCCTACTTGTCCTGACGCTAACCCTACTTGTCCTGACGCTAACCCTAGTTGTCCTGACGCTAACCCTAGTTGTCCTGACTCTAACCCTATTTGTCCTGACGCTAAACCTACTTGTCCTGACGCTAACCCTAGTTGTCCTGACGCTAACCCTACTTGTCCTGATGCTAACCCTAGTTGTCCTGACGCTAACCCTAGTTGTCCTGACACTAACCCTAGTTGTCCTGACGCTAACCCTACTTGTCCTGACGCTAACCCTACTTGTCCTGACGCTAACCCTAGTTGTCCTGACGCTAACCCTAGTTGTCCTGACTCTAACCCTATTTGTCCTGATGCTAACCCTAGTTGTCCTGACGCTAACCCTACTTGTCCTGCCGCTAACCCTAGTTGTCTTGACGCTAACCCTAGTTGTCCTGACGCTAACCCTAGTTGTCCTGACGCTAAGCCTACTTGTCCTGACGCTAACCCTAGTTGTCCTGACGCTAACCCTAGTTGTCCTGACGCTAACCCTAGTTGTCCTGACGCTAACCCTAGTTGTCCTGACGCTAACCCTACTTGCCCTGACGCTAACCCTAGTTGTCCTGACGCTAACCCTAGTTGTCCTGACGCTAACCCTAGTTGTCCTGGTGCTAACCCTAGTTGTCCTGACGCTAACCCTAGTTGTCCTGGCACTAACCCTAGTTGTCCTGGCGCTAACCCTAGTTGTCCTGGCGCTAACCCTAGTTGTCCTGGCACTAACCCTAGTTGTCCTGGCGCTAACCCGAGTTGTCCTGGCGCTAACCCTAGTTGTCCTGACGCTAACCCTAGTTGTCCTGGCGCTAACCCTAGTTGTCCTGGCGCTAACCCTAGTTGTCCTGGCGCTAACCCTAGTTGTCCTGGCGCTAACCCTAGTTGTCCTGACGCTAACCCTAGTTGTCCTGGCGCTAACCCTAGCTGTCCTGACGCTAACCCTAGCTGTCCTGATGCTAACCCTAGTTGTCCTGACGCTAACCCTAGTTGTCCTGACGCTAACCCTAGTTGTCCTGACGCTAACCCTAGTTGTACTGACGCTAACCCTAGTTGTCCTGACGCTAACCCGAGTTGTCCTGACGCTAACCCGAGTTGTCCTGACGCTAACCCGAGTTGTCCTGACGCTAACCCGAGTTGTCCTGATGCTAACCCGAGTTGTCCTGACGCTAACCCGAGTTGTCCTGACGCTAACCCGAGTTGTCCTGACGCTAACCCGAGTTGTCCTGACGCTAACCCGAGTTGTCCTGACGCTAACCCTACTTGTCCTGACGCTAACCCTAGTTGTCCTGACGCTAACCCTAGTTGTCCTGACGCTAATCCTAGTTGTCCTGACGCTAACCCTACTTGTCCTGACGCTAACCCTAGTTGTCCTGGCGCTAACCCTAGTTGTCCTGGCGCTAACCCTAGTTGTCCTGACGCTAACCCTAGTTGTCCTGACGCTAACCCTACTTGTCCTGACGCTAACCCTACTTGTCCTGACGCTAACCCTACTTGTCCTGACGCTAACCCTAGTTGTCCTGACGCTAACCCTAGTTGTCCTGACACTAACCCTAGTTGTCCTGACGCTAACCCTAGTTGTCCTGACGCTAACCCTAGTTGTCCTGACGCTAACCCTACTTGTCCTGACGCTAACCCTACTTGTCCTGACGCTAACCCTAGTTGTCCTGACGCTAACCCTAGTTGTCCTGACGCTAACCCTATTTGTCCTGACGCTAAACCTACTTGTCCTGACGCTAACCCTAGTTGTCCTGACGCTAACCCTACTTGTCCTGACGCTAACCCTAGGTGTCCTGACGCTAACCCTAGTTGTCCTGAAGCTAACCCTACTTGTCCTGACACTAACCCTAGTTGTCCTGATGCTAACTCTAGTTGTCCTGCGCTAACCCTACTTGTCCTGACGTTAACCCTACTTGTCCTGACGCTAACCCTAGTTGCCCTGACGCTAACCCTACTTGTCCTGACGCTAACCCTAGTTGTCTTGACGCTAACCCTACTTGTCCTGACGCTAACCCTAGTTGTCCTGATGCTAACCCTAGTTGTCCTGAAGCTAACCCTAGTTGTCCTGACGCTAACCCTACTTGTCCTGACGCTAACCCTACTTGTCCTGACGCTAACCCTAGTTGTCCTGACGCTAACCTTACTTGTCCTGACGCTAACCCTAGTTGTCCTGACGCTAACCCTAGTTGTCCTGACGCTAAACCTAGTTGTCCTGACGCTAACCCTAGTTGTCCTGACTCTAACCCTACTTGTCCTGATGCTAACCCTAGTTGTCCTGATGCTAACCCTAGTTGTCCTGATGCTAACCCTACTTGTCCTGACGCTAAACCTAGTTGTCCTGACGCTAACCCTAGTTGTCCTGACGCTAACCCTAGTTGTCCTGACGCTAACCCTAGTTGTCCTGAAGCTAACCCTAGTTGTCCTGACTCTAACCCTAGTTGTCCTGACGCTAACCCTAGTTGTCCTGACGCTAACCCTAGTTGTCCTGGCGCTAACCCTAATTGTCCTGACGCTAACCCTAGTTGTCCTGACGCTAACCCTAGTTGTCCTGACGCTAACCCTAGTTGTCCTGATGCTAACCCTAGTTGTCCTGACGCTAACCCTAGTTGTCCTGACGCTAACCCTAGTTGTCCTGACGCTAACCCTAGTTGTACTGACGCTAACCCTAGTTGTCCTGACGCTAACCCGAGTTGTCCTGACGCTAACCCGAGTTGTCCTGACGCTAACCCGAGTTGTCCTGACGCTAACCCGAGTTGTCCTGACGCTAACCCGAGTTGTCCTGACGCTAACCCGAGTTGTCCTGACGCTAACCCGAGTTGTCCTGACGCTAACCCGAGTTGTCCTGACGCTAACCCGAGTTGTCCTGACGCTAACCCTAGTTGTCCTGACGCTAACCCTAGTTGTCCTGACGCTAATCCTAGTTGTCCTGACGCTAACCCTACTTGTCCTGACGCTAACCCTAGTTGTCCTGGCGCTAACCCTAGTTGTCCTGGCGCTAACCCTAGTTGTCCTGACGCTAACCCTAGTTGTCCTGACGCTAACCCTACTTGTCCTGACGCTAACCCTACTTGTCCTGACGCTAACCCTACTTGTCCTGACGCTAACCCTAGTTGTCCTGACGCTAACCCTAGTTGTCCTGACACTAACCTTAGTTGTCCTGACGCTAACCCTAGTTGTCCTGACGCTAACCCTAGTTGTCCTGACGCTAACCCTACTTGTCCTGACGCTAACCCTACTTGTCCTGACGCTAACCCTAGTTGTCCTGACGCTAACCCTAGTTGTCCTGACGCTAACCCTATTTGTCCTGACGCTAACCCTACTTGTCCTGACACTAACCCTAGTTGTCCTGATGCTAACTCTACTTGTCCTGCGCTAACCCTACTTGTCCTGACGTTAACCCTACTTGTCCTGACGCTAACCCTAGTTGCCCTGACGCTAACCCTACTTGTCCTGACGCTAACCCTAGTTGTCTTGACGCTAACCCTACTTGTCCTGACGCTAACCCTAGTTGTCCTGATGCTAACCCTAGTTGTCCTGACGCTAACCCTACTTGTCCTGACGCTAACCCTACTTGTCCTGACGCTAACCCTAGTTGTCCTGACGCTAACCTTACTTGTCCTGACGCTAACCCTAGTTGTCCTGACGCTAACCCTAGTTGTCCTGACGCTAAACCTAGTTGTCCTGACGCTAACCCTAGTTGTCCTGACTCTAACCCTACTTGTCCTGATGCTAACCCTAGTTGTCCTGACGCTAACCCTAGTTGTCCTGATGCTAACCCTACTTGTCCTGACGCTAAACCTAGTTGTCCTGACGCTAACCCTAGTTGTCCTGACGCTAACCCTAGTTGTCCTGAAGCTAACCCTAGTTGTCCTGACTCTAACCCTAGTTGTCCTGACGCTAACCCTAGTTGTCCTGACGCTAACCCTAGTTGTCCTGGCGCTAACCCTAGTTGTCCTGACGCTAACCCTAGTTGTCCTGACGCTAACCCTAGTTGTCCTGACGCTAACCCTAGTTGTCCTGACGCTAACCCTACTTGTCCTGACGCTAACCCTAGTTGTCCTGACGCTAACCCTAGTTGTCCTGACGCTAACCCTAGTTGTCCTGGTGCTAACCCTAGTTGTCCTGACGCTAACCCTAGTTGTCCTGGCACTAACCCTAGTTGTCCTGGCGCTAACCCTAGTTGTCCTGGCGCTAACCCTAGTTGTCCTGGCGCTAACCCTAGTTGTCCTGGCGCTAACCCGAGTTGTCCTGGCGCTAATCCTAGTTGTCCTGACGCTAACCCTAGTTGTCCTGGCGCAAACCCTAGTTGTCCTGGCGCTAACCCTAGTTGTCCTGACGCTAACCCTAGTTGTCCTGGCGCTAACCCTAGTTGTCCTGACGCTAACCCTAGTTGTCCTGGTGCTAACCCTAGCTGTCCTGACGCTAACCCTAGTTGTCCTGATGCTAACCCTAGTTGTCCTGACGCTAACCCTAGTTGTCCTGACGCTAACCCTAGTTGTCCTGACGCTAACCCTAGTTGTACTGACGCTAACCCTAGTTGTCCTGACATTAACCCGAGTTGTCCTGACGCTAACCCGAGTTGTCCTGACGCTAACCCGAGTTGTCCTGACGCTAACCCGAGTTGTCCTGACGCTAACCCTAGTTGTCCTGACGCTAACCCGAGTTGTCCTGACGCTAACCCGAGTTGTCCTGACGCTAACCCGAGTTGTCCTGACGCTAACCCTACTTGTCCTGACGCTAACCCTAGTTGTCCTGACGCTAACCCTAGTTGTCCTGACGCTAACCCTAGTTGTCCTGACGCTAACCCTAGTTGTCCTGGCGCTAACCCTAGTTGTCCTGGCGCTAACCCTAGTTGTCCTGACTCTAACCCTAGTTGTCCTGACGCTAACCCTACTTGTCCTGACGCTAACCCTACTTGTCCTCACGCTAACCCTAGTTGTCCTGGCGCTAACCCTAGTTGTCCTGACGCTAACCCTACTTGTCCTGACGCTAACCCTAGTTGTCCTGACGCTAACCCTAGTTGTCCTGACGCTAACCCTATTTGTCCTGACGCTAACCCTAGTTGTCCTGATGCTAACCCTACTTGTCCTGACACTAACCCTAGTTGTCCTGACGCTAACTCTAGTTGTCCTGCGCTAACCCTACTTGTCCTGACGTTAACCCTACTTGTCCTGACGCTAACCCTAGTTGCCCTGACGCTAACCCTACTTGTCCTGACGCTAACCCTAGTTGTCCTGATGCTAACCCTAGTTGTCCTGACGCTAACCCTACTTGTCCTGACGCTAACCCTACTTGTCCTGACGCTAACCCTAGTTGTCCTGACGCTAACCTTACTTGTCCTGACGCTAACCCTAGTTGTCCTGACGCTAACCCTAGTTGTCCTGACGCTAACCCTAGTTGTCCTGACGCTAACCCTAGTTGTCCTGACTCTAACCCTACTTGTCCTGATGCTAACCCTAGTTGTCCTGACGCTAACCCTAGTTGTCCTGATGCTAACCCTACTTGTCCTGACGCTAAACCTAGTTGTCCTGACGCTAACCCTAGTTGTCCTGATGCTAACCCTACTTGTCCTGACGCTAAACCTAGTTGTCCTGACGCTAACCCTAGTTGTCCTGACTCTAACCCTACTTGTCCTGATGCTAACCCTAGTTGTCCTGACGCTAACCCTAGTTGTCCTGATGCTAACCCTACTTGTCCTGACGCTAAACCTAGTTGTCCTGACGCTAACCCTAGTTGTCCTGACGCTAACCCTAGTTGTCCTGACGCTAACCCTAGTTGTCCTGAAGCTAACCCTAGTTGTCCTGACGCTAACCCTAGTTGTCCTGACGCTAACCCTAGTTGTCCTGGCGCTAACCCTAGTTGTCCTGACGCTAACCCTAGTTGTCCTGACGCTAACCCTAGTTGTCCTGACGCTAACCCTAGTTGTCCTGACGCTAACCCTACTTGTCCTGACGCTAACCCTAGTTGTCCTGACGCTAACCCTAGTTGTCCTGACGCTAACCCTAGTTGTCCTGGTGCTAACCCTAGTTGTCCTGACGCTAACCCTAGTTGTCCTGGCACTAACCCTAGTTGTCCTGGCGCTAACCCTAGTTGTCCTGGCGCTAACCCTAGTTGTCCTGGCGCTAACCCTAGTTGTCCTGGCGCTAACCCGAGTTGTCCTGGCGCTAACCCTAGTTGTCCTGACGCTAACCCTAGTTGTCCTGGCGCTAACCCTAGTTGTCCTGGCGCTAACCCTAGTTGTCCTGGCGCTAACCCTAGTTGTCCTGGCGCTAACCCTAGTAGTCCTGGCGCTAACCCTAGTTGTCCTGGCGCTAACCCTAGCTGTCCTGACGCTAACCCTAGCTGTCCTGACGCTAACCCTAGTTGTCCTGACGCTAACCCTAGTTGTCCTGACGCTAACCCTAGTTGTACTGACGCTAACCCTAGTTGTCCTGACATTAACCCGAGTTGTCCTGACGCTAACCCGAGTTGTCCTGACGCTAACCCGAGTTGTCCTGACGCTAACCCGAGTTGTCCTGACGCTAACCCGAGTTGTCCTGACGCTAACCCTAGTTGTCCTGACGCTAACCCGAGTTGTCCTGACGCTAACCTTACTTGTCCTGACGCTAACCCTAGTTGTCCTGACGCTAACCCTAGTTGTCCTGACGCTAAACCTAGTTGTCCTGACGCTAACCCTAGTTGTCCTGACTCTAACCCTACTTGTCCTGATGCTAACCCTAGTTGTCCTGACGCTAACCCTAGTTGTCCTGATGCTAACCCTACTTGTCCTGACGCTAAACCTAGTTGTCCTGACGCTAACCCTAGTTGTCCTGACGCTAACCCTAGTTGTCCTGACGCTAACCCTAGTTGTCCTGAAGCTAACCCTAGTTGTCCTGACTCTAACCCTAGTTGTCCTGACGCTAACCCTAGTTGTCCTGACGCTAACCCTAGTTGTCCTGGCGCTAACCCTAGTTGTCCTGACGCTAACCCTAGTTGTCCTGACGCTAACCCTAGTTGTCCTGACGCTAACCCTAGTTGTCCTGACGCTAACCCTACTTGTCCTGACGCTAACCCTAGTTGTCCTGACGCTAACCCTAGTTGTCCTGACGCTAACCCTAGTTGTCCTGGTGCTAACCCTAGTTGTCCTGACGCTAACCCTAGTTGTCCTGGCACTAACCCTAGTTGTCCTGGCGCTAACCCTAGTTGTCCTGGCGCTAACCCTAGTTGTCCTGGCGCTAACCCTAGTTGTCCTGGCGCTAACCCGAGTTGTCCTGGCGCTAACCCTAGTTGTCCTGACGCTAACCCTAGTTGTCCTGGCGCTAACCCTAGTTGTCCTGGCGCTAACCCTAGTTGTCCTGGCGCTAACCCTAGTTGTCCTGACGCTAACCCTAGTTGTCCTGGTGCTAACCCTAGCTGTCCTGACGCTAACCCTAGTTGTCCTGATGCTAACCCTAGTTGTCCTGACGCTAACCCTAGTTGTCCTGACGCTAACCCTAGTTGTCCTGACGCTAACCCTAGTTGTACTGACGCTAACCCTAGTTGTCCTGACATTAACCCGAGTTGTCCTGACGCTAACCCGAGTTGTCCTGACGCTAACCCGAGTTGTCCTGACGCTAACCCGAGTTGTCCTGACGCTAACCCGAGTTGTCCTGACGCTAACCCTAGTTGTCCTGACGCTAACCCGAGTTGTCCTGACGCTAACCCGAGTTGTCCTGACGCTAACCCGAGTTGTCCTGACGCTAACCCTACTTGTCCTGACGCTAACCCTAGTTGTCCTGACGCTAACCCTAGTTGTCCTGACGCTAACCCTACTTGTCCTGACGCTAACCCTAGTTGTCCTGGCGCTAACCCTAGTTGTCCTGGCGCTAACCCTAGTTGTCCTGACGCTAACCCTAGTTGTCCTGACGCTAACCCTACTTGTTCTGACGCTAACCCTACTTGTCCTGACGCTAACCCTACTTGTCCTCACGCTAACCCTAGTTGTCCTGACGCTAACCCTAGTTGTCCTGACGCTAACCCTAGTTGTCCTGACGCTAACCCTACTTGTCCTGACGCTAACCCTACTTGTCCTGACGCTAACCCTAGTTGTCCTGACGCTAACCCTAGTTGTCCTGACGCTAACCCTATTTGTCCTGACGCTAAACCTACTTGTCCTGACGCTAACCCTAGTTGTCCTGACGCTAACCCTACTTGTCCTGACGCTAACCCTAGGTGTCCTGACGCTAACCCTAGTTGTCCTGATGCTAACCCTACTTGTCCTGACACTAACCCTAGTTGTCCTGACGCTAATTCTAGTTGTCCTGCGCTAACCCTACTTGTCCTGACGTTAACCCTACTTGTCCTGACGCTAACCCTAGTTGCCCTGACGCTAACCCTACTTGTCCTGACGCTAACCCTAGTTGTCTTGACGCTAACCCTACTTGTCCTGACGCTAACCCTAGTTGTCCTGATGCTAACCCTAGTTGTCCTGACGCTAACCCTACTTGTCCTGACGCTAACCCTACTTGTCCTGACGCTAACCCTAGTTGTCCTGACGCTAAACCTAGTTGTCCTGACGCTAACCCTAGTTGTCCTGACTCTAACCCTACTTGTCCTGATGCTAACCCTAGTTGTCCTGACGCTAACCCTAGTTGTCCTGATGCTAACCCTACTTGTCCTGACGCTAAACCTAGTTGTCCTGACGCTAACCCTAGTTGTCCTGACGCTAACCCTAGTTGTCCTGACGCTAACCCTAGATGTCCTGAAGCTAACCCTAGTTGTCCTGACTCTAACCCTAGTTGTCCTGACGCTAACCCTAGTTGTCCTGACGCTAACCCTAGTTGTCCTGGCGCTAACCCTAGTTGTCCTGACGCTAACCCTAGTTGTCCTGACGCTAACCCTAGTTGTCCTGACGCTAACCCTAGTTGTCCTGACGCTAACCCTACTTGTCCTGACGCTAACCCTAGTTGTCCTGACGCTAACCCTAGTTGTCCTGACGCTAACCCTAGTTGTCCTGGTGCTAACCCTAGTTGTCCTGACGATAACCCTAGTTGTCCTGGCACTAACCCTAGTTGTCCTGGCGCTAACCCTAGTTGTCCTGGCGCTAACCCTAGTTGTCCTGGCGCTAACCCTAGTTGTCCTGGCGCTAAGCCGAGTTGTCCTGGCGCTAACCCTAGTTGTCCTGACGCTAACCCTAGTTGTCCTGGCGCTAACCCTAGTTGTCCTGGCGCTAACCCTAGTTGTCCTGGCGCTAACCCTAGTTGTCCTGACGCTGACCCTAGTTGTCCTGGTGCTAACCCTAGCTGTCCTGACGCTAACCCTAGTTGTCCTGATGCTAACCCTAGTTGTCCTGACGCTAACCCTAGTTGTCCTGACGCTAACCCTAGTTGTCCTGACGCTAACCCTAGTTGTACTGACGCTAACCCTAGTTGTCCTGACATTAACCCGAGTTGTCCTGACGCTAACCCGAGTTGTCCTGACGCTAACCCGAGTTGTCCTGACGCTAACCCGAGTTGTCCTGACGCTAACCCGAGTTGTCCTGACGCTAACCCTAGTTGTCCTGACGCTAACCCGAGTTGTCCTGACGCTAACCCGAGTTGTCCTGACGCTAACCCGAGTTGTCCTGACGCTAACCCTACTTGTCCTGACGCTAACCCTAGTTGTCCTGACGCTAACCCTAGTTGTCCTGACGCTAACCCTACTTGTCCTGACGCTAACCCTAGTTGTCCTGGCGCTAACCCTAGTTGTCCTGGCGCTAACCCTAGTTGTCCTGACGCTAACCCTAGTTGTCCTGACGCTAACCCTACTTGTCCTGACGCTAACCCTACTTGTCCTGACGCTAACCCTACTTGTCCTCACGCTAACCCTAGTTGTCCTGACGCTAACCCTAGTTGTCCTGACGCTAACCCTAGTTGTCCTGACGCTAACCCTAGTTGTCCTGACGCTAACCCTACTTGTCCTGACGCTAACCCTACTTGTCCTGACGCTAACCCTAGTTGTCCTGACGCTAACCCTAGTTGTCCTGACGCTAACCCTATTTGTCCTGATGCTAACCCTACTTGTCCTGACACTAACCCTAGTTGTCCTGACGCTAACTCTAGTTGTCCTGCGCTAACCCTACTTGTCCTGACGTTAACCCTACTTGTCCTGACGCTAACCCTAGTTGCCCTGACGCTAACCCTACTTGTCCTGACGCTAACCCTAGTTGTCTTGACGCTAACCCTACTTGTCCTGACGCTAACCCTAGTTGTCCTGATGCTAACCCTAGTTGTCCTGACGCTAACCCTACTTGTCCTGACGCTAACCCTACTTGTCCTGACGCTAACCCTAGTTGTCCTGACGCTAAACCTAGTTGTCCTGACGCTAACCCTAGTTGTCCTGACTCTAACCCTACTTGTCCTGATGCTAACCCTAGTTGTCCTGACGCTAACCCTAGTTGTCCTGATGCTAACCCTACTTGTCCTGACGCTAAACCTAGTTGTCCTGACGCTAACCCTAGTTGTCCTGACGCTAACCCTAGTTGTCCTGACGCTAACCCTAGTTGTCCTGAAGCTAACCCTAGTTGTCCTGACTCTAACCCTAGTTGTCCTGACGCTAACCCTAGTTGTCCTGACGCTAACCCTAGTTGTCCTGGCGCTAACCCTAGTTGTCCTGACGCTAACCCTAGTTGTCCTGACGCTAACCCTAGTTGTCCTGACGCTAACCCTACTTGTCCTGACGCTAACCCTAGTTGTCCTGACGCTAACCCTAGTTGTCCTGACGCTAACCCTAGTTGTCCTGGTGCTAACCCTAGTTGTCCTGACGATAACCCTAGTTGTCCTGGCACTAACCCTAGTTGTCCTGGCGCTAACCCTAGTTGTCCTGGCGCTAACCCTAGTTGTCCTGGCGCTAACCCTAGTTGTCCTGGCGCTAAGCCGAGTTGTCCTGGCGCTAACCCTAGTTGTCCTGACGCTAACCCTAGTTGTCCTGGCGCTAACCCTAGTTGTCCTGGCGCTAACCCTAGTTGTCCTGGCGCTAACCCTAGTTGTCCTGACGCTAACCCTAGTTGTCCTGGTGCTAACCCTAGCTGTCCTGACGCTAACCCTAGTTGTCCTGATGCTAACCCTAGTTGTCCTGACGCTAACCCTAGTTGTCCTGACGCTAACCCTAGTTGTCCTGACGCTAACCCTAGTTGTACTGACGCTAACCCTAGTTGTCCTGACATTAACCCGAGTTGTCCTGACGCTAACCCGAGTTGTCCTGACGCTAACCCGAGTTGTCCTGACGCTAACCCGAGTTGTCCTGACGCTAACCCGAGTTGTCCTGACGCTAACCCTAGTTGTCCTGACGCTAACCCGAGTTGTCCTGACGCTAACCCGAGTTGTCCTGACGCTAACCCGAGTTGTCCTGACGCTAACCCTACTTGTCCTGACGCTAACCCTAGTTGTCCTGACGCTAACCCTAGTTGTCCTGACGCTAACCCTACTTGTCCTGACGCTAACCCTAGTTGTCCTGGCGCTAACCCTAGTTGTCCTGGCGCTAACCCTAGTTGTCCTGACGCTAACCCTAGTTGTCCTGACGCTAACCCTACTTGTCCTGACGCTAACCCTACTTGTCCTGACGCTAACCCTACTTGTCCTCACACTAACCCTAGTTGTCCTGACGCTAACCCTAGTTGTCCTGACGCTAACCCTAGTTGTCCTGACGCTAACCCTAGTTGTCCTGACGCTAACCCTACTTGTCCTGACGCTAACCCTACTTGTCCTGACGCTAACCCTAGTTGTCCTGACGCTAACCCTAGTTGTCCTGACGCTAACCCTATTTGTCCTGACGCTAAACCTACTTGTCCTGACGCTAACCCTAGTTGTCCTGACGCTAACCCTACTTGTCCTGACGCTAACCCTAGGTGTCCTGACTCTAACCCTAGTTGTCCTGATGCTAACCCTACTTGTCCTGACACTAACCCTAGTTGTCCTGACGCTAACTCTAGTTGTCCTGCGCTAACCCTACTTGTCCTGACGTTAACCCTACTTGTCCTGGCGCTAACCCTAGTTGCCCTGACGCTAACCCTACTTGTCCTGACGCTAACCCTAGTTGTCTTGACGCTAACCCTACTTGTCCTGACGCTAACCCTAGTTGTCCTGATGCTAACCCTAGTTGTCCTGACGCTAACCCTACTTGTCCTCACGCTAACCCTACTTGTCCTGACGCTAACCCTAGTTGTCCTGACGCTAACCTTACTTGTCCTGACGCTAACCCTAGTTGTCCTGACGCTAACCCTAGTTGTCCTGACGCTAACCCTAGTTGTCCTGACGCTAACCCTAGTTGTCCTGACTCTAACCCTACTTGTCCTGATGCTAACCCTAGTTGTCCTGACGCTAACCCTAGTTGTCCTGATGCTAACCCTACTTGTCCTGACGCTAAACCTAGTTGTCCTGACGCTAACCCTAGTTGTCCTGATGCTAACCCTACTTGTCCTGACGCTAAACCTAGTTGTCCTGACGCTAACCCTAGTTGTCCTGACTCTAACCCTACTTGTCCTGATGCTAACCCTAGTTGTCCTGACGCTAACCCTAGTTGTCCTGATGCTAACCCTACTTGTCCTGACGCTAAACCTAGTTGTCCTGACGCTAACCCTAGTTGTCCTGACGCTAACCCTAGTTGTCCTGACGCTAACCCTAGTTGTCCTGAAGCTAACCCTAGTTGTCCTGACGCTAACCCTAGTTGTCCTGACGCTAACCCTAGTTGTCCTGACGCTAACCCTAGTTGTCCTGGCGCTAACCCTAGTTGTCCTGACGCTAACCCTAGTTGTCCTGACGCTAACCCTAGTTGTCCTGACGCTAACCCTAGTTGTCCTGACGCTAACCCTACTTGTCCTGACGCTAACCCTAGTTGTCCTGACGCTAACCCTAGTTGTCCTGACGCTAACCCTAGTTGTCCTGGTGCTAACCCTAGTTGTCCTGGCGCTAACCCTAGTTGTCCTGGCGCTAACCCTAGTTGTCCTGGCGCTAACCCTAGTTGTCCTGACGCTAACCCTAGTTGTCCTGGTGCTAACCCTAGCTGTCCTGACGCTAACCCTAGTTGTCCTGATGCTAACCCTAGTTGTCCTGACGCTAACCCTAGTTGTCCTGACGCTAACCCTAGTTGTCCTGACGCTAACCCTAGTTGTACTGACGCTAACCCTAGTTGTCCTGACATTAACCCGAGTTGTCCTGACGCTAACCCGAGTTGTCCTGACGCTAACCCGAGTTGTCCTGACGCTAACCCGAGTTGTCCTGACGCTAACCCGAGTTGTCCTGACGCTAACCCTAGTTCTCCTGACGCTAACCCGAGTTGTCCTGACGCTAACCCGAGTTGTCCTGACGCTAACCCGAGTTGTCCTGACGCTAACCCGAGTTGTCCTGACGCTAACCCTACTTGTCCTGACGCTAACCCTAGTTGTCCTGACGCTAACCCTAGTTGTCCTGACGCTAACCCTAGTTGTCCTGACGCTAACCCTACTTGTCCTGACGCTAACCCTAGTTGTCCTGGCGCTAACCCTAGTTGTCCTGGCGCTAACCCTAGTTGTCCTGACGCTAACCCTAGTTGTCCTGACGCTAACCCTACTTGTCCTGACGCTAACCCTACTTGTCCTGACGCTAACCCTACTTGTCCTCACGCTAACCCTAGTTGTCCTGACGCTAACCCTAGTTGTCCTGACGCTAACCCTAGTTGTCCTGACGCTAACCCTAGTTGTCCTGACGCTAACCCTACTTGTCCTGACGCTAACCCTACTTGTCCTGACGCTAACCCTAGTTGTCCTGACGCTAACCCTAGTTGTCCTGACGCTAACCCTATTTGTCCTGACGCTAAACCTACTTGTCCTGACGCTAACCCTAGTTGTCCTGACGCTAACCCTACTTGTCCTGACGCTAACCCTAGTTGTCCTGACGCTAACCCTAGTTGTCCTGGCGCTAACCCTAGTTGTCCTGACGCTAACCCTAGTTGTCCTGACGCTAACCCTAGTTGTCCTGACGCTAACCCTAGTTGTCCTGACGCTAACCCTACTTGTCCTGACGCTAACCCTAGTTGTCCTGACGCTAACCCTAGTTGTCCTGACGCTAACCCTAGTTGTCCTGGTGCTAACCCTAGTTGTCCTGACGCTAACTCTAGTTGTCCTGGCACTAACCCTAGTTGTCCTGGCGCTAACCCTAGTTGTCCTGGCGCTAACCCTAGTTGTCCTGGCGCTAACCCTAGTTGTCCTGGCGCTAACCCGAGTTGTCCTGGCGCTAACCCTAGTTGTCCTGACGCTAACCCTAGTTGTCCTGGCGCTAACCCTAGTTGTCCTGGCGCTAACCCTAGTTGTCCTGGCGCTAACCCTAGTTGTCCTGGCGCTAACCCTAGTTGTCCTGGCGCTAACCCTAGTTGTCCTGGCGCTAACCCTAGTTGTCCTGGCGCTAACCCTAGCTGTCCTGACGCTAACCCTAGTTGTCCTGACGCTAACCCTAGTTGTCCTGACGCTAACCCTAGTTGTCCTGACGCTAACCCTAGTTGTACTGACGCTAACCCTAGTTGTCCTGACATTAACCCGAGTTGTCCTGACGCTAACCCGAGTTGTCCTGACGCTAACCCGAGTTGTCCTGACGCTAACCCTAGTTGTCCTGACGCTAACCCGAGTTGTCCTGACGCTAACCCGAGTTGTCCTGACGCTAACCCGAGTTGTCCTGACGCTAACCCGAGTTGTCCTGACGCTAACCCGAGTTGTCCTGACGCTAACCCTACTTGTCCTGACGCTAACCCTAGTTGTCCTGACGCTAACCCTAGTTGTCCTGACGCTAACCCTAGTTGTCCTGACGCTAACCCTACTTGTCCTGACGCTAACCCTAGTTGTCCTGGCGCTATCCCTTGTTGTCCTGGCGCTAACCCTAGTTGTCCTGGCGCTAACCCTAGTTGTCCTGACGCTAACCCTAGTTGTCCTGACGCTAACCCTACTTGTCCTGACGCTAACCCTACTTGTCCTGACGCTAACCCTACTTGTCCTGACGCTAACCCTAGTTGTCCTGACCCTAACCCTATTTGTCCTGACGCTAACCCTAGTTGTCCTGACGCTAACCCTAGTTGTCCTGACGCTAACCCTAGTTGTCCTGACGCTAACCCTACTTGTCCTGACGCTAACCCTACTTGTCCTGACGCTAACCCTAGTTGTCCTGACGCTAACCCTAGTTGTCCTGACGCTAACCCTATTTGTCCTGACGCTAAACCTACTTGTCCTGACACTAACCCTAGTTGTCCTGACGCTAACCCTACTTGTCATGACGCTAACCCTAGGTGTCCTGACGCTAACCCTAGTTGTCCTGATGCTAACCCTACTTGTCCTGACACTAACCCTAGTTGTCCTGATGCTAACTCTAGTTGTCCTGCGCTAACCCTACTTGTCCTGACGTTAACCCTACTTGTCCTGACGCTAACCCTAGTTGCCCTGACGCTAACCCTACTTGTCCTGACGCTAACCCTAGTTGTCTTGACGCTAACCCTACTTGTCCTGACGCTAACCCTAGTTGTCCTGATGCTAACCCTAGTTGTCCTGACGCTAACCCTACTTGTCCTGACGCTAACCCTACTTGTCCTGACGCTAACCCTAGTTGTCCTGACGCTAACCTTACTTGTCCTGACGCTAACCCTAGTTGTCCTGACGCTAACCCTAGTTGTCCTGACGCTAACCCTAGTTGTCCTGACGCTAACCCTAGTTGTCCTGACTCTAACCCTACTTGTCCTGATGCTAACCCTAGTTGTCCTGACGCTACCCTAGTTGTCCTGATGCTAACCCTACTTGTCCTGACGCTAAAGCTAGTTGTCCTGACGCTAACCCTAGTTGTCCTGACGCTAACCCTAGTTGTCCTGGCGCTAACCCTAGTTGTCCTGACGCTAACCCTAGTTGTCCTGACGCTTACCCTAGTTGTCCTGGCGCTAACCCTAGTTGTCCTGGCGCTAACCCTATTTGTCCTGGCGCTAACCCTAGTTGTCCTGACGCTAACCCTAGTTGTCCTGACGCTAACCCCAGTTGTCCTGACGCTAACCCTAGTTGTCCTGACGCTAACCCTAGTTGTCCTGACGCTAAGCCTAGTTGTCCTGACGCTAACCCTAGTTGTCCTGGCACTAACCCTAGTTGTTCTGACGCTAACCCTAGTTGTTCTGACGCTAACCCTAGTTGTCCTGGCGCTAACCCTAGTTGTCCTGGCGCTAACCCTAGTTGTCCTGGCGCTAACCCTAGTTGTCCTGGCGCTAACCCTAGTTGTCCTGACGCTAACCCTAGTTGTCCTGACGCTAACCCTAGTTGTCCTGACGCTAACCCTAGTTGTCCTGACGCTAAGCCTAGTTGTCCTGACGCTAACCCTAGTTGTCCAGACGCTAACCCTAGTTGTCCTGACGCTAACCCTAGTTGTCCTGACGCTAACCCTAGTTGTCCTGACGCTAACCCTAGTTGTCCTGAAGCTAACCCTAGTTGTCCTGACGCTAACCCTAGTTGTCCTGGCGCTAACCCTAGTTGTCCTGACGCTAAGCCTAGTTGTCCTGACGCTAACCCTAGTTGTCCTGGCGCTAACCCTAGTTGTCCTGAAGCTAACCCTAGTTGTCCTGACGCTAACCCGAGTTGTCCTGACGCTAACCCTAGTTGTCCTGACGCTAACCCTACTTGTCCTGACGCTAACCATACTTGTCCTGACGCTAACCCTAGTTGTCCTGACGCTAACCCTACTTGTCCTGACGCTAACCCTAGTTGTCCTGACGCTAACCCTAGTTGTCCTGACGCTAACCCTAGTTGTCCTGATGCTAACCCTAGTTGTCCTGACGCTAACCCTAGTTGTCCTGACGCTAACCCTACTTGTCCTGACGCTAACCCTAGTTGTCCTGACGCTAACCCTAGTTGTCCTGACTCTAACCCTATTTGTCCTGACGCTAAACCTACTTGTCCTGATGCTAACCCTAGTTGTCCTGACGCTAACCCTACTTGTCCTGACGCTAACCCTAGTTGTCCTGACGCTAACCCTAGTTGTCCTGACGCTAACCCTAGTTGTCCTGACGCTAACCCTAGTTGTCCTGACGCTAACCCTACTTGTCCTGACGCTAACCCTAGTTGTCCTGACGCTAACCCTAGTTGTCCTGACGCTAACCCTAGTTGTCCTGGTGCTAACCCTAGTTGTCCTGACGCTAACCCTAGTTGTCCTGGCACTAACCCTAGTTGTCCTGGCGCTAACCCTAGTTGTCCTGGCGCTAACCCTAGTTGTCCTGGCGCTAACCCTAGTTGTCCTGGCGCTAACCCGAGTTGTCCTGGCGCTAACCCTAGTTGTCCTGGCGCTAACCCTAGTTGTCCTGGCGCTAACCCTAGTTGTCCTGGCGCTGACCCTAGTTGTCCTGGCGCTAACCCTAGTTGTCCTGACGCTAACCCTAGTTGTCCTGGCGCTAACCCTAGCTGTCCTGACGCTAACCCTAGTTGTCCTGATGCTAACCCTAGTTGTCCTGACGCTAACCCTAGTTGTCCTGACGCTAACCCTAGTTGTACTGACGCTAACCCTAGTTGTCCTGACGCTAACCCGAGTTGTCCTGACGCTAACCCGAGTTGTCCTGACGCTAACCCGAGTTGTCCTGACGCTAACCCGAGTTGTCCTGACGCTAACCCTAGTTGTCCTGACGCTAACCCGAGTTGTCCTGACGCTAACCCGAGTTGTCCTGACGCTAACCCGAGTTGTCCTGACGCTAACCCGAGTTGTCCTGACGCTAACCCGAGTTGTCCTGACGTTAACCCTAGTTGTCCTGACGCTAACCCTAGTTGTCCTGACGCTAACCCTAGTTGTCCTGACGCTAACCCTAGTTGTCCTGACGCTAACCCTAGTTGTCCTGACGCTAACCCTAGTTGTCCTGGCGCTAACCCTAGTTGTCCTGGCGCTAACCCTAGTTGTCCTGACGCTAACCCTACTTGTCCTGACGCTAACCCTACTTGTCCTGACGCTAACCCTACTTGTCCTGACGCTAACCCTAGTTGTCCTGACGCTAACCCTAGTTGTCCTGGCGCTAACCCTAGTTGTCCTGGCGCTAACCCTAGTTGTCCTGGCGCTAACCCTAGTTGTCCTGACGCTAACCCTACTTGTCCTGACGCTAACCCTACTTGTCCTGACGCTAACCCTACTTGTCCTGACGCTAACCCTAGTTGTCCTGACGCTAACCCTAGTTGTCCTGACGCTAACCCTAGTTGTCCTGGCGCTGACCCTAGTTGTCCTGGCGCTAACCCTAGTTGTCCTGACGCTAACCCTAGTTGTCCTGGCGCTAACCCTAGCTGTCCTGACGCTAACCCTAGTTGTCCTGATGCTAACCCTAGTTGTCCTGACGCTAACCCTAGTTGTCCTGACGCTAACCCTAGTTGTACTGACGCTAACCCTAGTTGTCCTGACACTAACCCGAGTTGTCCTGACGCTAACCCGAGTTGTCCTGACGCTAACCCGAGTTGTCCTGACGCTAACCCGAGTTGTCCTGACGCTAACCCGAGTTGTCCTGACGCTAATCCGAGTTGTCCTGACGCTAACCCTAGTTGTCCTGACGCTAAGCCTAGTTGTCCTGACGCTAACCCTAGTTGTCCTGGCGCTAACCCTAGTTGTCCTGAAGCTAACCCTAGTTGTCCTGACGCTAACCCGAGTTGTCCTGACGCTAACCCTAGTTGTCCTGACGCTAACCCTACTTGTCCTGACGCTAACCATACTTGTCCTGACGCTAACCCTAGTTGTCCTGACGCTAACCCTACTTGTCCTGACGCTAACCCTAGTTGTCCTGACGCTAACCATACTTGTCCTGACGCTAACCCTAGTTGTCCTGACGCTAACCCTACTTGTCCTGACGCTAACCCTAGTTGTCCTGACGCTAACCCTAGTTGTCCTGACGCTAACCCTAGTTGTCCTGATGCTAACCCTAGTTGTCCTGACGCTAACCCTAGTTGTCCTGACGCTAACCCTACTTGTCCTGACGCTAACCCTAGTTGTCCTGACGCTAACCCTAGTTGTCCTGACTCTAACCCTATTTGTCCTGACGCTAAACCTACTTGTCCTGATGCTAACCCTAGTTGTCCTGACGCTAACCCTACTTGTCCTGACGCTAACCCTAGTTGTCCTGACGCTAACCCTAGTTGTCCTGACGCTAACCCTAGTTGTCCTGACGCTAACCCTAGTTGTCCTGACGCTAACCCTAGTTGTCCTGACGCTAACCCTAGTTGTCCTGACGCTAACCCTAGTTGTCCTGACGCTAACCCTAGTTGTCCTGGTGCTAACCCTAGTTGTCCTGACGCTAACCCTAGTTGTCCTGGCACTAACCCTAGTTGTCCTGGCGCTAACCCTAGTTGTCCTGGCGCTAACCCTAGTTGTCCTGGCGCTAACCCTAGTTGTCCTGGCGCTAACCCGAGTTGTCCTGGCGCTAACCCTAGTTGTCCTGGCGCTAACCCTAGTTGTCCTGGCGCTAACCCTAGTTGTCCTGGCGCTGACCCTAGTTGTCCTGGCGCTAACCCTAGTTGTCCTGACGCTAACCCTAGTTGTCCTGGCGCTAACCCTAGCTGTCCTGACGCTAACCCTAGTTGTCCTGACGCTAACCCTAGTTGTCCTGACGCTAACCCTAGTTGTCCTGACGCTAACCCTAGTTGTACTGACGCTAACTCTAGTTGTCCTGACGCTAACCCGAGTTGTCCTGACGCTAACCCGAGTTGTCCTGACGCTAACCCGAGTTGTCCTGACGCTAACCCGAGTTGTCCTGACGCTAACCCTAGTTGTCCTGACGCTAACCCGAGTTGTCCTGACGCTAACCCGAGTTGTCCTGACGCTAACCCGAGTTGTCCTGACGCTAACCC
The DNA here is from genome assembly GCF_046119375.1 of Phyllobates terribilis. Lineage (NCBI taxonomy): Eukaryota > Metazoa > Chordata > Amphibia > Anura > Dendrobatidae > Phyllobates > Phyllobates terribilis. Next base: position 167,782,331 of record NW_027362767.1, on the reverse strand, counting down.
GAGTTGTCCTGACGCTAACCCGAGTTGTCCTGACGTTAACCCTAGTTGTCCTGACGCTAACCCTAGTTGTCCTGACGCTAACCCTAGTTGTCCTGACGCTAACCCTAGTTGTCCTGACGCTAACCCTAGTTGTCCTGACGCTAACCCTAGTTGTCCTGGCGCTAACCCTAGTTGTCCTGGCGCTAACCCTAGTTGTCCTGACGCTAACCCTACTTGTCCTGACGCTAACCCTACTTGTCCTGACGCTAACCCTACTTGTCCTGACGCTAACCCTAGTTGTCCTGACGCTAACCCTAGTTGTCCTGGCGCTAACCCTAGTTGTCCTGGCGCTAACCCTAGTTGTCCTGGCGCTAACCCTAGTTGTCCTGACGCTAACCCTACTTGTCCTGACGCTAACCCTACTTGTCCTGACGCTAACCCTACTTGTCCTGACGCTAACCCTAGTTGTCCTGACGCTAACCCTAGTTGTCCTGACGCTAACCCTAGTTGTCCTGGCGCTGACCCTAGTTGTCCTGGCGCTAACCCTAGTTGTCCTGACGCTAACCCTAGTTGTCCTGGCGCTAACCCTAGCTGTCCTGACGCTAACCCTAGTTGTCCTGATGCTAACCCTAGTTGTCCTGACGCTAACCCTAGTTGTCCTGACGCTAACCCTAGTTGTACTGACGCTAACCCTAGTTGTCCTGACACTAACCCGAGTTGTCCTGACGCTAACCCGAGTTGTCCTGACGCTAACCCGAGTTGTCCTGACGCTAACCCGAGTTGTCCTGACGCTAACCCGAGTTGTCCTGACGCTAATCCGAGTTGTCCTGACGCTAACCCGAGTTGTCCTGACGCTAACCCGAGTTGTCCTGACGCTAACCCGAGTTGTCCTGACGTTAACCCTAGTTGTCCTGACGCTAACCCTAGTTGTCCTGACGCTAACCCTAGTTGTCCTGACGCTAACCCTAGTTGTCCTGACGCTAACCCTAGTTGTCCTGGCGCTAACCCTAGTTGTCCTGGCGCTAACCCTAGTTGTCCTGGCGCTAACCCTAGTTGTCCTGACGCTAACCCTACTTGTCCTGACGCTAACCCTACTTGTCCTGACGCTAACCCTACTTGTCCTGACGCTAACCCTAGTTGTCCTGACGCTAACCCTAGTTGTCCTGACGCTAACCCTAGTTGTCCTGACGCTAACCCTAGTTGTCCTGACGCTAAACCTACTTGTCCTGACGCTAACCCTAGTTGTCCTGACGCTAACCCTAGTTGTCCTGGCGCTAACCCTAGTTGTCCTGGCGCTAACCCTAGTTGTCCTGGCGCTAACCCTAGTTGTCCTGACGCTAACCCTACTTGTCCTGACGCTAACCCTACTTGTCCTGACGCTAACCCTACTTGTCCTGACGCTAACCCTAGTTGTCCTGACGCTAACCCTAGTTGTCCTAACGCTAACCCTAGTTGTCCTGGCGCTGACCCTAGTTGTCCTGGCGCTAACCCTAGTTGTCCTGACGCTAACCCTAGTTGTCCTGGCGCTAACCCTAGCTGTCCTGACGCTAACCCTAGTTGTCCTGATGCTAACCCTAGTTGTCCTGACGCTAACCCTAGTTGTCCTGACGCTAACCCTAGTTGTACTGACGCTAACCCTAGTTGTCCTGACACTAACCCGAGTTGTCCTGACGCTAACCCGAGTTGTCCTGACGCTAACCCGAGTTGTCCTGACGCTAACCCGAGTTGTCCTGACGCTAACCCGAGTTGTCCTGACGCTAACCCTAGTTGTCCTGATGCTAACCCGAGTTGTCCTGACGCTAACCCGAGTTGTCCTGACGCTAACCCGAGTTGTCCTGACGCTAACCCGAGTTGTCCTGACGTTAACCCTAGTTGTCCTGACGCTAACCCTAGTTGTCCTGACGCTAACCCTAGTTGTCCTGACGCTAACCCTAGTTGTCCTGACGCTAACCCTAGTTGTCCTGGCGCTAACCCTAGTTGTCCTGGCGCTAACCCTAGTTGTCCTGGCGCTAACCCTAGTTGTCCTGACGCTAACCCTACTTGTCCTGACGCTAACCCTACTTGTCCTGACGCTAACCCTAGTTGTCCTGACGCTAACCCTAGTTGTCCTGACGCTAACCCTAGTTGTCCTGACGCTAACCCTAGTTGTCCTGACGCTAACCCTAGTTGTCCTGACGCTAACCCTAGTTGTCCTGACGCTAACCCTAGTTGTCCTGACGCTAAACCTACTTGTCCTGACGCTAACCCTAGTTGTCCTGACGCTAACCCTAGTTGTCCTGACGCTAACCCTAGTTGTCCTGACGCTAACCCTACTTGTCCTGACGCTAACCCTACTTGTCCTGACGCTAACCCTACTTGTCCTGACGCTAACCCTAGTTGTCCTGACGCTAACCCTATTTCTCCTGACGCTAAACCTACTTGTCCTGACGCTAACCCTAGTTGACCTGACGCTAACCCTACTTGTCCTGACGCTAACCCTAGTTGTCCTGACGCTAACCCCAGTTGTCCTGACACTAACCCTACTTGTCCTGACGCTAACCCTAGTTGTCCTGACGCTAACCCTAGTTGTCCTGACGCTAACCCTAGTTGTCCTGACGCTAACCCTACTTGTCCTGACGCTAACCCTACTTGTTCTGACGCTAACCCTAGTTGTCCTGACGCTAACCCTAGTTGTCCTGACGCTAACCCTAGTTGTCCTGACGCTAACCCTAGTTGTCCTGACGCTAACCCTAGTTGTCCTGGCGCTAACCTTAGTTGTCCTGGCGCTAACCCTAGTTGTCCTGGCGCTAACCCTAGTTGTCCTGGCGCTAACCCTAGTTGTCCTGACGCTAACCCTAGTTGTCCTGGCGCTAACCCTAGTTGTCCTGGCGCTAACCCTAGTTGTCCTGGCGCTAACCCTAGTTGTCCTGGCGCTAACCCTAGTTGTCCTGACGCTAACCCTAGTTGTCCTGACGCTAACCCTAGTTGTCCTGACGCTAACCCTAGTTGTCCTGACGCTAACCCTAGTTGTCCTGACGCTAACCCTAGTTGTCCTGGCGCTAACCCTAGTTGTCCTGGCGCTAACCCTAGTTGTCCTGGCGCTAACCCGAGTTGTCCTGGCGCTAACCCTAGTTGTCCTGACGCTAACCCTAGTTGTCCTGGCGCTAACCCTAGTTGTCCTGACGCTAACCCTAGTTGTCCTGGCGCTAACCCTAGTTGTCCTGGCGCTAACCCTAGTTGTCCTGACGCTAACCCTAATTGTCCTGACGCTAACCCTAGTTGTCCTGACGCTAACCCTAGTTGTCCTGACGCTAACCCTAGTTGTCCTGGCGCTAACTCTAGTTGTCCTGACGCTAACCCTAGTTGTCCTGACGCTAACCCGAGTTGTCCTGACGCCAACCCGAGTTGTCCTGACGCTAACCCGAGTTGTCCTGACGCTAACCCTACTTGTCCTGACGCTAACCCTACTTGTCCTGACGCTAACCCTACTTGTCCTGACGCTAACCCTAGTTGTCCTGACGCTAACCCTATTTCTCCTGACGCTAAACCTACTTGTCCTGACGCTAACCCTAGTTGACCTGACGCTAACCCTACTTGTCCTGATGCTAACCCTAGTTGTCCTGACTCTAACCCCAGTTGTCCTGACACTAACCCTTCTTGTCCTGACGCTAACCCTAGTTGTCCTGATGCTAACCCTAGTTGTCCTGACGCTAACCCTACTTGTCCTGACGCTAACCCTACTTGTCCTGACGCTAACCCTACTTGTCCTGACGCTAACCCTACTTGTCCTGACGCTAACCCTAGTTGTCCTGACGCTAACCCTAGTTGTCCTGACGCTAACCCTAGTTGTCCTGACGCTAACCCTAGTTGTCCTGACGCTAACCCTAGTTGTCCTGGCGCTAACCCTAGTTGTCCTGGCGCTAACCCTAGTTGTCCTGGCGCTAACCCTAGTTGTCCTGGCGCTAACCCGAGTTGTCCTGGCGCTAACCCTAGTTGTCCTGACGCTAACCCTAGTTGTCCTGGCGCTAACCCTAGTTGTCCTGGCGCTAACCCTAGTTGTCCTGGCGCTAACCCTAGTTGTCCTGACGCTAACCCTAGTTGTCCTGACGCTAACCCTAGTTGTCCTGGCGCTAACCCTAGTTGTCCTGGCGCTAACCCTAGTTGTCCTGGCGCTAACCCGAGTTGTCCTGGCGCTAACCCTAGTTGTCCTGACGCTAACCCTAGTTGTCCTGGCGCTAACCCTAGTTGTCCTGGCGCTAACCCTAGTTGTCCTGGCGCTAACCCTAGTTGTCCTGACGCTAACCCTAGTTGTCCTGACGCTAACCCTAGTTGTCCTGACGCTAACTCTAGTTGTCCTGACGCTAACCCTAGTTGTCCTGACGCTAACCCGAGTTGTCCTGACGCCAACCCGAGTTGTCCTGACGCTAACCCGAGTTGTCCTGACGCTAACCCTACTTGTCCTGACGCTAACCCTACTTGTCCTGACGCTAACCCTACTTGTCCTGACGCTAACCCTAGTTGTCCTGACGCTAACCCTATTTCTCCTGACGCTAAACCTACTTGTCCTGACGCTAACCCTAGTTGACCTGACGCTAACCCTACTTGTCCTGACGCTAACCCTAGTTGTCCTGACGCTAACCCCAGTTGTCCTGAAACTAACCCTACTTGTCCTGATGCTAACCCTAGTTGTCCTGACGCTAACCCTAGTTGTCCTGACGCTAAAGCTAGTTGTCCTGACGCTAACCCTACTTGTCCTGACGCTAACCCTACTTGTCCTGACGCTAACCCTACTTGTCCTGACGCTAACCCGAGTTGTCCTGACGCTAACCCGAGTTGTCCTGACGCTAACCCGAGTTGTCCTGACGCTAACCCGAGTTGTCCTGACGCTAACCCTACTTGTCCTGACGCTAACCCTAGTTGTCCTGACGCTAACCCTAGTTGTCCTGACGCTAACCCTAGTTGTCCTGACGCTAACCCTACTTGTCCTGACGCTAACCCTAGTTGTCCTGGCGCTAACCCTAGTTGTCCTGGCGCTAACCCTAGTTGTCCTGGCGCTAACCCTAGTTGTCCTGACGCTAACCCTAGTTGTCCTGACGCTAACCCTACTTGTCCTGACGCTAACCCTACTTGTCCTGACGCTAACCCTACTTGTCCTGATGCTAACCCTACTTGTCCTGACGCTAACCCTAGTTGTCCTGACGCTAACCCTAGTTGTCCTGACGCTAACCCTATTTGTCCTGACGCTAACCCTAGTTGTCCTGACGCTAACCCTACTTGTCCTGACGCTAACCCTACTTGTCCTGACGCTAACCCTACTTGTCCTGACGCTAACCCTACTTGTCCTGACGCTAACCCTAGTTGTACTGACGCTAACCCTAGTTGTCCTGACGCTAACCCTATTTGTCCTGACGCTAAACCTACTTGTCCTGACGCTAACCCTAGTTGTCCTGACGGTAACCCTAGTTGTCCTGACGCTAACCCTAGTTGTCCTGACGCTAACCCTAGTTGTCCTGACGCTAACCCTACTTGTCCTGACGCTAACCCTACTTGTCCTGACGCTAACCCTAGTTGTCCTGACGCTAACCCTATTTCTCCTGACGCTAAACCTACTTGTCCTGACGCTAACCCTAGTTGACCTGACGCTAACCCTACTTGTCCTGACGCTAACCCTAGTTGTCCTGACGCTAACCCCAGTTGTCCTGACACTAACCCTTCTTGTCCTGACGCTAACCCTAGTTGTCCTGATGCTAACCCTAGTTGTCCTGACGCTAACCCTAGTTGTCCTGACGCTAACCCTACTTGTCCTGACGCTAACCCTACTTGTCCTGACGCTAACCCTACTTGTCCTGACGCTAACCCTAGTTGTCCTGATGCTAACCCTAGTTGTCCTGACGCTAACCCTAGTTGTCCTGACGCTAACCCTAGTTGTCCTGGTGCTAACCTTAGTTGTCCTGGCGCTAACCCTAGTTGTCCTGGCGCTAACCCTAGTTGTCCTGGCGCTAACCCTAGTTGTCCTGGCGCTAACCCGAGTTGTCCTGGCGCTAACCCTAGTTGTCCTGACGCTAACCCTAGTTGTCCTGGCGCTAACCCTAGTTGTCCTGGCGCTAACCCTAGTTGTCCTGGTGCTAACCCTAGTTGTCCTGGCGCTAACCCTAGTTGTCCTGAAGCTAACCCTAGTTGTCCTGACGCTAACCCTAGTTGTCCTGACGCTAACCCTAGTTGTCCTGGCGCTAACCCTAGTTGTCCTGGCGCTAACCCGAGTTGTCCTGGCGCTAACCCTAGTTGTCCTGGCACTAACCCTAGTTGTCCTGGCGCTAACCCTAGTTGTCCTGGCGCTAACCCAAGTTGTCCTGGCGCTAACCCTAGTTGTCCTGACGCTAACCCTAGTTGTCCTGACGCTAACCCTAGTTGTCCTGACGCTAACCCTAGTTGTCCTGACGCTAACTCTAGTTGTCCTGACGCTAACCCTAGTTGTCCTGACGCTAACCCGAGTTGTCCTGACGCCAACCCGAGTTGTCCTGACGCTAACCCGAGTTGTCCTGACGCTAACCCTACTTGTCCTGACGCTAACCCTACTTGTCCTGACGCTAACCCTACTTGTCCTGACGCTAACCCTAGTTGTCCTGACGCTAACCCTATTTCTCCTGACGCTAAACCTACTTGTCCTGACGCTAACCCTAGTTGACCTGACGCTAACCCTACTTGTCCTGACGCTAACCCTAGTTGTCCTGACGCTAACCCCAGTTGTCCTGACACTAACCCTACTTGTCCTGATGCTAACCCTAGTTGTCCTGATGCTAACCCTAGTTGTCCTGACGCTAACCCTAGTTGTCCTGACGCTAACCCTACTTGTCCTGACGCTAACCCTACTTGTCCTGACGCTAACCCTACTTGTCCTGACGCTAACCCTACTTGTCCTGACGCTAACCCTAGTTGTCCTGACGCTAACCCTAGTTGTCCTGACGCTAACCCTATTTGTCCTGACGCTAACCCTAGTTGTCCTGACGCTAACCCTACTTGTCCTGACGCTAACCCTACTTGTCCTGACGCTAACCCTACTTGTCCTGACGCTAACCCTACTTGTCCTGACGCTAACCCTAGTTGTACTGACGCTAACCCTAGTTGTCCTGACGCTAACCCTATTTGTCCTGACGCTAAACCTACTTGTCCTGACGCTAACCCTAGTTGTCCTGACGGTAACCCTAGTTGTCCTGACGCTAACCCTAGTTGTCCTGACGCTAACCCTAGTTGTCCTGACGCTAACCCTACTTGTCCTGACGCTAACCCTACTTGTCCTGACGCTAACCCTAGTTGTCCTGACGCTAACCCTATTTCTCCTGACGCTAAACCTACTTGTCCTGACGCTAACCCTAGTTGACCTGACGCTAACCCTACTTGTCCTGACGCTAACCCTAGTTGTCCTGACGCTAACCCCAGTTGTCCTGACACTAACCCTTCTTGTCCTGACGCTAACCCTAGTTGTCCTGATGCTAACCCTAGTTGTCCTGACGCTAACCCTAGTTGTCCTGACGCTAACCCTACTTGTCCTGACGCTAACCCTACTTGTCCTGACGCTAACCCTACTTGTCCTGACGCTAACCCTAGTTGTCCTGATGCTAACCCTAGTTGTCCTGATGCTAACCCTAGTTGTCCTGACGCTAACCCTAGTTGTCCTGGTGCTAACCTTAGTTGTCCTGGCGCTAACCCTAGTTGTCCTGGCGCTAACCCTAGTTGTCCTGGCGCTAACCCTAGTTGTCCTGGCGCTAACCCGAGTTGTCCTGGCGCTAACCCTAGTTGTCCTGACGCTAACCCTAGTTGTCCTGGCGCTAACCCTAGTTGTCCTGGCGCTAACCCTAGTTGTCCTGGTGCTAACCCTAGTTGTCCTGGCGCTAACCCTAGTTGTCCTGAAGCTAACCCTAGTTGTCCTGACGCTAACCCTAGTTGTCCTGACGCTAACCCTAGTTGTCCTGGCGCTAACCCTAGTTGTCCTGGCGCTAACCCGAGTTGTCCTGGCGCTAACCCTAGTTGTCCTGGCACTAACCCTAGTTGTCCTGGCGCTAACCCTAGTTGTCCTGGCGCTAACCCTAGTTGTCCTGGCGCTAACCCTAGTTGTCCTGACGCTAACCCTAGTTGTCCTGACGCTAACCCTAGTTGTCCTGACGCTAACCCTAGTTGTCCTGACGCTAACTCTAGTTGTCCTGACGCTAACCCTAGTTGTCCTGACGCTAACCCGAGTTGTCCTGACGCCAACCCGAGTTGTCCTGACGCTAACCCGAGTTGTCCTGACGCTAACCCTACTTGTCCTGACGCTAACCCTACTTGTCCTGACGCTAACCCTACTTGTCCTGACGCTAACCCTAGTTGTCCTGACGCTAACCCTATTTCTCCTGACGCTAAACCTACTTGTCCTGACGCTAACCCTAGTTGACCTGACGCTAACCCTACTTGTCCTGACGCTAACCCTAGTTGTCCTGACGCTAACCCCAGTTGTCCTGACACTAACCCTACTTGTCCTGATGCTAACCCTAGTTGTCCTGATGCTAACCCTAGTTGTCCTGACGCTAACCCTAGTTGTCCTGACGCTAACCCTACTTGTCCTGACGCTAACCCTACTTGTCCTGACGCTAACCCTACTTGTCCTGACGCTAACCCTACTTGTCCTGACGCTAACCCTAGTTGTCCTGATGCTAACCCTAGTTGTCCTGACGCTAACCCTAGTTGTCCTGACGCTAACCCTAGTTGTCCTGACGCTAACCCTAGTTGTCCTGACGCTAACCCTAGTTGTCCTGACGCTAACCCTAGTTGTCCTGACGCTAACCCTAGTTGTCCTGGTGCTAACCCCAGTTGTCCTGGCGCTAACCCTAGTTGTCCTGGCGCTAACCCTAGTTGTCCTGGCGCTAACCCTAGTTGTCCTGGCGCTAACCCGAGTTGTCCTGGCGCTAACCCTAGTTGTCCTGACGCTAACCCTAGTTGTCCTGGCGCTAACCCTAGTTGTCCTGGCGCTAACCCTAGTTGTCCTGGCGCTAACCCTAGTTGTCCTGGCGCTAACCCTAGTTGTCCTGACGCTAACCCTAGTTGTCCTGACGCTAACCCTAGTTGTCCTGACGCTAAACCTAGTTGTCCTGGCGCTAACCCTAGTTGTCCTGGAGCTAACCCTAGTTGTCCTGGCGCTAACCCGAGTTGTCCTGGCGCTAACCCTAGTTGTCCTGACGCTAACCCTAGTTGTCCTGGCGCTAACACTAGTTGTCCTGGCGCTAACCCTAGTTGTCCTGGCGCTAACCCTAGTTGTCCTGACGCTAACCCTAGTTGTCCTGACGCTAACCCTAGTTGTCCTGACGCTAACCCTAGTTGTCCTGACGCTAACCCTAGTTGTCCTGGCGCTAACCCTAGTTGTCCTGGCGCTAACCCTAGTTGTCCTGGCGCTAACCCTAGTTGTCCTGACGCTAACCCTAGTTGTCCTGACGCTAACCCCAGTTGTCCTGACACTAACCCTACTTGTCCTGATGCTAACCCTAGTTGTCCTGATGCTAACCCTAGTTGTCCTGACGCTAACCCTAGTTGTCCTGACGCTAACCCTACTTGTCCTGACGCTAACCCTACTTGTCCTGACGCTAACCCTAGTTGTCCTGGCGCTAACCCTAGTTGTCCTGGCGCTAACCCTAGTTGTCCTGGCGCTAACCCTAGTTGTCCTGGCGCTAACCCGAGTTGTCCTGGCGCTAACCCTAGTTGTCCTGACGCTAACCCTAGTTGTCCTGGCGCTAACCCTAGTTGTCCTGGCGCTAACCCTAGTTGTCCTGGCGCTAACCCTAGTTGTCCTGACGCTAACCCTAGTTGTCCTGACGCTAACCCTAGTTGTCCTGGCGCTAACCCTAGTTGTCCTGACGCTAACCCTAGTTGTCCTGACGCTAACCCTAGTTGTCCTGGCGCTAACCCTAGTTGTCCTGGCGCTAACCCTAGTTGTCCTGACGCTAACCCTAGTGTTGACGCTAACCCTACTTGTCCTGACGCTAACCCTAGTTGTCCTGGCGCTAACCCTAGTTGTCCTGGCGCTAACCCTAGTTGTCCTGGCGCTAACCCTAGTTGTCCTGGCGCTAACCCGAGTTGTCCTGGCGCTAACCCTAGTTGTCCTGACGCTAACCCTAGTTGTCCTGGCGCTAACCCTAGTTGTCCTGGCGCTAACCCTAGTTGTCCTGGCGCTAACCCTAGTTGTCCTGACGCTAACCCTAGTTGTCCTGACGCTAACCCTAGTTGTCCTGGCGCTAACCCTAGTTGTCCTGGCGCTAACCCTAGTTTTCCTGGCGCTAACCCGAGTTGTCCTGGCGCTAACCCTAGTTGTCCTGACGCTAACCCTAGTTGTCCTGGCGCTAACCCTAGTTGTCCTGGCGCTAACCCTAGTTGTCCTGGCGCTAACCCTAGTTGTCCTGACGCTAACCCTAGTTGTCCTGACGCTAACCCTAGTTGTCCTGACGCTAACTCTAGTTGTCCTGACGCTAACCCTAGTTGTCCTGACGCTAACCCGAGTTGTCCTGACGCCAACCCGAGTTGTCCTGACGCTAACCCGAGTTGTCCTGACGCTAACCCTACTTGTCCTGACGCTAACCCTACTTGTCCTGACGCTAACCCTACTTGTCCTGACGGTAACCCTAGTTGTCCTGACGCTAACCCTATTTCTCCTGACGCTAAACCTACTTGTCCTGACGCTAACCCTAGTTGACCTGACGCTAACCCTACTTGTCCTGACGCTAACCCTAGTTGTCCTGACGCTAACCCCAGTTGTCCTGACACTAACCCTACTTGTCCTGATGCTAACCCTAGTTGTCCTGATGCTAACCCTAGTTGTCCTGACGCTAACCCTAGTTGTCCTGACGCTAACCCTACTTGTCCTGACGCTAACCCTACTTGTCCTGACGCTAACCCTACTTGTCCTGACGCTAACCCGAGTTGTCCTGACGCTAACCCGAGTTGTCCTGACGCTAACCCGAGTTGTCCTGACGCTAACCCGAGTTGTCCTGACGCTAACCCGAGTTGTCCTGACGCTAACCCTACTTGTCCTGACGCTAACCCTAGTTGTCCTGACGCTAACCCTAGTTGTCCTGACGCTAACCCTAGTTGTCCTGACGCTAACCCTACTTGTCCTGACGCTAACCCTAGTTGTCCTGGCGCTAACCCTAGTTGTCCTGGCGCTAACCCTAGTTGTCCTGGCGCTAACCCTAGTTGTCCTGACGCTAACCCTAGTTGTCCTGACGCTAACCCTACTTGTCCTGACGCTAACCCTACTTGTCCTGACGCTAACCCTACTTGTCCTGATGCTAACCCTACTTGTCCTGACGCTAACCCTAGTTGTCCTGACGCTAACCCTAGTTGTCCTGACGCTAACCCTATTTGTCCTGACGCTAACCCTAGTTGTCCTGACGCTAACCCTACTTGTCCTGACGCTAACCCTACTTGTCCTGACGCTAACCCTACTTGTCCTGACGCTAACCCTACTTGTCCTGACGCTAACCCTAGTTGTACTGACGCTAACCCTAGTTGTCCTGACGCTAACCCTATTTGTCCTGACGCTAAACCTACTTGTCCTGACGCTAACCCTAGTTGTCCTGACGGTAACCCTAGTTGTCCTGACGCTAACCCTAGTTGTCCTGACGCTAACCCTAGTTGTCCTGACGCTAACCCTACTTGTCCTGACGCTAACCCTACTTGTCCTGACGCTAACCCTAGTTGTCCTGACGCTAACCCTATTTCTCCTGACGCTAAACCTACTTGTCCTGACGCTAACCCTAGTTGACCTGACGCTAACCCTACTTGTCCTGACTCTAACCCTAGTTGTCCTGACGCTAACCCCAGTTGTCCTGACACTAACCCTTCTTGTCCTGACGCTAACCCTAGTTGTCCTGATGCTAACCCTAGTTGTCCTGACGCTAACCCTAGTTGTCCTGACGCTAACCCTACTTGTCCTGACGCTAACCCTACTTGTCCTGACGCTAACCCTACTTGTCCTGACGCTAACCCTAGTTGTCCTGATGCTAACCCTAGTTGTCCTGACGCTAACCCTAGTTGTCCTGACGCTAACCCTAGTTGTCCTGACGCTAACCCTAGTTGTCCTGGTGCTAACCTTAGTTGTCCTGGCGCTAACCCTAGTTGTCCTGGCGCTAACCCTAGTTGTCCTGGCGCTAACCCTAGTTGTCCTGGCGCTAACCCGAGTTGTCCTGGCGCTAACCCTAGTTGTCCTGACGCTAACCCTAGTTGTCCTGGCGCTAACCCTAGTTGTCCTGGCGCTAACCCTAGTTGTCCTGGTGCTAACCCTAGTTGTCCTGGCGCTAACCCTAGTTGTCCTGACGCTAACCCTAGTTGTCCTGACGCTAACCCTAGTTGTCCTGACGCTAACCCTAGTTGTCCTGGCGCTAACCCTAGTTGTCCTGGCGCTAACCCGAGTTGTCCTGGCGCTAACCCTAGTTGTCCTGACGCTAACCCTAGTTGTCCTGGCACTAACCCTAGTTGTCCTGGCGCTAACCCTAGTTGTCCTGGCGCTAACCCTAGTTGTCCTGGCGCTAACCCTAGTTGTCCTGACGCTAACCCTAGTTGTCCTGACGCTAACCCTAGTTTTCCTGACGCTAACCCTAGTTGTCCTGACGCTAACTCTAGTTGTCCTGACGCTAACCCTAGTTGTCCTGACGCTAACCCGAGTTGTCCTGACGCCAACCCGAGTTGTCCTGACGCTAACCCGAGTTGTCCTGACGCTAACCCTACTTGTCCTGACGCTAACCCTACTTGTCCTGACGCTAACCCTACTTGTCCTGACGCTAACCCTAGTTGTCCTGACGCTAACCCTATTTCTCCTGACGCTAAACCTACTTGTCCTGACGCTAACCCTAGTTGACCTGACGCTAACCCTACTTGTCCTGACGCTAACCCTAGTTGTCCTGACGCTAACCCCAGTTGTCCTGACACTAACCCTACTTGTCCTGATGCTAACCCTAGTTGTCCTGATGCTAACCCTAGTTGTCCTGACGCTAACCCTAGTTGTCCTGACGCTAACCCTACTTGTCCTGACGCTAAACCTACTTGTCCTGACGCTAACCCTACTTGTCCTGACGCTAACCCTACTTGTCCTGACGCTAACCCTAGTTGTCCTGATGCTAACCCTAGTTGTCCTGACGCTAACCCTAGTTGTCCTGACGCTAACCCTAGTTGTCCTGACGCTAACCCTAGTTGTCCTGACGCTAACCCTAGTTGTCCTGACGCTAACCCTAGTTGTCCTGACGCTAACCCTAGTTGTCCTGGGGCTAACCCTAGTTGTCCTGGCGCTAACCCTAGTTGTCCTGGCGCTAACCCTAGTTGTCCTGGCGCTAACCCTAGTTGTCCTGGCGCTAACCCGAGTTGTCCTGGCGCTAACCCTAGTTGTCCTGACGCTAACCCTAGTTGTCCTGGCGCTAACCCTAGTTGTCCTGGCGCTAACCCTAGTTGTCCTGGCGCTAACCCTAGTTGTCCTGGCGCTAACCCTAGTTGTCCTGACGCTAACCCTAGTTGTCCTGACGCTAACCCTAGTTGTCCTGACGCTAAACCTAGTTGTCCTGGCGCTAACCCTAGTTGTCCTGGAGCTAACCCTAGTTGTCCTGGCGCTAACCCGAGTTGTCCTGGCGCTAACCCTAGTTGTCCTGACGCTAACCCTAGTTGTCCTGGCGCTAACCCTAGTTGTCCTGGCGCTAACCCTAGTTGTCCTGGCGCTAACCCTAGTTGTCCTGACGCTAACCCTAGTTGTCCTGACGCTAACCCTAGTTGTCCTGACGATAACTCTAGTTGTCCTGACGCTAACCCTAGTTGTCCTGGCGCTAACCCGAGTTGTCCTGGCGCTAACCCTAGTTGTCCTGACGCTAACCCTAGTTGTCCTGGCGCTAACCCTAGTTGTCCTGGCGCTAACCCTAGTTGTCCTGGCGCTAACCCTAGTTGTCCTGACGCTAACCCTAGTTGTCCTGACGCTAACCCCAGTTGTCCTGACACTAACCCTACTTGTCCTGATGCTAACCCTAGTTGTCCTGATGCTAACCCTAGTTGTCCTGACGCTAACCCTAGTTGTCCTGACGCTAACCCTACTTGTCCTGACGCTAACCCTACTTGTCCTGACGCTAACCCTAGTTGTCCTGATGCTAACCCTAGTTGTCCTGACGCTAACCCTAGTTGTCCTGACGCTAACCCTAGTTGTCCTGACGCTAACCCGAGTTGTCCTGACGCTAACCCGAGTTGTCCTGACGCTAACCCTAGTTGTCCTGACGCTAACCCGAGTTGTCCTGACGCTAACCCGAGTTGTCCTGACGCTAACCCTAGTTGTCCTGACGCTAACCCGAGTTGTCCTGACGCTAAACCGAGTTGTCCTGACGCTAACCCGAGTTGTCCTGATGCTAACCCTACTTGTCCTGACGCTAACCCTACTTGTTCTGACGCTAACCTTAGTTGTCCTGACGCTAACCCTAGTTGTCCTGACGCTAACCCTAGTTGTCCTGGCGCTAACCCTAGTTGTCCTGGCGCTTACCCTAGTTGTCCTGGCGCTAACCCTAGTTGTCCTGACGCTAACCCTAGTTGTCCTGACGCTAACCCTACTTGTCCTGACGCTAACCCTACTTGTCCTGACGCTAACCCTAGTTGTCCTGACGCTAACCCTAGTTGTCCTGACGCTAACCCTAGTTGTCCTGACGCTAACCCTAGTTGTCGTGACGCTAACCCTAGTTGTCGTGACGCTAACCCTAGTTGTCCTGACGCTAACCCTAGTTGTCCTGACGCTAACCCTAGTTGTCTTGACGCTAACCCTAGTTGTCCTGACGCTAACCCTAGTTGTCCTGACGCTAACCCTAGTTGTCCTGACGCTAACACTAGTTGTCCTGACGCTAACCCTAGTTGTCCTGACGCTAACCCTAGTTCTCCTGACGCTAACCGTAGTTCTCCTGACGCTAACCCTAGTTGTCCTGACGCTAGCCCTAGTTGTCCTGACGCTAACCCTAGTTGTCCTGACGCTAACCCTAGTTGTCCTGACGCTAACCCTAGTTGTCCTGACGCTAACCCTAGTTGTCCTGACGCTAACCCTAGTTGTCCTGGTGCTAACCTTAGTTGTCCTGGCGCTAACCCTAGTTGTCCTGGCGCTAACCCTAGTTGTCCTGGCGCTAACCCGAGTTGTCCTGGCGCTAACCCTAGTTGTCCTGACGCTAACCCTAGTTGTCCTGGCGCTAACCCTAGTTGTCCTGGCGCTAACCCTAGTTGTCCTGGTGCTAACCCTAGTTGTCCTGGCGCTAACCCTAGTTGTCCTGACGCTAACCCTAGTTGTCCTGACGCTAACCCTAGTTGTCCTGACGCTAACCCTAGTTGTCCTGGCGCTAACCCTAGTTGTCCTGGCGCTAACCCGAGTTGTCCTGGCGCTAACCCTAGTTGTCCTGACGCTAACCCTAGTTGTCCTGGCACTAACCCTAGTTGTCCTGGCGCTAACCCTAGTTGTCCTGGCGCTAACCCTAGTTGTCCTGGCGCTAACCCTAGTTGTCCTGACGCTAACCCTAGTTGTCCTGACGCTAACCCTAGTTTTCCTGACGCTAACCCTAGTTGTCCTGACGCTAACTCTAGTTGTCCTGACGCTAACCCTAGTTGTCCTGACGCTAACCCGAGTTGTCCTGACGCCAACCCGAGTTGTCCTGACGCTAACCCGAGTTGTCCTGACGCTAACCCTACTTGTCCTGACGCTAACCCTACTTGTCCTGACGCTAACCCTACTTGTCCTGACGCTAACCCTAGTTGTCCTGACGCTAACCCTATTTCTCCTGACGCTAAACCTACTTGTCCTGACGCTAACCCTAGTTGACCTGACGCTAACCCTACTTGTCCTGACGCTAACCCTAGTTGTCCTGACGCTAACCCCAGTTGTCCTGACACTAACCCTACTTGTCCTGATGCTAACCCTAGTTGTCCTGATGCTAACCCTAGTTGTCCTGACGCTAACCCTAGTTGTCCTGACGCTAACCCTACTTGTCCTGACGCTAAACCTACTTGTCCTGACGCTAACCCTACTTGTCCTGACGCTAACCCTACTTGTCCTGACGCTAACCCTAGTTGTCCTGATGCTAACCCTAGTTGTCCTGACGCTAACCCTAGTTGTCCTGACGCTAACCCTAGTTGTCCTGACGCTAACCCTAGTTGTCCTGACGCTAACCCTAGTTGTCCTGACGCTAACCCTAGTTGTCCTGACGCTAACCCTAGTTGTCCTGGGGCTAACCCTAGTTGTCCTGGCGCTAACCCTAGTTGTCCTGGCGCTAACCCTAGTTGTCCTGGCGCTAACCCTAGTTGTCCTGGCGCTAACCCGAGTTGTCCTGGCGCTAACCCTAGTTGTCCTGACGCTAACCCTAGTTGTCCTGGCGCTAACCCTAGTTGTCCTGGCGCTAACCCTAGTTGTCCTGGCGCTAACCTTAGTTGTCCTGGCGCTAACCCTAGTTGTCCTGACGCTAACCCTAGTTGTCCTGACGCTAACCCTAGTTGTCCTGACGCTAAACCTAGTTGTCCTGGCGCTAACCCTAGTTGTCCTGGAGCTAACCCTAGTTGTCCTGGCGCTAACCCGAGTTGTCCTGGCGCTAACCCTAGTTGTCCTGACGCTAACCCTAGTTGTCCTGGCGCTAACCCTAGTTGTCCTGGCGCTAACCCTAGTTGTCCTGGCGCTAACCCTAGTTGTCCTGACGCTAACCCTAGTTGTCCTGACGCTAACCCTAGTTGTCCTGACGATAACTCTAGTTGTCCTGACGCTAACCCTAGTTGTCCTGGCGCTAACCCGAGTTGTCCTGGCGCTAACCCTAGTTGTCCTGACGCTAACCCTAGTTGTCCTGGCGCTAACCCTAGTTGTCCTGGCGCTAACCCTAGTTGTCCTGGCGCTAACCCTAGTTGTCCTGACGCTAACCCTAGTTGTCCTGACGCTAACCCCAGTTGTCCTGACACTAACCCTACTTGTCCTGATGCTAACCCTAGTTGTCCTGATGCTAACCCTAGTTGTCCTGACGCTAACCCTAGTTGTCCTGACGCTAACCCTACTTGTCCTGACGCTAACCCTACTTGTCCTGACGCTAACCCTAGTTGTCCTGATGCTAACCCTAGTTGTCCTGACGCTAACCCTAGTTGTCCTGACGCTAACCCGAGTTGTCCTGACGCTAACCCGAGTTGTCCTGACGCTAACCCTAGTTGTCCTGACGCTAACCCGAGTTGTCCTGACGCTAACCCGAGTTGTCCTGACGCTAACCCTAGTTGTCCTGACGCTAACCCGAGTTGTCCTGACGCTAAACCGAGTTGTCCTGACGCTAACCCGAGTTGTCCTGATGCTAACCCTACTTGTCCTGACGCTAACCCTACTTGTTCTGACGCTAACCTTAGTTGTCCTGACGCTAACCCTAGTTGTCCTGACGCTAACCCTAGTTGTCCTGGCGCTAACCCTAGTTGTCCTGGCGCTTACCCTAGTTGTCCTGGCGCTAACCCTAGTTGTCCTGACGCTAACCCTACTTGTCCTGACGCTAACCCTACTTGTCCTGACGCTAACCCTAGTTGTCCTGACGCTAACCCTAGTTGTCCTGACGCTAACCCTAGTTGTCCTGACGCTAACCCTAGTTGTCGTGACGCTAACCCTAGTTGTCCTGACGCTAACCCTAGTTGTCCTGACGCTAACCCTAGTTGTCTTGACGCTAACCCTAGTTGTCCTGACGCTAACCCTAGTTGTCCTGACGCTAACCCTAGTTGTCCTGACGCTAACACTAGTTGTCCTGACGCTAACCCTAGTTGTCCTGACGCTAACCCTAGTTCTCCTGACGCTAACCGTAGTTCTCCTGACGCTAACCCTAGTTGTCCTGACGCTAGCCCTAGTTGTCCTGACGCTAACCCTAGTTGTCCTGACGCTAACCCTAGTTGTCCTGACGCTAACCCTAGTTGTCCTGATGCTAACCCTAGTTGTCGTGACGCTAACCCTAGTTGTCGTGACGCTAACCCTAGTTGTCCTGACGCTAACCCTAGTTGTCCTGACGCTAACCCTAGTTGTCTTGACGCTAACCCTAGTTGTCCTGACGCTAACCCTAGTTGTCCTGACGCTAACCCTAGTTATCCTGACGCTAACACTAGTTGTCCTGACGCTAACCCTAGTTGTCCTGACGCTAACCCTAGTTCTCCTGACGCTAACCGTAGTTCTCCTGACGCTAACCCTAGTTGTCCTGACGCTAGCCCTAGTTGTCCTGACGCTAACCCTAGTTGTCCTGGCGCTAACCCTAGTTGTCCTGACGCTAACCCTAGTTGTCCTGACGCTAACCCTAGTTGTCCTGACGCTAACCCTAGTTGTCCTGACGCTAACCCTAGTTGTCCTGACGCTAACTCTAGTTGTCCTGACGCTAACCCTAGTTGTCCTGACGCTAACCCGAGTTGTCCTGACGCCAACCCGAGTTGTCCTGACGCTAACCCGAGTTGTCCTGACGCTAACCCTACTTGTCCTGACGCTAACCCTACTTGTCCTGACGCTAACCCTACTTGTCCTGACGCTAACCCTAGTTGTCCTGACGCTAACCCTATTTCTCCTGACGCTAAACCTACTTGTCCTGACGCTAACCCTAGTTGACCTGACGCTAACCCTACTTGTCCTGACGCTAACCCTAGTTGTCCTGACGCTAACCCCAGTTGTCCTGACACTAACCCTACTTGTCCTGATGCTAACCCTAGTTGTCCTGATGCTAACCCTAGTTGTCCTGACGCTAACCCTAGTTGTCCTGACGCTAACCCTACTTGTCCTGACGCTAACCCTACTTGTCCTGACGCTAACCCTACTTGTCCTGACGCTAACCCTACTTGTCCTGACGCTAACCCTAGTTGTCCTGATGCTAACCCTAGTTGTCCTGATGCTAACCCTAGTTGTCCTGACGCTAACCCTAGTTGTCCTGACGCTAACCCTAGTTGTCCTGACGCTAACCCTAGTTGTCCTGACGCTAACCCTAGTTGTCCTGGTGCTAACCCTAGTTGTCCTGGCGCTAACCCTAGTTGTCCTGGCGCTAACCCTAGTTGTCCTGGCGCTAACCCTAGTTGTCCTGGCGCTAACCCGAGTTGTCCTGGCGCTAACCCTAGTTGTCCTGACGCTAACCCTAGATGTCCTGGCGCTAACCCTAGTTGTCCTGGCGCTAACCCTAGTTGTCCTGGCGCTAACCCTAGTTGTCCTGGCGCTAACCCTAGTTGTCCTGACGCTAACCCTAGTTGTCCTGACGCTAACCCTAGTTGTCCTGACGCTAACCCTAGTTGTCCTGGCGCTAACCCTAGTTGTCCTGGAGCTAACCGTAGTTGTCCTGGCGCTAACCCGAGTTGTCCTGGCGCTAACCCTAGTTGTCCTGACGCTAACCCTAGTTGTCCTGGCGCTAACCCTAGTTGTCCTGGCGCTAACCCTAGTTGTCCTGGCGCTAACCCTAGTTGTCCTGACGCTAACCCTAGTTGTCCTGACGCTAACCCTAGTTGTCCTGACGCTAACTCTAGTTGTCCTGACGCTAACCCTAGTTGTCCTGGCGCTAACCCGAGTTGTCCTGGCGCTAACCCTAGTTGTCCTGACGCTAACCCTAGTTGTCCTGGCGCTAACCCTAGTTGTCCTGGCGCTAACCCTAGTTGTCCTGACGCTAACCCTAGTTGTCCTGACGCTAACCCTACTTGTCCTGACGCTAACCCTACTTGTCCTGACGCTAACCCTACTTGTCCTGACGCTAACCCCAGTTGTCCTGACACTAACCCTACTTGTCCTGATGCTAACCCTAGTTGTCCTGATGCTAACCCTAGTTGTCCTGACGCTAACCCTAGTTGTCCTGACGCTAACCCTACTTGTCCTGACGCTAACCCTACTTGTCCTGACGCTAACCCTACTTGTCCTGACGCTAACCCTAGTTGTCCTGATGCTAACCCTAGTTGTCCTGACGCTAACCCTAGTTGTCCTGACGCTAACCCTAGTTGTCCTGACGCTAACCCTAGTTGTCCTGGTGCTAACCCTAGTTGTCCTGGCGCTAACCCTAGTTGTCCTGGCGCTAACCCTAGTTGTCCTGGCGCTAACCCTAGTTGTCCTGGCGCTAACCCAAGTTGTCCTGGCGCTAACCCTAGTTGTCCTGACGCTAACCCTAGTTGTCCTGGCGCTAACCCTAGTTGTCCTGGCGCTAACCCTAGTTGTCCTGGCGCTAACCCTAGTTGTCCTGGCGCTAACCCTAGTTGTCCTGACGCTAACCCTAGTTGTCCTGACGCTAACCCTAGTTGTCCTGACGCTAACCCTAGTTGTCCTGGCGCTAACCCTAGTTGTCCTGGCGCTAACCCTAGTTGTCCTGGCGCTAACCCGAGTTGTCCTGGCGCTAACCCTAGTTGTCCTGACGCTAACCCTAGTTGTCCTGGCGCTAACCCTAGTTGTCCTGGCGCTAACCCTAGTTGTCCTGGCGCTAACCCTAGTTGTCCTGGCGCTAACCCTAGTTGTCCTGACGCTAACCCTAGTTGTCCTGACGCTAACCCTAGTTGTCCTAACGCTAACCCTAGTTGTCCTGACGCTAACAATAGTTGTCCTGACGCTAACTCTAGTTGTCCTGACGCTAACCCTAGTTGTCCTGACGCTAACCTGAGTTGTCCTGACGCCAACCAGAGTTGTCCTGACGCTAACCCGAGTTGTCCTGACGCTAACCCGAGTTGTCCTGACGCTAACCCGAGTTGTCTTGACGCTAACCCTAGTTGTCCTGATGCTAACCCGAGTTGTCCTGACGCTAACCCGAGTTGTCCTGACGCTAACCCGAGTTGTCCTGACGCTAACCCTAGTTGTCCTGACGCTAACCCGAGTTGTCCTGACGCTAACCCGAGTTGTCCTGACGCTAACCCTAGTTGTCCTGACGCTAACCCGAGTTGTCCTGACGCTAAACCGAGTTGTCCTGACGCTAACCCGAGTTGTCCTGATGCTAACCCTACTTGTCCTGACGCTAACCCTACTTGTTCTGACGCTAACCTTAGTTGTCCTGACGCTAACCCTAGTTGTCCTGACGCTAACCCTAGTTGTCCTGGCGCTAACCCTAGTTGTCCTGGCGCTTACCCTAGTTGTCCTGGCGCTAACCCTAGTTGTCCTGACGCTAACCCTAGTTGTCCTGACGCTAACCCTACTTGTCCTGACGCTAACCCTACTTGTCCTGACGCTAACCCTACTTGTCCTGACGCTAACCCTAGTTGTCCTGACGCTAACCCTAGTTGTCCTGACGCTAACCCTAGTTGTCGTGACGCTAACCCTAGTTGTCCTGACGCTAACCCTAGTTGTCCTGACGCTAACCCTAGTTGTCTTGACGCTAACCCTAGTTGTCCTGACGCTAACCCTAGTTGTCCTGACGCTAACCCTAGTTGTCCTGACGCTAACACTAGTTGTCCTGACGCTAACCCTAGTTGTCCTGACGCTAACCCTAGTTCTCCTGACGCTAACCGTAGTTCTCCTGACGCTAACCCTATTTGTCCTGACGCTAGCCCTAGTTGTCCTGACGCTAACCCTAGTTGTCCTGACGCTAACCCTAGTTGTCCTGACGCTAACCCTAGTTGTCCTGATGCTAACCCTAGTTGTCGTGACGCTAACCCTAGTTGTCGTGACGCTAACCCTAGTTGTCCTGACGCTAACCCTAGTTGTCCTGACGCTAACCCTAGTTGTCTTGACGCTAACCCTAGTTGTCCTGACGCTAACCCTAGTTGTCCTGACGCTAACCCTAGTTATCCTGACGCTAACACTAGTTGTCCTGACGCTAACCCTAGTTGTCCTGACGCTAACCGTAGTTCTCCTGACGCTAACCCTAGTTGTCCTGACGCTAGCCCTAGTTGTCCTGACGCTAACCCTAGTTGTCCTGACGCTAACCCTAGTTGTCCTGACGCTAACCCTAGTTGTCCTGACGTTAACCCTAGTTGTCCTGACGCTTACCCTAGTTGTCCTGACGCTAACCCTAGTTGTCCTGACGCTAACCCTAGTTGTCCTGATGCTAACCCTAGTTGTCCTGACGCTAACCCTAGTTGTCCTGACGCTAACCCTAGTTGTCCTGACGCTAACCCTAGTTGTCCTGACGCTAACCCTAGTTGTCTTGACGCTAACCCTAGTTGTCCTGACGCTAACCCTAGTTGTCCTGACGCTAACCCTAGTTGTCCTGACGCTAACCCTAGTTGTCCTGACGCTAACCCTAGTTCTCCTGACGCTAACCCTAGTTCTCCTGACGCTATCCCTACTTGTCCTGACGCTAACCCTAGTTGTCATGATGCTAACCCTAGTTGTCCTGACGCTAACCCTAGTTGTCCTGACGCTAACCCTAGTTGTCCTGACGCTAACCCTACTTGTCCTGATGCTAACCCTAGTTGTCCTGACGCTAACCCTAGTTGTCCTGACGCTAACCCTAGTTGTCCTGACGCTAACCCTAGTTGTCCTGGTGCTATCCCTAGTTGTCCTGACGCTAACCCTAGTTGTCCTGACGCTAACCCTACTTGTCCTGAAGCTAACCCTAGGTGTCCTGACGCTAACCCTAGTTGTCCTGACGCTAACCCTACTTGTCCTGACACTAACCCTAGTTGTCCTGGCACTAACCCTAGTTGTCCTGACGCTAACCCTACTTGTCCTGACGCTAACCCTAGTTGTCCTGACGCTAACCCTAGTTGTCCTGACGCTAACCCTAGTTGTCCTGACGCTAACCCTACTTGTCCTGACGCTAACCCTACTTGTCCTGACGCTAACCCTAGTTGTCCTGACGCTAACCCTATTTGTCCTGACGCTAAACCTACTTGTCCTGACGCTAACCCTAGTTGTCCTGACGCTAACCCTAGTTGTCCTGACGCTAACCCTAGTTGTCCTGACGCTAACCCTACTTGTCCTGACGCTAACCCTACTTGTCCTGACGCTAACCCTAGTTGTCCTGACGCTAACCCTAGTTGTCCTGACGCTAACCCTATTTCTCCTGACGCTAAACCTACTTGTCCTGACGCTAACCCTAGTTGACTTGAAGCTATCCCTAGTTGTCCTGACGCTAACCCTAGTTGTCCTGACGCTAACCCTAGTTGTCCTGACGCTAACCCTACTTGTCCTGACGCTAACCCTACTTGTCCTGACGCTAACCCTAGTTGTCCTGACGCTAACCCTACTTGTCCTGACGCTAACCCTAGTTGTGCTGACGCTAAACCTAGTTGTCCTGACGCTAACCCTACTTGTCCTGACGCTAACCCTAGTTGTCCTGACGCTAACCCTAGTTGTCCTGACGCTAAGCCTAGTTGTCCTGACGCTAACCCTAGTTGTCCTGGCACTAACCCTAGTTGTCCTGAAGCTATCCCTAGTTGTCCTGACGCTAACCCTAGTTGTCCTGACGCTAACCCTAGTTGTCCTGACGCTAACCCTACTTGTCCTGACGCTAACCCTACTTGTCCTGATGCTAACCCTAGTTGTCCTGACGCTAACCCTACTTGTCCTGACGCTAACCCTAGTTGTCCTGACGCTAACCCTAGTTGTCCTGACGCTAACCCTAGTTGTCCTGACGCTAACCCTAGTTGTCCTGACGCTAACCCTACTTGTCCTGACGCTAACCCTACTTGTCCTGACGCTAACCCTACTTGTCCTGACGCTAACCCTACTTGTCCTGACGCTAACCCTAGTTGTCCTGACTGTAACCCTATTTGTCCTGACGCTAAACCTACTTGTCCTGATGCTAACCCTAGTTGTCCTGACGCTAACCCTACTTGTCCTGACGCTAACCCTAGTTGTACTGACGCTAACCCTAGTTGTCCTGACGCTAACCCTACTTGTCCTGACGCTAACCCTAGTTGTCCTGATGCTAACCCTAGTTGTCCTGACGCTAACCCTAGTTGTCCTGACGCTAACCCTACTTGTCCTGACGCTAACCCTACTTGTCCTGACGCTAACCCTAGTTGTCCTGATGCTAACCCTAGTTGTCCTGACGCTAACCCTAGTTGTCCTGACGCTAACCCTAGTTGTCCTGACGCTAACCCTAGTTGTCCTGGTGCTAACCCTAGTTGTCCTGGCGCTAACCCTAGTTGTCCTGGCGCTAACCCTAGTTGTCCTGGCGCTAACCCTAGTTGTCCTGGCGCTAACCCTAGTTGTCCTGGCGCTAACCCGAGTTGTCCTGGCGCTAACCCTAGTTGTCCTGACGCTAACCCTAGTTGTCCTGGCGCTAACCCTAGTTGTCCTGGCGCTAACCCTAGTTGTCCTGGCGCTAACCCTAGTTGTCCTGGCGCTAACCCGAGTTGTCCTGGCGCTAACCCTAGTTGTCCTGACGCTAACCCTAGTTGTCCTGGCGCTAACCCTAGTTGTCCTGGCGCTAACCCTAGTTGTCCTGGCGCTAACCCTAGTTGTCCTGGCGCTAACCCTAGTTGTCCTGGCGCTAACCCGAGTTGTCCTGGCGCTAACCCTAGTTGTCCTGACGCTAACCCTAGTTGTCCTGACGCTAACCCTAGTTGTCCTGACGCTAACCCTAGTTGTCCTGACGCTAACCCTAGTTGTCCTGGCGCTAACCCTAGTTGTCCTGGCGCTAACCCTAGTTGTCCTGGCGCTAACCCTAGTTGTCCTGGCGCTAACCCTAGTTGTCCTGGCGCTAACCCTAGTTGTCCTGGCGCTAACCCTAGTTGTCCTGGCGCTAACCCGAGTTGTCCTGGCGCTAACCCTAGTTGTCCTGACGCTAACCCTAGTTGTCCTGACGCTAACCCTAGTTGTCCTGACGCTAACCCTAGTTGTCCTGACGCTAACCCTAGTTGTCCTGGCGCTAACCCTAGTTGTCCTGGCGCTAACCCTAGTTGTCCTGGCGCTAACCCGAGTTGTCCTGGCGCTAACCCTAGTTGTCCTGGCGCTAACCCTAGTTGTCCTGGCGCTAACCCTAGTTGTCCTGACGCTAACCCTAGTTGTCCTGGCGCTAACCCTAGTTGTCCTGACGCTAACCCTAGTTGTCCTGACGCTAACCCTAGTTGTCCTAACGCTAACCCTAGTTGTCCTGACGCTAACCCTAGTTGTCCTGACGCTAACTCTAGTTGTCCTGACGCTAACCCTAGTTGTCCTGACGCTAACCTGAGTTGTCCTGACGCTAACCCGAGTTGTCCTGACGCTAACCCGAGTTGTCCTGACGCTAACCCGAGTTGTCCTGACGCTAACCCTAGTTGTCCTGATGCTAACCCGAGTTGTCCTGATGCTAACCCGAGTTGTCCTGACGCTAACCCGAGTTGTCCTGACGCTAACCCTAGTTGTCCTGACGCTAACCCGAGTTGTCCTGACGCTAACCCGAGTTGTCCTGACGCTAAACCTAGTTGTCCTGACGCTAACCCGAGTTGTCCTGACGCTAAACCGAGTTGTCCTGACGCTAACCCGAGTTGTCCTGATGCTAACCCTACTTGTCCTGACGCTAACCCTACTTGTTCTGACGCTAACCCTAGTTGTCCTGACGCTAACCCTAGTTGTCCTGACGCTAACCCTAGTTGTCCTGGCGCTAACCCTAGTTGTCCTGGCGCTTACCCTAGTTGTCCTGGCGCTAACCCTAGTTGTCCTGACGCTAACCCTAGTTGTCCTGACGCTAACCCTACTTGTCCTGACGCTAACCCTACTTGTCCTGACGCTAACCCTACTTGTCCTGACGCTAACCCTAGTTGTCCTGACGCTAACCCTAGTTGTCCTGACGCTAAACCTAGTTGTCGTGACGCTAACCCTAGTTGTCGTGACGCTAACCCTAGTTGTCCTGACGCTAACCC
This sequence comes from Phyllobates terribilis, assembly GCF_046119375.1. Classification (NCBI taxonomy): domain Eukaryota; kingdom Metazoa; phylum Chordata; class Amphibia; order Anura; family Dendrobatidae; genus Phyllobates; species Phyllobates terribilis. The sequence continues at coordinate 167,756,630 of NW_027362767.1, read as the reverse complement.
TAGTTGTCCTGACGCTAACCCTAGTTGTCTTGACGCTAACCCTAGTTGTCCTGACGCTAACCCTAGTTGTCCTGACGCTAACCCTAGTTGTCCTGACGCTAACACTAGTTGTCCTGACGCTAACCCTAGTTGTCCTGACGCTAACCCTAGTTCTCCTGACGCTAACCGTAGTTCTCCTGACGCTAACCCTAGTTGTCCTGACGCTAGCCCTAGTTGTCCTGACGCTAACCCTAGTTGTCCTGACGCTAACCCTAGTTGTCCTGACGCTAACCCTAGTTGTCCTGATGCTAACCCTAGTTGTCGTGACGCTAACCCTAGTTGTCGTGACGCTAACCCTAGTTGTCCTGACGCTAACCCTAGTTGTCCTGACGCTAACCCTAGTTGTCTTGACGCTAACCCTAGTTGTCCTGACGCTAACCCTAGTTGTCCTGACGCTAACCCTAGTTATCCTGACGCTAACATTAGTTGTCCTGACGCTAACCCTAGTTGTCCTGACGCTAACCCTAGTTCTCCTGACGCTAACCGTAGTTCTCCTGACGCTAACCCTAGTTGTCCTGACGCTAGCCCTAGTTGTCCTGACGCTAACCCTAGTTGTCCTGACGCTAACCCTAGTTGTCCTGACGCTAACCCTAGTTGTCCTGACGTTAACCCTAGTTGTCCTGACGCTTACCCTAGTTGTCCTGACGCTAACCCTAGTTGTCCTGACGCTAACCCTAGTTGTCCTGATGCTAAACCTAGTTGTCCTGACGCTAACCCTAGTTGTCCTGACGCTAACCCTAGTTGTCCTGACGCTAACCCTAGTTGTCCTGACGCTAACCCTAGTTGTCTTGACGCTAACCCTAGTTGTCCTGACGCTAACCCTAGTTGTCCTGACGCTAACCCTAGTTGTCCTGACGCTAACCCTAGTTGTCCTGACGCTAACCCTAGTTGTACAGACGCTAACCCTAGTTGTCCTGACGCTAACCCGAGTTGTCCTGACGCTAACCCGAGTTGTTCTGACGCTAACCCGAGTTGTCCTGACGCTAACCCGAGTTGTCCTGACGCTAACCCGAGTTGTCCTGACGCTAACCCGAGTTGTCCTGACGCTAACCCGATTTGTCCTGACGCTAACCCGAGTTGTCCTGATGCTAACCCTACTTGTCCTGACGCTAACCCTAGTTGTCCTGACGCTAACCCTAGTTGTCCTGACGCTAACCCGAGTTGTCCTGATGCTAACCCTACTTGTCCTGACGCTAACCCTAGTTGTCCTGACGCTAACCCTAGTTGTCCTGACGCTAACCCTAGTTGTCCTGACGCTAACCCTACTTGTCCTGACGCTAACCCTAGTTGTCCTGGCGCTAACCCTAGTTGTCCTGACGCTAACCCTACTTGTCCTGATGCTAACCCTACTTGTCCTGACGCTAACCCTAGTTGTCCTGACGCTAACCCTATTTGTCCTGACGCTAAACCTACTTGTCCTGACGCTAACCCTAGTTGTCCTGACGCTCACCCTAGTTGTCCTGACGCTAACCCTAGTTGTCCTGACGCTAACCCTAGTTGTCCTGACGCTAACCCTACTTGTCCTGACGCTAACCCTACTTGTCCTGACGCTAACCCTAGTTGTCCTGACGCTAACCCTAGTTGTCCTGACGCTAACCCTATTTCTACTGACGCTAAACCTACTTGTCCTGACGCTAACCCTAGTTGACCTGACGCTAACCCTACTTGTCCTGACGCTAACCCTAGTTGTCCTGACGCTAACCCCAGTAGTCCTGACACTAACCCAACTTGTCCTGACGCTAACCCTAGTTGTCCTGATGCTAACCCTAGTTGTCCTGACGCTAACCCTAGTTGTCCTGACGCTAACCCTACTTGTCCTGACGCTAACCCTACTTGTCCTGACGCTAACCCTAGTTGTCCTGATGCTAACCCTAGTTGTCCTGACGCTAACCCTAGTTGTCCTGACGCTAACCCTAGTTGTCCTGACGCTAACCCTAGTTGTCCTTACGCTAACCCTAGTTGTCCTGACGCTAACCCTAGTTGTCCTGACGCTAACCCTAGTTGTCCTGGCGCTAACCCTAGTTGTCCTGGCGCTAACCCTAGTTGTCCTGGCGCTAACCCTAGTTGTCCTGGCGCTAACCCTAGTTGTCCTGACGCTAACCCTAGTTGTCCTGGCGCTAACCCTAGTTGTCCTGGCGCTAACCCGAGTTGTCCTGGCGCTAACCCTAGTTGTCCTGACGCTAACCCTAGTTGTCCTGGCGCTAACCCTAGTTGTCCTGGCGCTAACCCTAGTTGTCCTGGCGCTAACCCTAGTTGTCCTGGCGCTAACCCTAGTTGTCCTGACGCTAACCCTACTTGTCCTGACGCTAACCCTACTTGTCCTGACGCTAACCCTACTTGTCCTGATGCTAACCCTAGTTGTGCTGACGCTAACCCTATTTCTCCTGACGCTAAACCTACTTGTCCTGACGCTAACCCTAGTTGACCTGACGCTAACCCTACTTGTCCTGACGCTAACCCTAGTTGTCCTGACGCTAACCCCAGTTGTCCTGACACTAACCCTACTTGTCCTGACGCTAACCCTAGTTGTCCTGATGCTAACCCTAGTTGTCCTGACGCTAACCCTAGTTGTCCTGACGCTAACCCTACTTGTCCTGATGCTAACCCTACTTGTCCTGACGCTAACCCTACTTGTCCTGACGCTAACCCTAGTTGTCCTGATGCTAACCCTAGTTGTCCTGACGCTAACCCTAGTTGTCCTGACGCTAACCCTAGTTGTCCTGACGCTAACCCTAGTTGTCCTGACGCTAACCCTAGTTGTCCTGACGCTAACCCTAGTTGTCCTGACGCTAACCCTACTTGTCCTGACGCTAACCCTACTTGTCCTGACGCTAACCCTAGTTGTCCTGACGCTAACCCTAGTTGTCCTGACTGTAACCCTATTTGTCCTGACGCTAAACCTACTTGTCCTGATGCTAACCCTAGTTGTCCTGACGCTAACCCTACTTGTCCTGACGCTAACCCTAGTTGTCCTGATGCTAACCCTAGTTGTCCTGACGCTAACCCTACTTGTCCTGACGCTAACCCTAGTTGTCCTGATGCTAACCCTAGTTGTCCTGACGCTAACCCTAGTTGTCCTGACGCTAACCCTAGTTGTCCTGACGCTAACCCTACTTGTTCTGACGCTAACCCTAGTTGTCCTGACGCTAACCCTAGTTGTCCTGACGCTAACCCTAGTTGTCCTGGTGCTAACCCTAGTTGTCCTGACGCTAACCCTAGTTGTTCTGGCACTAACCCTAGTTGTCCTGGCGCTAACCCTAGTTGTCCTGGCGCTAACCCTGGTTGTTCTGGCGCTGACCCTAGTTGTCCTGGCGCTAACCCTAGTTGTCCTGGCGCTAACCCGAGTTGTCCTGGCGCTAACCCTAGTTGTCCTGACGCTAACCCTAGTTGTCCTGGCGCTAACCCTAGTTGTCCTGGCGCTAACCCTAGTTGTCCTGGCGATAACCCTAGTTGTCCTGGCGCTAACCCTAGTTTTCCTGGCGTTAACCCTAGTTGTCATGACGCTAACCCTAGTTGTCCTGACGCTAACCCTAGTTGTCCTGACGCTAACCCTAGCTGTCCTGACGCTAACCCTAGTTGTCCTGACGCTAACCCTAGTTGTCCTGACGCTAACCCTAGTTGTCCTGACGCTAACCCGAGTTGTCCTGACGCTAACCCGAGTTGTTCTGACGCTAACCCGAGTTGTCCTGACGCTAACCCGAGTTGTCCTGACGCTAACCCGAGTTGTCCTGACGCTAACCCGATTTGTCCTGACGCTAACCCGAGTTGTCCTGATGCTAACCCTACTTGTCCTGACGCTAACCCTAGTTGTCCTGACGCTAACCCTAGTTGTCCTGACGCTAACCCGAGTTGTCCTGATGCTAACCCTACTTGTCCTGACGCTAACCCTAGTTGTCCTGACGCTAACCCTAGTTGTCCTGACGCTAACCCTAGTTGTCCTGACGCTAACCCTACTTGTCCTGACGCTAACCCTAGTTGTCCTGGCGCTAACCCTAGTTGTCCTGACGCTAACCCTACTTGTCCTGATGCTAACCCTACTTGTCCTGACGCTAACCCTAGTTGTCCTGACGCTAACCCTATTTGTCCTGACGCTAAACCTACTTGTCCTGACGCTAACCCTAGTTGTCCTGACGCTCACCCTAGTTGTCCTGACGCTAACCCTAGTTGTCCTGACGCTAACCCTAGTTGTCCTGACGCTAACCCTACTTGTCCTGACGCTAACCCTACTTGTTCTGACGCTAACCCTAGTTGTCCTGACGCTAACCCTAGTTGTCCTGACGCTAACCCTATTTCTACTGACGCTAAACCTACTTGTCCTGACGCTAACCCTAGTTGACCTGACGCTAACCCTACTTGTCCTGACGCTAACCCTAGTTGTCCTGACGCTAACCCCAGTTGTCCTGACACTAACCCTACTTGTCCTGACGCTAACCCTAGTTGTCCTGATGCTAACCCTAGTTGTCCTGACGCTAACCCTAGTTGTCCTGACGCTAACCCTACTTGTCCTGACGCTAACCCTACTTGTCCTGACGCTAACCCTAGTTGTCCTGATGCTAACCCTAGTTGTCCTGACGCTAACCCTAGTTGTCCTGACGCTAACCCTAGTTGTCCTGACGCTAACCCTAGTTGTCCTTAGGCTAACCCTAGTTGTCCTGACGCTAACCCTAGTTGTCCTGACGCTAACCCTAGTTGTCCTGGCGCTAACCCTAGTTGTCCTGGCGCTAACCCTAGTTGTCCTGGCGCTAACCCTAGTTGTCCTGGCGCTAACCCTAGTTGTCCTGACGCTAACCCTAGTTGTCCTGGCGCTAACCCTAGTTGTCCTGGCGCTAACCCTAGTTGTCCTGGCGCTAACCCGAGTTGTCCTGGCGCTAACCCTAGTTGTCCTGACGCTAACCCTAGTTGTCCTGGCGCTAACCCTAGTTGTCCTGGCGCTAACCCTAGTTGTCCTGGCGCTAACCCTAGTTGTCCTGGCGCTAACCCTAGTTGTCCTGACGCTAACCCTACTTGTCCTGACGCTAACCCTACTTGTCCTGACGCTAACCCTACTTGTCCTGATGCTAACCCTAGTTGTGCTGACGCTAACCCTATTTCTCCTGACGCTAAACCTACTTGTCCTGACGCTAACCCTAGTTGACCTGACGCTAACCCTACTTGTCCTGACGCTAACCCTAGTTGTCCTGATGCTAACCCTAGTTGTCCTGACTGTAACCCTATTTGTCCTGACGCTAAACCTACTTGTCCTGATGCTAACCCTAGTTGTCCTGACGCTAACCCTACTTGTCCTGACGCTAACCCTAGTTGTCCTGATGCTAACCCTAGTTGTCCTGACGCTAACCCTACTTGTCCTGACGCTAACCCTAGTTGTCCTGATGCTAACCCTAGTTGTCCTGACGCTAACCCTAGTTGTCCTGACGCTAACCCTAGTTGTCCTGACGCTAACCCTACTTGTTCTGACGCTAACCCTAGTTGTCCTGACGCTAACCCTAGTTGTCCTGACGCTAACCCTAGTTGTCCTGGTGCTAACCCTAGTTGTCCTGACGCTAACCCTAGTTGTTCTGGCACTAACCCTAGTTGTCCTGGCGCTAACCCTAGTTGTCCTGGCGCTAACCCTGGTTGTTCTGGCGCTGACCCTAGTTGTCCTGGCGCTAACCCTAGTTGTCCTGGCGCTAACCCGAGTTGTCCTGGCGCTAACCCTAGTTGTCCTGACGCTAACCCTAGTTGTCCTGGCGCTAACCCTAGTTGTCCTGGCGCTAACCCTAGTTGTCCTGGCGATAACCCTAGTTGTCCTGACGCTAACCCGAGTTGTTCTGACGCTAACCCGAGTTGTCCTGACGCTAACCCGAGTTGTCCTGACGCTAACCCGAGTTGTCCTGACGCTAACCCGATTTGTCCTGACGCTAACCCGAGTTGTCCTGATGCTAACCCTACTTGTCCTGACGCTAACCCTAGTTGTCCTGACGCTAACCCTAGTTGTCCTGACGCTAACCCGAGTTGTCCTGGTGCTAACCCTACTTGTCCTGACGCTAACCCTAGTTGTCCTGACGCTAACCCTAGTTGTCCTGACGCTAACCCTAGTTGTCCTGACGCTAACCCTACTTGTCCTGACGCTAACCCTAGTTGTCCTGGCGCTAACCCTAGTTGTCCTGACGCTAACCCTACTTGTCCTGATGCTAACCCTACTTGTCCTGACGCTAACCCTAGTTGTCCTGACGCTAACCCTATTTGTCCTGACGCTAAACCTACTTGTCCTGACGCTAACCCTAGTTGTCCTGACGCTCACCCTAGTTGTCCTGACGCTAACCCTAGTTGTCCTGACGCTAACCCTAGTTGTCCTGACGCTAACCCTACTTGTCCTGACGCTAACCCTACTTGTCCTGACGCTAACCCTAGTTGTCCTGACGCTAACCCTAGTTGTCCTGACGCTAACCCTATTTCTACTGACGCTAAACCTACTTGTCCTGACGCTAACCCTAGTTGACCTGACGCTAACCCTACTTGTCCTGACGCTAACCCTAGTTGTCCTGACGCTAACCCCAGTTGTCCTGACACTAACCCTACTTGTCCTGACGCTAACCCTAGTTGTCCTGATGCTAACCCTAGTTGTCCTGACGCTAACCCTAGTTGTCCTGACGCTAACCCTACTTGTCCTGACGCTAACCCTACTTGTCCTGACGCTAACCCTAGTTGTCCTGATGCTAACCCTAGTTGTCCTGACGCTAACCCTAGTTGTCCTGACGCTAACCCTAGTTGTCCTGACGCTAACCCTAGTTGTCCTTAGGCTAACCCTAGTTGTCCTGACGCTAACCCTAGTTGTCCTGACGCTAACCCTAGTTGTCCTGGCGCTAACCCTAGTTGTCCTGGCGCTAACCCTAGTTGTCCTGGCGCTAACCCTAGTTGTCCTGGCGCTAACCCTAGTTGTCCTGACGCTAACCCTAGTTGTCCTGGCGCTAACCCTAGTTGTCCTGGCGCTAACCCTAGTTGTCCTGGCGCTAACCCGAGTTGTCCTGGCGCTAACCCTAGTTGTCCTGACGCTAACCCTAGTTGTCCTGGCGCTAACCCTAGTTGTCCTGGCGCTAACCCTAGTTGTCCTGGCGCTAACCCTAGTTGTCCTGGCGCTAACCCTAGTTGTCCTGACGCTAACCCTACTTGTCCTGACGCTAACCCTACTTGTCCTGACGCTAACCCTACTTGTCCTGATGCTAACCCTAGTTGTGCTGACGCTAACCCTATTTCTCCTGACGCTAAACCTACTTGTCCTGACGCTAACCCTAGTTGACCTGACGCTAACCCTACTTGTCCTGACGCTAACCCTAGTTGTCCTGATGCTAACCCTAGTTGTCCTGACGCTAACCCTAGTTGTCCTGACGCTAACCCTACTTGTCCTGATGCTAACCCTACTTGTCCTGACGCTAACCCTACTTGTCCTGACGCTAACCCTAGTTGTCCTGATGCTAACCCTAGTTGTCCTGACGCTAACCCTAGTTGTCCTGACGCTAACCCTAGTTGTCCTGACGCTAACCCTAGTTGTCCTGACGCTAACCCTAGTTGTCCTGGCGCTAACCCTAGTTGTCCTGGCGCTAACCCTAGTTGTCCTGGCGCTAACCCTAGTTGTCCTGGCGCTAACCCTAGTTGTCCTGGCGCTAACCCTAGTTGTCCTGGCTCTAACCCTAGTTGTCCTGACGCTAACCCTAGTTGTCCTGGCGCTAACCCTAGTTGTCCTGGCGCTAACCCGAGTTGTCCTGGCGCTAACCCTAGTTGTCCTGACGCTAACCCTAGTTGTCCTGGCGCTAACCCTAGTTGTCCTGGCGCTAACCCTAGTTGTCCTGGCGCTAACCCTAGTTGTCCTGGCGCTAACCCTAGTTGTCCTGACGCTAACCCTAGTTGTCCTGACGCTAACCCTAGTTGTCCTGACGCTAACCCTAGTTGTCCTGACGCTAACTCTAGTTGTCCTGACGCAAACCCTAGTTGTCCTGACGCTAACCCGAGTTGTCCTGACGCAAACCCGAGTTGTCCTGACGCTAACCCGAGTTGTCCTGACGCTAACCCGAGTTGTCCTGACGCTAACCCGAGTTGTCCTGACGCTAACCCTAGTTGTCCTGACGCTAACCCTAGTTGTCCTGACGCTAACCCGAGTTGTCCTGACGCTAACCCCAGTTGTCCTGACGCTAACCCGAGTTGTCCTGACGCTAACCCTAGTTGTCCTGACGCTAACCCTAGTTGTCCTGACGCTAAACCGAGTTGTCCTGACGCTAACCCGAGTTGTCCTGATGCTAACCCTACTTGTCCTGACGCTAACCCTACTTGTTCTGACGCTAACCCTAGTTGTCCTGACGCTAACCCTAGTTGTCCTGACGCTAACCCTAGTTGTCCTGGCGCTAACCCTAGTTGTCCTGGCGCTAACCCTAGTTGTCCTGACGCTAACCCTAGTTGTCCTGACGCTAACCCTAGTTGTCCTGACGCTAACCCGAGTTGTCCTGACGCCAACCCGAGTTGTCCTGACGCTAACCCGAGTTGTCCTGACGCTAACCCGAGTTGTCCTGACGCTAACCCGAGTTGTCCTGACGCTAACCCTAGTTGTCCTGACGCTAACCCTAGTTGTCCTGACGCTAACCCGAGTTGTCCTGACGCTAACCCTAGTTGTCCTGACGCTAACCCGAGTTGTCCTGACGCTAACCCGAGTTGTCCTGACGCTAAACCGAGTTGTCCTGACGCTAACCCGAGTTGTCCTGATGCTAACCCTACTTGTCCTGACGCTAATCCTACTTGTTCTGACGCTAACCCTAGTTGTCCTGACGCTAACCCTAGTTGTCCTGACGCTAACCCTAGTTGTCCTGGCGCTAACCCTAGTTGTCCTGGCGCTAACCCTAGTTGTCCTGACGCTAACCCTACTTGTCCTGACGCTAACCCTACTTGTCCTGACGCTAACCCTACTTGTCCTGACGCTAACCCTAGTTGTCCTGACGCTAACCCTAGTTGTCCTGACGCTAACCCGAGTTGTCCTGACGCCAACCCGAGTTGTCCTGACGCTAACCCGAGTTGTCCTGACGCTAACCCGAGTTGTCCTGACGCTAACCCGAGTTGTCCTGACGCTAACCCTAGTTGTCCTGACGCTAACCCTAGTTGTCCTGACGCTAACCCGAGTTGTCCTGACGCTAACCCCAGTTGTCCTGACGCTAACCCGAGTTGTCCTGACGCTAACCCTAGTTGTCCTGACGCTAACCCGAGTTGTCCTGACGCTAACCCGAGTTGTCCTGACGCTAAACCGAGTTGTCCTGACGCTAACCCGAGTTGTCCTGATGCTAACCCTACTTGTCCTGACGCTAACCCTACTTGTTCTGACGCTAACCCTAGTTGTCCTGACGCTAACCCTAGTTGTCCTGACGCTAACCCTAGTTGTCCTGGCGCTAACCCTAGTTGTCCTGGCGCTAACCCTAGTTGTCCTGGCGCTAACCCTAGTTGTCCTGACGCTAACCCTAGTTGTCCTGACGCTAACCCTACTTGTCCTGACGCTAACCCTACTTGTCCTGACGCTAACCCTACTTGTCCTGACGCTAACCCTAGTTGTCCTGACGCTAACCCTAGTTGTCCTGACGCTAACCCTAGTTGTCCTGATGCTAACCCTAGTTGTCGTGACGCTAACCCTAGTTGTCGTGACGCTAACCCTAGTTGTCGTGACGCTAACCCTAGTTGTCCTGACGCTAACCCAAGTTGTCCTGACGCTAACCCTAGTTGTCTTGACGCTAACCCTAGTTGTCCTGACGCTAACCCTAGTTGTCCTGACGCTAACCCTAGTTGTCCTGACGCTAACACTAGTTGTGCTGACGCTAACCCTAGTTGTCCTGACGCTAACCCTAGTTCTCCTGACGCTAACCGTAGTTCTCCTGACGCTAACCCTAGTTGTCCTGACGCTAGCCCTAGTTGTCCTGACGCTAACCCTAGTTGTCCTGACGCTAACCCTAGTTGTCCTGACGTTAACCCTAGTTGTCCTGACGCTTACCCTAGTTGTCCTGACGCTAACCCTAGTTGTCCTGACGCTAACCCTAGTTGTCCTGACGCTAACCCTAGTTGTCCTGACGCTAACCCTAGTTGTCCTGACGCTAACCCTAGTTGTCCTGACGCTAACCCTAGTTGTCTTGACGCTAACCCTAGTTGTCCTGACGCTAACCCTAGTTGTCCTGACGCTAACCCTAGTTGTCCTGACGCTAACCCTAGTTGTCCTGACGCTAACCCTAGTTGTCCTGACGCTAACCCTAGTTGTCCTGACGCTAACCCTAGTTCTCCTGACGCTAACCCTAGTTGTCCTGACGCTAGCCCTAGTTGTCCTGACGCTAACCCTAGTTGTCCTGACGCTAACCCTAGTTGTCCTGACGCTAACCCTAGTTGTCCTGACGTTAACCCTAGTTGTCCTGACGCTAACCCTAGTTGTCCTGACGCTAACCCTAGTTGTCCTGACGCTAACCCGAGTTGTCCTGACGCTAACCCCAGTTGTCCTGACGCTAACCCGAGTTGTCCTGACGCTAACCCTAGTTGTCCTGACGCTAACCCGAGTTGTCCTGACGCTAAACCGAGTTGTCCTGACGCTAACCCGAGTTGTCCTGATGCTAACCCTACTTGTCCTGACGCTAACCCTACTTGTTCTGACGCTAACCCTAGTTGTCCTGACGCTAACCCTAGTTGTCCTGACGCTAACCCTAGTTGTACTGGCGCTAACCCTAGTTGTCCTGACGCTAACCCTAGTTGTCCTGACGCTAACCCTAGTTGTCCTGACGCTAACCCGAGTTGTCCTGACGCCAACCCGAGTTGTCCTGACGCTAACCCGAGTTGTCCTGACGCTAACCCGAGTTGTCCTGACGCTAACCCGAGTTGTCCTGACGCTAACCCTAGTTGTCCTGACGCTAACCCTAGTTGTCCTGACGCTAACCCGAGTTGTCCTGACGCTAACCCCAGTTGTCCTGACGCTAACCCGAGTTGTCCTGACGCTAACCCTAGTTGTCCTGACGCTAACCCGAGTTGTCCTGACGCTAACCCGAGTTGTCCTGACGCTAAACCGAGTTGTCCTGACGCTAACCCGAGTTGTCCTGATGCTAACCCTACTTGTCCTGACGCTAACCCTACTTGTTCTGACGCTAACCCTAGTTGTCCTGACGCTAACCCTAGTTGTCTTGACGCTAACCCTAGTTGTCCTGGCGCTAACCCTAGTTGTCCTGGCGCTAACCCTAGTTGTTCTGGCGCTAACCCTAGTTGTCCTGACGCTAACCCTAGTTGTCCTGACGCTAACCCTACTTGTCCTGACGCTAACCCTACTTGTCCTGACGCTAACCCTACTTGTCCTGACGCTAACCCTAGTTGTCCTGACGCTAACCCTAGTTGTCCTGACGCTAACCCTAGTTGTCCTGATGCTAACCCTAGTTGTCGTGACGCTAACCCTAGTTGTCGTGACGCTAACCCTAGTTGTCGTGACGCTAACCCTAGTTGTCCTGACGCTAACCCAAGTTGTCCTGACGCTAACCCTAGTTGTCTTGACGCTAACCCTAGTTGTCCTGACGCTAACCCTAGTTGTCCTGACGCTAACCCTAGTTGTCCTGACGCTAACACTAGTTGTGCTGACGCTAACCCTAGTTGTCCTGACGCTAACCCTAGTTCTCCTGACGCTAACCGTAGTTCTCCTGACGCTAACCCTAGTTGTCCTGACGCTAGCCCTAGTTGTCCTGACGCTAACCCTAGTTGTCCTGACGCTAACCCTAGTTGTCCTGACGCTAACCCTAGTTGTCCTGACGCTAACCCTAGTTGTCCTGACGCTAACCCTAGTTGTCCTGACGCTAACCCTAGTTGTCTTGACGCTAACCCTAGTTGTCCTGACGCTAACCCTAGTTGTCCTGACGCTAACCCTAGTTGTCCTGACGCTAACCCTAGTTCTCCTGACGCTAACCCTAGTTGTCCTGACGCTAGCCCTAGTTGTCCTGACGCTAACCCTAGTTGTCCTGACGCTAACCCTAGTTGTCCTGACGTTAACCCTAGTTGTCCTGACGCTAACCCTAGTTGTCCTGACGCTAACCCTAGTTGTCCTGACGCTAACCCTACTTGTCCTGACGCTAACCCTACTTGTCCTGACGCTAACCCTACTTGTCCTGACGCTAACCCTAGTTGTCCTGACGCTAACCCTAGTTGTCCTGACGCTAACCCTAGTTGTCCTGATGCTAACCCTAGTTGTCGTGACGCTAACCCTAGTTGTCGTGACGCTAACCCTAGTTGTCGTGACGCTAACCCTAGTTGTCCTGACGCTAACCCAAGTTGTCCTGACGCTAACCCTAGTTGTCTTGACGCTAACCCTAGTTGTCCTGACGCTAACCCTAGTTGTCCTGACGCTAACCCTAGTTGTCCTGACGCTAACACTAGTTGTGCTGACGCTAACCCTAGTTGTCCTGACGCTAACCCTAGTTCTCCTGACGCTAACCGTAGTTCTCCTGACGCTAACCCTAGTTGTCCTGACGCTAGCCCTAGTTGTCCTGACGCTAACCCTAGTTGTCCTGACGCTAACCCTAGTTGTCCTGACGTTAACCCTAGTTGTCCTGACGCTTACCCTAGTTGTCCTGACGCTAACCCTAGTTGTCCTGACGCTAACCCTAGTTGTCCTGACGCTAACCCTAGTTGTCCTGACGCTAACCCTAGTTGTCGTGACGCTAACCCTAGTTGTCCTGACGCTAACCCAAGTTGTCCTGACGCTAACCCTAGTTGTCTTGACGCTAACCCTAGTTGTCCTGACGCTAACCCTAGTTGTCCTGACGCTAACCCTAGTTGTCCTGACGCTAACACTAGTTGTGCTGACGCTAACCCTAGTTGTCCTGACGCTAACCCTAGTTCTCCTGACGCTAACCGTAGTTCTCCTGACGCTAACCCTAGTTGTCCTGACGCTAGCCCTAGTTGTCCTGACGCTAACCCTAGTTGTCCTGACGCTAACCCTAGTTGTCCTGACGCTAACCCTAGTTGTCCTGACGCTAACCCTAGTTGTCCTGACGCTAACCCTAGTTGTCCTGACGCTAACCCTAGTTGTCTTGACGCTAACCCTAGTTGTCCTGACGCTAACCCTAGTTGTCCTGACGCTAACCCTAGTTGTCCTGACGCTAACCCTAGTTGTCCTGACGCTAACCCTAGTTCTCCTGACGCTAACCCTACTTGTCCTGACGCTAGCCCTAGTTGTCCTGACGCTAACCCTAGTTGTCCTGACGCTAACCCTAGTTGTCCTGACGTTAACCCTAGTTGTCCTGACGCTAACCCTAGTTGTCCTGACGCTAACCCTAGTTGTCCTGACGCTAACCCTACTTGTCCTGACGCTAACCCTACTTGTCCTGACGCTAACCCTACTTGTCCTGACGCTAACCCTAGTTGTCCTGACGCTAACCCTAGTTGTCCTGACGCTAACCCTAGTTGTCCTGATGCTAACCCTAGTTGTCGTGACGCTAACCCTAGTTGTCGTGACGCTAACCCTAGTTGTCGTGACGCTAACCCTAGTTGTCCTGACGCTAACCCAAGTTGTCCTGACGCTAACCCTAGTTGTCTTGACGCTAACCCTAGTTGTCCTGACGCTAACCCTAGTTGTCCTGACGCTAACCCTAGTTGTCCTGACGCTAACACTAGTTGTGCTGACGCTAACCCTAGTTGTCCTGACGCTAACCCTAGTTCTCCTGACGCTAACCGTAGTTCTCCTGACGCTAACCCTAGTTGTCCTGACGCTAGCCCTAGTTGTCCTGACGCTAACCCTAGTTGTCCTGACGCTAACCCTAGTTGTCCTGACGTTAACCCTAGTTGTCCTGACGCTTACCCTAGTTGTCCTGACGCTAACCCTAGTTGTCCTGACGCTAACCCTAGTTGTCCTGACGCTAACCCTAGTTGTCCTGACGCTAACCCTAGTTGTCCTGACGCTAACCCTAGTTGTCTTGACGCTAACCCTAGTTGTCCTGACGCTAACCCTAGTTGTCCTGACGCTAACCCTAGTTGTCCTGACGCTAACCCTAGTTGTCCTGACGCTAACCCTAGTTGTCCTGACGCTAACCCTAGTTGTCCTGACGCTAACCCTAGTTGTCCTGACGCTAACCCTAGTTCTCCTGACGCTAACCCTAGTTGTCCTGACGCTAGCCCTAGTTGTCCTGACGCTAACCCTAGTTGTCCTGACGCTAACCCTAGTTGTCCTGACGCTAACCCTAGTTGTCCTGACGTTAACCCTAGTTGTCCTGACGCTAACCCTAGTTGTCCTGACGCTAACCCTAGTTGTCCTGACGCTAACCCTAGTTGTCCTGACGCTAACCCTAGTTGTCCTGACGCTAACCCTAGTTGTCCTGACGCTAACCCTAGTTGTACTGTCGCTAACCCTAGTTGTCCTGGCGCTAACCCTAGTTGTCCTGGCGCTAACCCTAGTTGTCCTGACGCTAACCCTAGTTGTCCTGACGCTAACCCTAGTTGTACTGACGCTAACCCTAGTTGTCCTGGCGCTAACCCTAGTTGTCCTGGCGCTAACCCTAGTTGTCCTGACGCTAACCCTAGTTGTCCTGACGCTAACCCTAGTTGTCCTGACGCTAACCCTAGTTGTACTGTCGCTAACCCTAGTTGTCCTGGCGCTAACCCTAGTTGTCCTGGCGCTAACCCTAGTTGTCCTGACGCTAACCCTAGTTGTCCTGACGCTAACCCTAGTTGTACTGACGCTAACCCTAGTTGTCCTGGCGCTAACCCTAGTTGTCCTGGCGCTAACCCTAGTTGTCCTGACGCTAACCCTAGTTGTCCTGACGCTAACCCTAGTTGTCCTGACGCTAACCCTAGTTGTCCTGACGCTAAGCCTAGTTGTCCTGACGCTAACCCTAGTTGTCCTGACGCTAACCCGAGTTGTCCTGACGCTAAACCGAGTTGTCCTGACGCTAACCCGAGTTGTCCTGACGGTAACCCTACTTGTCCTGACGCTAACCCTACTTGTCCTGACGCTAACCCTAGTTGTCCTGACGCTAACCCTAGTTGTCCTGGCGCTAACCCTAGTTGTCCTGGCGCTAACCCTAATTGTCCTGGCGCTAACCCTAGTTGTCCTGGCGCTAACCCTAGTTGTCCTGACGCTAACCCTAGTTGTCCTGATGCTAACCCTACTTGTCCTGACGCTAACCCTAGTTGTCCTGACGCTAACCCTAGTTGTCCTGACGCTAACCCTAGTTGTCCTGACGCTAACCCTAGTTGTCCTGATGCTAACCCTAGTTGTCGTGACGCTAACCCTAGTTGTCCTGACGCTAACCCTAGTTGTCCTGACGCTAACCCTAGTTGTCCTGACGCTAACCCTAGTTGTCCTGACGCTAACACTAGTTGTCCTGACGCTAACCCTCGTTGTCCTGACGCTAACCCTAGTTCTCCTGACGCTAACCGTAGTTCTCCTGACGCTAACCCTAGTTGTCCTGACGCTAGCCCTAGTTGTCCTGACGCTAACCCTAGTTGTCCTGACGCTAACCCTAGTTGTCCTGACGTTAACCCTAGTTGTCCTGACGCTTACCCTAGTTGTCCTGACGCTAACCCTAGTTGTCCTGACGCTAACCCTAGTTGTCCTAACGCTAACCCTAGTTGTCCTGACGCTAACCCTAGTTGTCCTGACGCTAACCCTAGTTGTCCTGACGCTAACCCTAGTTGTCCTGACGCTAACCCTAGTTGTCCTGACGCTAACCCTAGTTGTCCTGACGCTAACCCTAGTTGTCTTGACGCTAACCCTAGTTGTCCTAACGCTAACCCTAGTTGTCCTGACGCTAACCCTAGTTGTCCTGATGCTAACCCTAGTTGTCCTGACGCTAACCCTAGTTCTCCTGACGCTAACCCTAGTTGTCCTGACGCTAGCCCTAGTTGTCCTGACGCTAACCCTAGTTGTCCTGACGTTAACCCTAGTTGTCCTGACGCTTACCCTAGTTGTCCTGACGCTAACCCTAGTTGTCCTGACGCTAACCCTAGTTGTCCTGACGCTAACCCTAGTTGTCCTGACGCTAACCCTAGTTTTCCTGACGCTAACCCTAGTTGTCCTGACGCTAACCCTAGTTGTCCTGACGCTAACCCTAGCTGTCCTGACGCTAACCCTAGTTGTCCTGACGCTAACCCTAGTTGTCCTGACGCTAACCCTAGTTGTCCTGACGCTAACCCGAGTTGTCCTGACGCTAACCCGAGTTGTTCTGACGCTAACCCGAGTTGTCCTGACGCTAACCCGAGTTGTCCTGACGCTAACCCGAGTTGTCCTGACGCTAACCCGATTTGTCCTGACGCTAACCCGAGTTGTCCTGATGCTAACCCTACTTGTCCTGACGCTAACCCTAGTTGTCCTGACGCTAACCCTAGTTGTCCTGACGCTAACCCGAGTTGTCCTGATGCTAACCCTACTTGTCCTGACGCTAACCCTAGTTGTCCTGACGCTAACCCTAGTTGTCCTGACGCTAACCCTAGTTGTCCTGACGCTAACCCTACTTGTCCTGACGCTAACCCTAGTTGTCCTGGCGCTAACCCTAGTTGTCCTGACGCTAACCCTACTTGTCCTGATGCTAACCCTACTTGTCCTGACGCTAACCCTAGTTGTCCTGACGCTAACCCTATTTGTCCTGACGCTAAACCTACTTGTCCTGACGCTAACCCTAGTTGTCCTGACGCTCACCCTAGTTGTCCTGACGCTAACCCTAGTTGTCCTGACGCTAACCCTAGTTGTCCTGACGCTAACCCTACTTGTCCTGACGCTAACCCTACTTGTCCTGACGCTAACCCTAGTTGTCCTGACGCTAACCCTAGTTGTCCTGACGCTAACCCTATTTCTACTGACGCTAAACCTACTTGTCCTGACGCTAACCCTAGTTGACCTGACGCTAACCCTACTTGTCCTGACGCTAACCCTAGTTGTCCTGACGCTAACCCCAGTTGTCCTGACACTAACCCTACTTGTCCTGACGCTAACCCTAGTTGTCCTGATGCTAACCCTAGTTGTCCTGACGCTAACCCTAGTTGTCCTGACGCTAACCCTACTTGTCCTGACGCTAACCCTACTTGTCCTGACGCTAACCCTAGTTGTCCTGATGCTAACCCTAGTTGTCCTGACGCTAACCCTAGTTGTCCTGACGCTAACCCTAGTTGTCCTGACGCTAACCCTAGTTGTCCTTAGGCTAACCCTAGTTGTCCTGACGCTAACCCTAGTTGTCCTGACGCTAACCCTAGTTGTCCTGGCGCTAACCCTAGTTGTCCTGGCGCTAACCCTAGTTGTCCTGGCGCTAACCCTAGTTGTCCTGGCGCTAACCCTAGTTGTCCTGACGCTAACCCTAGTTGTCCTGGCGCTAACCCTAGTTGTCCTGGCGCTAACCCTAGTTGTCCTGGCGCTAACCCGAGTTGTCCTGGCGCTAACCCTAGTTGTCCTGACGCTAACCCTAGTTGTCCTGGCGCTAACCCTAGTTGTCCTGGCGCTAACCCTAGTTGTCCTGGCGCTAACCCTAGTTGTCCTGGCGCTAACCCTAGTTGTCCTGACGCTAACCCTACTTGTCCTGACGCTAACCCTACTTGTCCTGACGCTAACCCTACTTGTCCTGATGCTAACCCTAGTTGTGCTGACGCTAACCCTATTTCTCCTGACGCTAAACCTACTTGTCCTGACGCTAACCCTAGTTGACCTGACGCTAACCCTACTTGTCCTGACGCTAACCCTAGTTGTCCTGATGCTAACCCTAGTTGTCCTGACGCTAACCCTAGTTGTCCTGACGCTAACCCTACTTGTCCTGATGCTAACCCTACTTGTCCTGACGCTAACCCTACTTGTCCTGACGCTAACCCTAGTTGTCCTGACGCTAACCCTAGTTGTCCTGACGCTAACCCTAGTTGTCCTGACGCTAACCCTAGTTGTCCTGACGCTAACCCTAGTTGTCCTGACGCTAACCCTAGTTGTCCTGGCGCTAACCCTAGTTGTCCTGGCGCTAACCCTAGTTGTCCTGGCGCTAACCCTAGTTGTCCTGGCGCTAACCCTAGTTGTCCTGGCGCTAACCCTAGTTGTCCTGGCTCTAACCCTAGTTGTCCTGACGCTAACCCTAGTTGTCCTGGCGCTAACCCTAGTTGTCCTGGCGCTAACCCGAGTTGTCCTGGCGCTAACCCTAGTTGTCCTGACGCTAACCCTAGTTGTCCTGGCGCTAACCCTAGTTGTCCTGGCGCTAACCCTAGTTGTCCTGGCGCTAACCCTAGTTGTCCTGGCGCTAACCCTAGTTGTCCTGACGCTAACCCTAGTTGTCCTGACGCTAACCCTAGTTGTCCTGACGCTAACCCTAGTTGTCCTGACGCTAACTCTAGTTGTCCTGACGCAAACCCTAGTTGTCCTGACGCTAACCCGAGTTGTCCTGACGCAAACCCGAGTTGTCCTGACGCTAACCCGAGTTGTCCTGACGCTAACCCGAGTTGTCCTGACGCTAACCCGAGTTGTCCTGACGCTAACCCTAGTTGTCCTGACGCTAACCCTAGTTGTCCTGACGCTAACCCGAGTTGTCCTGACGCTAACCCCAGTTGTCCTGACGCTAACCCGAGTTGTCCTGACGCTAACCCTAGTTGTCCTGACGCTAACCCTAGTTGTCCTGACGCTAAACCGAGTTGTCCTGACGCTAACCCGAGTTGTCCTGATGCTAACCCTACTTGTCCTGACGCTAACCCTACTTGTTCTGACGCTAACCCTAGTTGTCCTGACGCTAACCCTAGTTGTCCTGACGCTAACCCTAGTTGTCCTGGCGCTAACCCTAGTTGTCCTGGCGCTAACCCTAGTTGTCCTGACGCTAACCCTAGTTGTCCTGACGCTAACCCTAGTTGTCCTGACGCTAACCCGAGTTGTCCTGACGCCAACCCGAGTTGTCCTGACGCTAACCCGAGTTGTCCTGACGCTAACCCGAGTTGTCCTGACGCTAACCCGAGTTGTCCTGACGCTAACCCTAGTTGTCCTGACGCTAACCCTAGTTGTCCTGACGCTAACCCTAGTTGTCCTGACGCTAACCCGAGTTGTCCTGACGCTAACCCGAGTTGTCCTGACGCTAAACCGAGTTGTCCTGACGCTAACCCGAGTTGTCCTGACGCTAACCCTACTTGTCCTGACGCTAACCCTACTTGTTCTGACGCTAACCCTAGTTGTCCTGACGCTAACCCTAGTTGTCCTGACGCTAACCCTAGTTGTCCTGGCGCTAACCCTAGTTGTCCTGGCGCTAACCCTAGTTGTCCTGACGCTAACCCTACTTGTCCTGACGCTAACCCTACTTGTCCTGACGCTAACCCTACTTGTCCTGACGCTAACCCTAGTTGTCCTGACGCTAACCCTAGTTGTCCTGACGCTAACCCGAGTTGTCCTGACGCCAACCCGAGTTGTCCTGACGCTAACCCGAGTTGTCCTGACGCTAACCCGAGTTGTCCTGACGCTAACCCGAGTTGTCCTGACGCTAACCCTAGTTGTCCTGACGCTAACCCTAGTTGTCCTGACGCTAACCCGAGTTGTCCTGACGCTAACCCCAGTTGTCCTGACGCTAACCCGAGTTGTCCTGACGCTAACCCTAGTTGTCCTGACGCTAACCCGAGTTGTCCTGACGCTAACCCGAGTTGTCCTGACGCTAAACCGAGTTGTCCTGACGCTAACCCGAGTTGTCCTGATGCTAACCCTACTTGTCCTGACGCTAACCCTACTTGTTCTGACGCTAACCCTAGTTGTCCTGACGCTAACCCTAGTTGTCCTGACGCTAACCCTAGTTGTCCTGGCGCTAACCCTAGTTGTCCTGGCGCTAACCCTAGTTGTCCTGGCGCTAACCCTAGTTGTCCTGACGCTAACCCTAGTTGTCCTGACGCTAACCCTACTTGTCCTGACGCTAACCCTACTTGTCCTGACGCTAACCCTACTTGTCCTGACGCTAACCCTAGTTGTCCTGACGCTAACCCTAGTTGTCCTGACGCTAACCCTAGTTGTCCTGATGCTAACCCTAGTTGTCGTGACGCTAACCCTAGTTGTCGTGACGCTAACCCTAGTTGTCGTGACGCTAACCCTAGTTGTCCTGACGCTAACCCAAGTTGTCCTGACGCTAACCCTAGTTGTCCTGACGCTAACCCTAGTTGTCCTGACGCTAACCCTAGTTGTCCTGACGCTAACACTAGTTGTGCTGACGCTAACCCTAGTTGTCCTGACGCTAACCCTAGTTCTCCTGACGCTAACCGTAGTTCTCCTGACGCTATCCCTAGTTGTCCTGACGCTAGCCCTAGTTGTCCTGACGCTAACCCTAGTTGTCCTGACGCTAACCCTAGTTGTCCTGACGTTAACCCTAGTTGTCCTGACGCTTACCCTAGTTGTCCTGACGCTAACCCTAGTTGTCCTGACGCTAACCCTAGTTGTCCTGACGCTAACCCTAGTTGTCCTGACGCTAACCCTAGTTGTCCTGACGCTAACCCTAGTTGTCCTGACGCTAACCCTAGTTGTCTTGGCGCTAACCCTAGTTGTCCTGACGCTAACCCTAGTTGTCTTGACGCTAACCCTAGTTGTCCTGACGCTAACCCTAGTTGTCCTGACGCTAACCCTAGTTCTCCTGACGCTAACCCTAGTTGTCCTGACGCTAGCCCTAGTTGTCCTGACGCTAACCCTAGTTGTCCTGACGCTAACCCTAGTTGTCCTGACGCTAACCCTAGTTGTCCTGACGTTAACCCTAGTTGTCCTGACGCTAACCCTAGTTGTCCTGACGCTAACCCTAGTTGTCCTGACGCTAACCCGAGTTGTCCTGACGCTAACCCCAGTTGTCCTGACGCTAACCCGAGTTGTCCTGACGCTAACCCTAGTTGTCCTGACGCTAACCCGAGTTGTCCTGACGCTAAACCGAGTTGTCCTGACGCTAACCCGAGTTGTCCTGATGCTAACCCTACTTGTCCTGACGCTAACCCTACTTGTTCTGACGCTAACCCTAGTTGTCCTGACGCTAACCCTAGTTGTCCTGACGCTAACCCTAGTTGTCCTGGCGCTAACCCTAGTTGTCCTGACGCTAACCCTAGTTGTCCTGACGCTAACCCTAGTTGTCCTGACGCTAACCCGAGTTGTCCTGACGCCAACCCGAGTTGTCCTGACGCTAACCCGAGTTGTCCTGACGCTAACCCGAGTTGTCCTGACGCTAACCCGAGTTGTCCTGACGCTAACCCTAGTTGTCCTGACGCTAACCCTAGTTGTCCTGACGCTAACCCGAGTTGTCCTGACGCTAACCCCAGTTGTCCTGACGCTAACCCGAGTTGTCCTGACGCTAACCCGAGTTGTCCTGACGCTAACCCGAGTTGTCCTGACGCTAAACCGAGTTGTCCTGACGCTAACCCGAGTTGTCCTGATGCTAACCCTACTTGTCCTGACGCTAACCCTACTTGTTCTGACGCTAACCCTAGTTGTCCTGACGCTAACCCTAGTTGTCTTGACGCTAACCCTAGTTGTCCTGGCGCTAACCCTAGTTGTCCTGGCGCTAACCCTAGTTGTTCTGGCGCTAACCCTAGTTGTCCTGACGCTAACCCTAGTTGTCCTGACGCTAACCCTACTTGTCCTGACGCTAACCCTACTTGTCCTGACGCTAACCCTACTTGTCCTGACGCTAACCCTAGTTGTCCTGACGCTAACCCTAGTTGTCCTGACGCTAACCCTAGTTGTCCTGATGCTAACCCTAGTTGTCGTGACGCTAACCCTAGTTGTCGTGACGCTAACCCTAGTTGTCGTGACGCTAACCCTAGTTGTCCTGACGCTAACCCAAGTTGTCCTGACGCTAACCCTAGTTGTCTTGACGCTAACCCTAGTTGTCCTGACGCTAACCCTAGTTGTCCTGACGCTAACCCTAGTTCTCCTGACGCTAACACTAGTTGTGCTGACGCTAACCCTAGTTGTCCTGACGCTAACCCTAGTTCTCCTGACGCTAACCGTAGTTCTCCTGACGCTAACCCTAGTTGTCCTGACGCTAGCCCTAGTTGTCCTGACGCTAACCCTAGTTGTCCTGACGCTAACCCTAGTTGTCCTGACGCTAACCCTAGTTGTCCTGACGCTAACCCTAGTTGTCCTGACGCTAACCCTAGTTGTCTTGACGCTAACCCTAGTTGTCCTGACGCTAACCCTAGTTGTCCTGACGCTAACCCTAGTTGTCCTGACGCTAACCCTAGTTGTCCTGACGCTAACCCTAGTTCTCCTGACGCTAACCCTAGTTGTCCTGACGCTAGCCCTAGTTGTCCTGACGCTAACCCTAGTTGTCCTGACGCTAACCCTAGTTGTCCTGACGTTAACCCTAGTTGTCCTGACGCTAACCCTAGTTGTCCTGACGCTAACCCTAGTTGTCCTGACGCTAACCCTAGTTGTCCTGACGCTAACCCTACTTGTCCTGACGCTAACCCTACTTGTCCTGACGCTAACCCTACTTGTCCTGACGCTAACCCTAGTTGTCCTGACGCTAACCCTAGTTGTCCTGACGCTAACCCTAGTTGTCCTGATGCTAACCCTAGTTGTCGTGACGCTAACCCTAGTTGTCGTGACGCTAACCCTAGTTGTCGTGACGCTAACCCTAGTTGTCCTGACACTAACCCAAGTTGTCCTGACGCTAACCCTAGTTGTCTTGACGCTAACCCTAGTTGTCCTGACGCTAACCCTAGTTGTCCTGACGCTAACCCTAGTTGTCCTGACGCTAACACTAGTTGTGCTGACGCTAACCCTAGTTGTCCTGACGCTAACCCTAGTTCTCCTGACGCTAACCGTAGTTCTCCTGACGCTAACCCTAGTTGTCCTGACGCTAGCCCTAGTTGTCCTGACGCTAACCCTAGTTGTCCTGACGCTAACCCTAGTTGTCCTGACGTTAACCCTAGTTGTCCTGACGCTTACCCTAGTTGTCCTGACGCTAACCCTAGTTGTCCTGACGCTAACCCTAGTTGTCCTGACGCTAACCCTAGTTGTCCTGACGCTAACCCTAGTTGTCCTGACGCTAACCCTAGTTGTCTTGACGCTAACCCTAGTTGTCCTGACGCTAACCCTAGTTGTCCTGACGCTAACCCTAGTTGTCCTGACGCTAACCCTAGTTGTCCTGACGCTAACCCTAGTTGTCCTGACGCTAACCCTAGTTGTCCTGACGCTAACCCTAGTTCTCCTGACGCTAACCCTAGTTGTCCTGACGCTAGCCCTAGTTGTCCTGACGCTAACCCTAGTTGTCCTGACGCTAACCCTAGTTGTCCTGACGCTAACCCTAGTTGTCCTGACGTTAACCCTAGTTGTCCTGACGCTAACCCTAGTTGTCCTGACGCTAACCCTAGTTGTCCTGACGCTAACCCTAGTTGTCCTGACGCTAACCCTAGTTGTCCTGACGCTAACCCTAGTTGTCCTGACGCTAACCCTAGTTGTACTGTCGCTAACCCTAGTTGTCCTGGCGCTAACCCTAGTTGTCCTGGCGCTAACCCTAGTTGTCCTGACGCTAACCCTAGTTGTCCTGACGCTAACCCTAGTTGTACTGACGCTAACCCTAGTTGTCCTGGCGCTAACCCTAGTTGTCCTGGCGCTAACCCTAGTTGTCCTGACGCTAACCCTAGTTGTCCTGACGCTAACCCTAGTTGTCCTGACGCTAACCCTAGTTGTCCTGACGCTAAGCCTAGTTGTCCTGACGCTAACCCTAGTTGTCCTGACGCTAACCCGAGTTGTCCTGACGCTAAACCGAGTTGTCCTGACGCTAACCCGAGTTGTCCTGACGGTAACCCTACTTGTCCTGACGCTAACCCTACTTGTCCTGACGCTAACCCTAGTTGTCCTGACGCTAACCCTAGTTGTCCTGGCGCTAACCCTAGTTGTCCTGGCGCTAACCCTAGTTGTCCTGGCGCTAACCCTAGTTGTCCTGGCGCTAACCCTAGTTGTCCTGACGCTAACCCTAGTTGTCCTGATGCTAACCCTACTTGTCCTGACGCTAACCCTACTTGTCCTGACGCTAACCCTAGTTGTCCTGACGCTAACCCTAGTTGTCCTGACGCTAACCCTAGTTGTCCTGACGCTAACCCTAGTTGTCCTGATGCTAACCCTAGTTGTCGTGACGCTAACCCTAGTTGTCCTGACGCTAACCCTAGTTGTCCTGACGCTAACCCTAGTTGTCCTGACGCTAACCCTAGTTGTCCTGACGCTAACACTAGTTGTCCTGACGCTAACCCTCGTTGTCCTGACGCTAACCCTAGTTCTCCTGACGCTAACCGTAGTTCTCCTGACGCTAACCCTAGTTGTCCTGACGCTAGCCCTAGTTGTCCTGACGCTAACCCTAGTTGTCCTGACGCTAACCCTAGTTGTCCTGACGTTAACCCTAGTTGTCCTGACGCTTACCCTAGTTGTCCTGACGCTAACCCTAGTTGTCCTGACGCTAACCCTAGTTGTCCTAACGCTAACCCTAGTTGTCCTGACGCTAACCCTAGTTGTCCTGACGCTAACCCTAGTTGTCCTGACGCTAACCCTAGTTGTCCTGACGCTAACCCTAGTTGTCCTGACGCTAACCCTAGTTGTCCTGACGCTAACCCTAGTTGTCTTGACGCTAACCCTAGTTGTCCTAACGCTAACCCTAGTTGTCCTGACGCTAACCCTAGTTGTCCTGACGCTAACCCTAGTTGTCCTGATGCTAACCCTAGTTGTCCTGATGCTAACCCTAGTTCTCCTGACGCTAACCCTAGTTGTCCTGACGCTAGCCCTAGTTGTCCTGACGCTAACCCTAGTTGTCCTGACGTTAACCCTAGTTGTCCTGACGCTTACCCTAGTTGTCCTGACGCTAACCCTAGTTGTCCTGACGCTAACCCTAGTTGTCCTGACGCTAACCCTAGTTGTCCTGACGCTAACCCTAGTTTTCCTGACGCTAACCCTAGTTGTCCTGACGCTAACCCTAGTTGTCCTGACGCTAACCCTAGTTGTCCTGACGCTAACCCTAGTTGTCCTGGCGCTAACCCTAGTTGTACTGTCGCTAACCCTAGTTGTCCTGATGCTAACCCTAGTTGTCCTGACGCTAACCCTAGTTGTCCTGACGCTAACCCTAGTTGTCTTGACGCTAACCCTAGTTGTCCTGACGCTAACCCTAGTTGTCCTGACGCTAACCCTAGTTGTCCTGACGCTAACCCTAGTTGTCCTGACGCTAACCCTAGTTGTCCTGACGCTAACCCTAGTTCTCCTGACGCTAACCCTAGTTCTCCTGACGCTAACCCTAGTTGTCCTGACGCTAGCCCTAGTTGTCCTGACGCTAACCCTAGTTGTCCTGACGCTAACCCTAGTTGTCCTGACGCTAACCCTAGTTGTCCTGACACTAACCCTAGTTGTCCTGACACTAACCCTAGTTGTCCTGACGCTAACCCTAGTTGTCCTGACGCTAACCCTAGTTGTCCTGACGCTAACCCTAGTTGTCCTGACGCTAACCCTAGTTGTCCTGGCGCTAACCCTAGTTGTACTGTCGCTAACCCTAGTTGTCCTGGCGCTAACCCTAGTTGTCCTGACGCTAACCCTAGTTGTCCTGACGCTAACCCTAGTTGTACTGACGCTAACCCTAGTTGTCCTGGCGCTAACCCTAGTTGTCCTGGCGCTAACCCTAGTTGTCCTGACGCTAACCCTAGTTGTCCTGACGCTAACCCTAGTTGTCCTGACGCTAACCCTAGTTGTCCTGACGCTAACCCTAGTTGTCTTGACGCTAACCCTAGTTGTCCTGACGCTAACCCTAGTTGTCCTGACGCTAACCCTAGTTGTCCTGACGCTAACCCTAGTTGTCCTGACGCTAACCCTAGTTGTCCTGACGCTAACCCTAGTTCTCCTGACGCTAACCCTAGTTGTCCTGACGCTAGCCCTAGTTGTCCTGACGCTAACCCTAGTTGTCCTGACGCTAACCCTAGTTGTCCTGACGCTAACCCTAGTTGTCCTGACGTTAACCCTAGTTGTCCTGACGCTAACCCTAGTTGTCCTGACGCTAACCCTAGTTGTCCTGACGCTAACCCGAGTTGTCCTGACGCTAACCCCAGTTGTCCTGACGCTAACCCGAGTTGTCCTGACGCTAACCCTAGTTGTCCTGACGCTAACCCGAGTTGTCCTGACGCTAAACCGAGTTGTCCTGACGCTAACCCGAGTTGTCCTGATGCTAACCCTACTTGTCCTGACGCTAACCCTACTTGTTCTGACGCTAACCCTAGTTGTCCTGACGCTAACCCTAGTTGTCCTGACGCTAACCCTAGTTGTCCTGGCGCTAACCCTAGTTGTCCTGACGCTAACCCTAGTTGTCCTGACGCTAACCCTAGTTGTCCTGACGCTAACCCGAGTTGTCCTGACGCCAACCCGAGTTGTCCTGACGCTAACCCGAGTTGTCCTGACGCTAACCCGAGTTGTCCTGACGCTAACCCGAGTTGTCCTGACGCTAACCCTAGTTGTCCTGACGCTAACCCTAGTTGTCCTGACGCTAACCCGAGTTGTCCTGACGCTAACCCCAGTTGTCCTGACGCTAACCCGAGTTGTCCTGACGCTAACCCTAGTTGTCCTGACGCTAACCCGAGTTGTCCTGACGCTAACCCGAGTTGTCCTGACGCTAAACCGAGTTGTCCTGACGCTAACCCGAGTTGTCCTGATGCTAACCCTACTTGTCCTGACGCTAACCCTACTTGTTCTGACGCTAACCCTAGTTGTCCTGACGCTAACCCTAGTTGTCTTGACGCTAACCCTAGTTGTCCTGGCGCTAACCCTAGTTGTCCTGGCGCTAACCCTAGTTGTCCTGGCGCTAACCCTAGTTGTCCTGACGCTAACCCTAGTTGTCCTGACGCTAACCCTACTTGTCCTGACGCTAACCCTACTTGTCCTGACGCTAACCCTACTTGTCCTGACGCTAACCCTAGTTGTCCTGACGCTAACCCTAGTTGTCCTGACGCTAACCCTAGTTGTCCTGATGCTAACCCTAGTTGTCGTGACGCTAACCCTAGTTGTCGTGACGCTAACCCTAGTTGTCGTGACGCTAACCCTAGTTGTCCTGACGCTAACCCAAGTTGTCCTGACGCTAACCCTAGTTGTCTTGACGCTAACCCTAGTTGTCCTGACGCTAACCCTAGTTGTCCTGACGCTAACCCTAGTTGTCCTGACGCTAACACTAGTTGTGCTGACGCTAACCCTAGTTGTCCTGACGCTAACCCTAGTTCTCCTGACGCTAACCGTAGTTCTCCTGACGCTAACCCTAGTTGTCCTGACGCTAGCCCTAGTTGTCCTGACGCTAACCCTAGTTGTCCTGACGCTAACCCTAGTTGTCCTGACGCTAACCCTAGTTGTCCTGACGCTAACCCTAGTTGTCCTGACGCTAACCCTAGTTGTCCTGACGCTAACCCTAGTTGTCTTGACGCTAACCCTAGTTGTCCTGACGCTAACCCTAGTTGTCCTGACGCTAACCCTAGTTGTCCTGACGCTAACCCTAGTTGTCCTGACGCTAACCCTAGTTCTCCTGACGCTAACCCTAGTTGTCCTGATGCTAGCCCTAGTTGTCCTGACGCTAACCCTAGTTGTCCTGACGCTAACCCTAGTTGTCCTGACGTTAACCCTAGTTGTCCTGACGCTAACCCTAGTTGTCCTGACGCTAACCCTAGTTGTCCTGACGCTAACCCTAGTTGTCCTGACGCTAACCCTACTTGTCCTGACGCTAACCCTACTTGTCCTGACGCTAACCCTACTTGTCCTGACGCTAACCCTAGTTGTCCTGACGCTAACCCTAGTTGTCCTGACGCTAACCCTAGTTGTCCTGATGCTAACCCTAGTTGTCGTGACGCTAACCCTAGTTGTCGTGACGCTAACCCTAGTTGTCGTGACGCTAACCCTAGTTGTCCTGACGCTAACCCAAGTTGTCCTGACGCTAACCCTAGTTGTCTTGACGCTAACCCTAGTTGTCCTGACGCTAACCCTAGTTGTCCTGACGCTAACCCTAGTTGTCCTGACGCTAACACTAGTTGTGCTGACGCTAACCCTAGTTGTCCTGACGCTAACCCTAGTTCTCCTGACGCTAACCGTAGTTCTCCTGACGCTAACCCTAGTTGTCCTGACGCTAGCCCTAGTTGTCCTGACGCTAACCCTAGTTGTCCTGACGCTAACCCTAGTTGTCCTGACGTTAACCCTAGTTGTCCTGACGCTTACCCTAGTTGTCCTGACGCTAACCCTAGTTGTCCTGACGCTAACCCTAGTTGTCCTGACGCTAACCCTAGTTGTCCTGACGCTAACCCTAGTTGTCTTGACGCTAACCCTAGTTGTCCTGACGCTAACCCTAGTTGTCCTGACGCTAACCCTAGTTGTCCTGACGCTAACCCTAGTTGTCCTGACGCTAACCCTAGTTGTCCTGACGCTAACCCTTGTTGTCCTGACGCTAACCCTAGTTCTCCTGACGCTAACCCTAGTTGTCCTGACGCTAGCCCTAGTTGTCCTGACGCTAACCCTAGTTGTCCTGACGCTAACCCTAGTTGTCCTGACGCTAACCCTAGTTGTCCTGACGTTAACCCTAGTTGTCCTGACGCTAACCCTAGTTGTCCTGACGCTAACCCTAGTTGTCCTGACGCTAACCCTAGTTGTCCTGACGCTAACCCTAGTTGTCCTGACGCTAACCCTAGTTGTCCTGACGCTAACCCTAGTTGTACTGTCGCTAACCCTAGTTGTCCTGCCGCTAACCCTAGTTGTCCTGGCGCTAACCCTAGTTGTCCTGACGCTAACCCTAGTTGTCCTGACGCTAACCCTAGTTGTACTGACGCTAACCCTAGTTGTCCTGGCGCTAACCCTAGTTGTCCTGGCGCTAACCCTAGTTGTCCTGACGCTAACCCTAGTTGTCCTGACGCTAACCCTAGTTGTCCTGACGCTAACCCTAGTTGTCCTGACGCTAAGCCTAGTTGTCCTGACGCTAACCCTAGTTGTCCTGACGCTAACCCGAGTTGTCCTGACGCTAAACCGAGTTGTCCTGACGCTAACCCGAGTTGTCCTGACGGTAACCCTACTTGTCCTGACGCTAACCCTACTTGTCCTGACGCTAACCCTAGTTGTCCTGACGCTAACCCTAGTTGTCCTGGCGCTAACCCTAGTTGTCCTGGCGCTAACCCTAGTTGTCCTGGCGCTAACCCTAGTTGTCCTGGCGCTAACCCTAGTTGTCCTGACGCTAACCCTAGTTGTCCTGATGCTAACCCTACTTGTCCTGACGCTAACCCTACTTGTCCTGACGCTAACCCTAGTTGTCCTGACGCTAACCCTAGTTGTCCTGACGCTAACCCTAGTTGTCCTGATGCTAACCCTAGTTGTCCTGATGCTAACCCTAGTTGTCGTGACGCTAACCCTAGTTGTCCTGACGCTAACCCTAGTTGTCCTGACGCTAACCCTAGTTGTCCTGACGCTAAACCTAGTTGTCCTGACGCTAACACTAGTTGTCCTGACGCTAACCCTCGTTGTCCTGACGCTAACCCTAGTTCTCCTGACGCTAACCGTAGTTCTCCTGACGCTAACCCTAGTTGTCCTGACGCTAGCCCTAGTTGTCCTGACGCTAACCCTAGTTGTCCTGACGCTAACCCTAGTTGTCCTGACGTTAACCCTAGTTGTCCTGACGCTTACCCTAGTTGTCCTGACGCTAACCCTAGTTGTCCTGACGCTAACCCTAGTTGTCCTAACGCTAACCCTAGTTGTCCTGACGCTAACCCTAGTTGTCCTGACGCTAACCCTAGTTGTCCTGACGCTAACCCTAGTTGTCCTGACGCTAACCCTAGTTGTTCTGACGCTAACCCTAGTTGTCCTGACGCTAACCCTAGTTGTCTTGACGCTAACCCTAGTTGTCCTAACGCTAACCCTAGTTGTCCTGACGCTAACCCTAGTTGTCCTGACGCTAACCCTAGTTGTCCTGACGCTAACCCTAGTTGTCCTGACGCTAACCCTAGTTCTCCTGACGCTAACCCTAGTTGTCCTGACGCTAGCCCTAGTTGTCCTGACGCTAACCCTAGTTGTCCTGACGTTAACCCTAGTTGTCCTGACGCTTACCCTAGTTGTCCTGACGCTAACCCTAGTTGTCCTGACGCTAACCCTAGTTGTCCTGACGCTAACCCTAGTTGTCCTGACGCTAACCCTAGTTGTCCTGACGCTAACCCTAGTTTTCCTGACGCTAACCCTAGTTGTCCTGACGCTAACCCTAGTTGTCCTGACGCTAACCCTAGTTGTCCTGACGCTAACCCTAGTTGTCCTGGCGCTAACCCTAGTTGTACTGTCGCTAACCCTAGTTGTCCTGATGCTAACCCTAGTTGTCCTGACGCTAACCCTAGTTGTCCTGACGCTAACCCTAGTTGTCTTGACGCTAACCCTAGTTGTCCTGACGCTAACCCTAGTTGTCCTGACGCTAACCCTAGTTGTCCTGACGCTAACCCTAGTTGTCCTGACGCTAACCCTAGTTGTCCTGACGCTAACCCTAGTTCTCCTGACGCTAACCCTAGTTCTCCTGACGCTAACCCTAGTTGTCCTGACGCTAGCCCTAGTTGTCCTGACGCTAACCCTAGTTGTCCTGACGCTAACCCTAGTTGTCCTGACGCTAACCCTAGTTGTCCTGACACTAACCCTAGTTGTCCTGACACTAACCCTAGTTGTCCTGACGCTAACCCTAGTTGTCCTGACGCTAACCCTAGTTGTCCTGACGCTAACCCTAGTTGTCCTGACGCTAACCCTAGTTGTCCTGGCGCTAACCCTAGTTGTACTGTCGCTAACCCTAGTTGTCCTGGCGCTAACCCTAGTTGTCCTGACGCTAACCCTAGTTGTCCTGACGCTAACCCTAGTTGTACTGACGCTAACCCTAGTTGTCCTGGCGCTAACCCTAGTTGTCCTGGCGCTAACCCTAGTTGTCCTGACGCTAACCCTAGTTGTCCTGACGCTAACCCTAGTTGTCCTGACGCTAACCCTAGTTGTCCTGACGCTAAGCCTAGTTGTCCTGACGCTAACCCTAGTTGTCCTGACGCTAACCCGAGTTGTCCTGACGCTAAACCGAGTTGTCCTGACGCTAACCCGAGTTGTCCTGATGCTAACCCTACTTGTCCTGACGCTAACCCTACTTGTCCTGACGCTAACCCTAGTTGTCCTGACGCTAGCCCTAGTTGTCCTGGCGCTAGCCCTAGTTGTCCTGGCGCTAACCCTAGTTGTCCTGGCGCTAACCCTAGTTGTCCTGACGCTAACCCTAGTTGTCCTGATGCTAACCCTACTTGTCCTGACGCTAACCCTACTTGTCCTGACGCTAACCCTAGTTGTCCTGACGCTAACCCTAGTTGTCCTGACGCTAACCCTAGTTGTCCTGACGCTAACCCTAGTTGTCCTGATGCTAACCCTAGTTGTCGTGACGCTAACCCTAGTTGTCCTGACGCTAACCCTAGTTGTCCTGACGCTAACCCTAGTTGTCCTGACGCTAACCCTAGTTGTCTTGACGCTAACCCTAGTTGTCCTGACGCTAACCCTAGTTGTCCTGACGCTAACCCGAGTTGTCCTGACGCTAACCCTAGTTGTCCTGACGCTAACACTAGTTGTCCTGACGCTAACCCTAGTTGTCCTGACGCTAACCGTAGTTCTCCTGACGCTAACCCTAGTTGTCCTGACGCTAGCCCTAGTTGTCCTGACGCTAACCCTAGTTGTCCTGACGCTAACCCTAGTTGTCCTGACGCTAACCCTAGTTGTCCTGACGTTAACCCTAGTTGTCCTGACGCTTACCCTAGTTGTCCTGACGCTAACCCTAGTTGTCCTGACGCTAACCCTAGTTGTCCTGATGCTAACCCTAGTTGTCCTGACGCTAGCCCTAGTTGTCCTGACGCTAACCCTAGTTGTCCTGATGCTAACCCTAGTTGTCCTGACGCTAACCCTAGTTGTCCTGACGCTAACCCTAGTTGTCCTGACGCTAACCCTAGTTGTCTTGACGCTAACCCTAGTTGTCCTAACGCTAACCCTAGTTGTCCTGACGCTAACCCTAGTTGTCCTGACGCTAACCCTAGTTGTCCTGACGCTAACCCTAGTTCTCCTGACGCTAACCCTAGTTCTCCTGACGCTAACCCTAGTTGTCCTGACGCTAGCCCTAGTTGTCCTGACGCTAACCCTAGTTGTCCTGACGCTAACCCTAGTTGTCCTGACGTTAAACCTAGTTGTCCTGACGCTCACCCTAGTTGTCCTGACGCTAACCCTAGTTGTCCTGACGCTAACCCTAGTTGTCCTGACGCTAACCCTAGTTGTCCTGATGCTAACCCTAGTTTTCCTGACGCTAACCCTAGTTGTCCTGACGCTAACCCTAGTTGTCCTGACGCTAACCCTAGTTGTCCTGACGCTAACCCTAGTTGTCCTGGCGCTAACCCTAGTTGTACTGTCGCTAACCCTAGTTGTCCTGACGCTAACCCTAGTTGTCCTGACGCTAACCCTAGTTGTACTGACGCTAACCCTAGTTGTCCTGGCGCTAACCCTAGTTGTCCTGACGCTAACCCTAGTTGTCGTGACGCTAACCCTAGTTGTCCTGACGCTAACCCTAGTTGTCCTGACGCAAAGCCTAGTTGTCCTGACGCTAACCCTAGTTGTCCTGACGCTAACCCTAGGTGTCCTGACGCTAACCCTAGTTGTCCTGACGCTAACCCTAGGTGTCCTGACGCTAACCCTAGTTGTCCTGACGCTAACCCTAGTTGTCCTGACGCTAACCCTAGTTGTCCTGACGCTAACCCTAGTTGTCCTGATGCTAAACCTAGTTGTCCTGACGCTAACCCTAGCTGTCCTGATGCTAACCCTAGTTGTCCTGGCGCTAACCCTAGTTGTCCTGACGCTAACCCTAGTTGTCCTGACGCTAACCCTAGTTGTCCTGACGCTAACCCTAGTTGTCCTGGCGCTAACCCTAGTTGTACTGTCGCTAACCCTAGTTGTCCTGGCGCTAACCCTAGTTGTCCTGACGCTAACCCTAGTTGTCCTGACGCTAACCCTAGTTGTACTGACGCTAACCCTAGTTGTCCTGGCGCTAACCATAGTTGTCCTGGCGCTAACCCTAGTTGTCCTGACGCTAACCCTAGTTGTCCTGACGCTAACCCTAGTTGTCCTGACGCTAAGCCTAGTTGTCCTGACGCTAACCCTAGTTGTCCTGACGCTAACCCGAGTTGTCCTGACGCTAAACCGAGTTGTCCTGACGCTAACCCGAGTTGTCCTGATGCTAACCCTACTTGTCCTGACGCTAACCCTACTTGTCCTGACGCTAACCCTAGTTGTCCTGACGCTAACCCTAGTTGTCCTGGCGCTAACCCTAGTTGTCCTGGTGCTAACCCTAGTTGTCCTGGCGCTAACCCTAGTTGTCCTAGCGCTAACCCTAGTTGTCCTGACGCTAACCCTAGTTGTCCTGACGCTAACCCTACTTGTCCTGACGCTAACCCTACTTGTCTTGACGCTAACCCTACTCGTCCTGACGCTAACCCTAGTTGTCCTGACGCTAACCCTAGTTGTCCTGACGCTAACCCTAGTTGTCCTGATGCTAACCCTAGTTGTCGTGACGCTAACCCTAGTTGTCCTGACGCTAACCCTAGTTGTCCTGACGCTAACCCTAGTTGTCCTGACGCTAACCCTAGTTGTCTTGACGCTAACCCTAGTTGTCCTGACGCTAACCCTAGTTGTCCTGACGCTAACCCTAGTTGTCCTGACGCTAACACTAGTTGTCCTGACGCTAACCCTAGTTGTCCTGACGCTAACCCTAGTTCTCCTGACGCTAACCGTAGTTCTCCTGACGCTAACCCTAGTTGTCCTGACGCTAGCCCTAGTTGTCCTGATGCTAACCCTAGTTGTCCTGACGCTAACCCTAGTTGTCCTGACGCTAACCCTAGTTGTCCTGACGTTAACCCTAGTTGTCCTGACGCTTACCCTAGTTGTCCTGACGCTAACCCTAGTTGTCCTGACGCTAACCCTAGTTGTCCTGATGCTAACCCTAGTTGTCCTGACGCTAACCCTAGTTGTCCTGATGCTAACCCTAGTTGTCCTGACGCTAACCCTAGTTGTCCTGACGCTAACCCTAGTTGTCCTGATGCTAACCCTAGTTGTCCTGACGCTAACCCTAGTTGTCCTGACGCTAACCCTAGTTGTCCTGACGTTAACCCTAGTTGTCCTGACGCTTACCCTAGTTGTCCTGACGCTAACCCTAGTTGTCCTGACGCTAACCCTAGTTGTCCTGATGCTAACCCTAGTTGTCCTGACGCTAACCCTAGTTGTCCTGATGCTAACCCTAGTTGTCCTGACGCTAACCCTAGTTGTCCTGACGCTAACCCTAGTTGTCCTGACGCTAACCCTAGTTGTCTTGACGCTAACCCTAGTTGTCCTAACGCTAACCCTAGTTGTCCTGACGCTAACCCTAGTTGTCCTGACGCTAACCCTAGTTGTCCTGACGCTAACCCTAGTTCTACTGACGCTAACCCTAGTTCTCCTGACGCTAACCCTAGTTGTCCTGACGCTAGCCCTAGTTGTCCTGACGCTAACCCTAGTTGTCCTGACGCTAACCCTAGTTGTCCTGACGTTAAACCTAGTTGTCCTGACGCTCACCCTAGTTGTCCTGACGCTAACCCTAGTTGTCCTGACGCTAACCCTAGTTGTCCTGACGCTAACCCTAGTTGTCCTGATGCTAACCCTAGTTTTCCTGACGCTAACCCTAGTTGTCCTGACGCTAACCCTAGTTGTCCTGACGCTAACCCTAGTTGTCCTGACGCTAACCCTAGTTGTCCTGGCGCTAACCCTAGTTGTACTGTCGCTAACCCTAGTTGTCCTGACGCTAACCCTAGTTGTCCTGACGCTAACCCTAGTTGTACTGACGCTAACCCTAGTTGTCCTGGCGCTAACCCTAGTTGTCCTGACGCTAACCCTAGTTGTCGTGACGCTAACCCTAGTTGTCCTGACGCTAACCCTAGTTGTCCTGACGCAAAGCCTAGTTGTCCTGACGCTAACCCTAGTTGTCCTGACGCTAACCCTAGGTGTCCTGACGCTAACCCTAGTTGTCCTGACGCTAACCCTAGGTGTCCTGACGCTAACCCTAGTTGTCCTGACGCTAACCCTAGTTGTCCTGACGCTAACCCTAGTTGTCCTGACGCTAACCGTAGTTGTCCTGACGCTAAACCTAGTTGTCCTGACGCTAACCCTAGCTGTCCTGATGCTAACCCTAGTTGTCCTGGCGCTAACCCTAGTTGTCCTGACGCTAACCCTAGTTGTCCTGACGCTAACCCTAGTTGTCCTGACGCTAACCCTAGTTGTCCTGGCGCTAACCCTAGTTGTACTGTCGCTAACCCTAGTTGTCCTGGCGCTAACCCTAGTTGTCCTGACGCTAACCCTAGTTGTACTGACGCTAACCCTAGTTGTCCTGGCGCTAACCATAGTTGTCCTGGCGCTAACCCTAGTTGTCCTGACGCTAACCCTAGTTGTCCTGACGCTAACCCTAGTTGTCCTGACGCTAAGCCTAGTTGTCCTGACGCTAACCCTAGTTGTCCTGACGCTAACCCGAGTTGTCCTGACGCTAAACCGAGTTGTCCTGACGCTAACCCGAGTTGTCCTGATGCTAACCCTACT
The DNA here is from genome assembly GCF_046119375.1 of Phyllobates terribilis. Taxonomy (NCBI): domain Eukaryota; kingdom Metazoa; phylum Chordata; class Amphibia; order Anura; family Dendrobatidae; genus Phyllobates; species Phyllobates terribilis. The sequence goes on along the minus strand of NW_027362767.1, from coordinate 167,721,031 downwards.
TGTCCTGACGCTAACCCTACTTGTCCTGACGCTAACCCTAGTTGTCCTGACGCTAACCCTAGTTGTCCTGGCGCTAACACTAGTTGTCCTGGTGCTAACCCTAGTTGTCCTGGCGCTAACCCTAGTTGTCCTAGCGCTAACCCTAGTTGTCCTGACGCTAACCCTAGTTGTCCTGACGCTAACCCTACTTGTCCTGACGCTAACCCTACTTGTCCTGACGCTAACCCTACTCGTCCTGACGCTAACCCTAGTTGTCCTGACGCTAACCCTAGTTGTCCTGACGCTAACCCTAGTTGTCCTGATGCTAACCCTAGTTGTCGTGACGCTAACCCTAGTTGTCCTGACGCTAACCCTAGTTGTCCTGACGCTAACCCTAGTTGTCCTGACGCTAACCCTAGTTGTCTTGACGCTAACCCTAGTTGTCCTGACGCTAACCCTAGTTGTCCTGACGCTAACCCTAGTTGTCCTGACGCTAACACTAGTTGTCCTGACGCTAACCCTAGTTGTCCTGACGCTAACCCTAGTTCTCCTGACGCTAACCGTAGTTCTCCTGACGCTAACCCTAGTTGTCCTGACGCTAGCCCTAGTTGTCCTGATGCTAACCCTAGTTGTCCTGACGCTAACCCTAGTTGTCCTGACGCTAACCCTAGTTGTCCTGACGCTAACCCTAGTTGTCCTGGCGCTAACCCTAGTTGTACTGTCGCTAACCCTAGTTGTCCTGACGCTAACCCTAGTTGTCCTGACGCTAACCCTAGTTGTACTGACGCTAACCCTAGTTGTCCTGGCGCTAACCCTAGTTGTCCTGACGCTAACCCTAGTTGTCGTGACGCTAACCCTAGTTGTCCTGACGCTAACCCTAGTTGTCCTGACGCAAAGCCTAGTTGTCCTGACGCTAACCCTAGTTGTCCTGACGCTAACCCTAGGTGTCCTGACGCTAACCCTAGTTGTCCTGACGCTAACCCTAGGTGTCCTGACGCTAACCCTAGTTGTCCTGACGCTAACCCTAGTTGTCCTGACGCTAACCCTAGTTGTCCTGACGCTAACCCTAGTTGTCCTGACGCTAAACCTAGTTGTCCTGACGCTAACCCTAGCTGTCCTGATGCTAACCCTAGTTGTCCTGGCGCTAACCCTAGTTGTCCTGACGCTAACCCTAGTTGTCCTGACGCTAACCCTAGTTGTCCTGACGCTAACCCTAGTTGTCCTGGCGCTAACCCTAGTTGTACTGTCGCTAACCCTAGTTGTCCTGGCGCTAACCCTAGTTGTCCTGACGCTAACCCTAGTTGTACTGACGCTAACCCTAGTTGTCCTGGCGCTAACCATAGTTGTCCTGGCGCTAACCCTAGTTGTCCTGACGCTAACCCTAGTTGTCCTGACGCTAACCCTAGTTGTCCTGACGCTAAGCCTAGTTGTCCTGACGCTAACCCTAGTTGTCCTGACGCTAACCCGAGTTGTCCTGACGCTAAACCGAGTTGTCCTGACGCTAACCCGAGTTGTCCTGATGCTAACCCTACTTGTCCTGACGCTAACCCTACTTGTCCTGACGCTAACCCTAGTTGTCCTGACGCTAACCCTAGTTGTCCTGGCGCTAACCCTAGTTGTCCTGGTGCTAACCCTAGTTGTCCTGGCGCTAACCCTAGTTGTCCTAGCGCTAACCCTAGTTGTACTGACGCTAACCCTAGTTGTCCTGACGCTAACCCTACTTGTCCTGACGCTAACCCTACTTGTCCTGACGCTAACCCTACTCGTCCTGACGCTAACCCTAGTTGTCCTGACGCTAACCCTAGTTGTCCTGACGCTAACCCTAGTTGTCCTGATGCTAACCCTAGTTGTCGTGACGCTAACCCTAGTTGTCCTGACGCTAACCCTAGTTGTCCTGACGCTAACCCTAGTTGTCCTGACGCTAACCCTAGTTGTCTTGACGCTAACCCTAGTTGTCCTGACGCTAACCCTAGTTGTCCTGACGCTAACCCTAGTTGTCCTGACGCTAACACTAGTTGTCCTGACGCTAACCCTAGTTGTCCTGACGCTAACCCTAGTTCTCCTGACGCTAACCGTAGTTCTCCTGACGCTAACCCTAGTTGTCCTGACGCTAGCCCTAGTTGTCCTGATGCTAACCCTAGTTGTCCTGACGCTAACCCTAGTTGTCCTGACGCTAACCCTAGTTGTCCTGACGTTAACCCTAGTTGTCCTGACGCTTACCCTAGTTGTCCTGACGCTAACCCTAGTTGTCCTGACGCTAACCCTAGTTGTCCTGACGCTAACCCTAGTTGTCCTGACGCTAACCCTAGTTGTCCTGATGCTAACCCTAGTTGTCCTGACGCTAACCCTAGTTGTCCTGACGCTAACCCTAGTTTTCCTGATGCTAACCCTAGTTGTCCTGACGCTAACCCTAGTTGTCCTGACGCTAACCCTAGTTGTCCTGACGTTAACCCTAGTTGTCCTGACGCTTACCCTAGTTGTCCTGACGCTAACCCTAGTTGTCCTGACGCTAACCCTAGTTGTCCTGATGCTAACCCTAGTTGTCCTGACGCTAACCCTAGTTGTCCTGATGCTAACCCTAGTTGTCCTGACGCTAACCCTAGTTGTCCTGACGCTAACCCTAGTTGTCCTGATGCTAACCCTAGTTGTCCTGACGCTAACCCTAGTTGTCCTGACGCTAACCCTAGTTGTCTTGACGCTAACCCTAGTTGTCCTAACGCTAACCCTAGTTGTCCTGACGCTAACCCTAGTTGTCCTGACGCTAACCCTAGTTGTCCTGACGCTAACCCTAGTTCTCCTGACGCTAACCCTAGTTCTCCTGACGCTAACCCTAGTTGTCCTGACGCTAGCCCTAGTTGTCCTGACGCTAACCCTAGTTGTCCTGACGCTAACCCTAGTTGTCCTGACGTTAACCCTAGTTGTCCTGACGCTTACCCTAGTTGTCCTGACGCTAACCCTAGTTGTCCTGACGCTAACCCTAGTTGTCCTGACGCTAACCCTAGTTGTCCTGACGCTAACCCTAGTTTTCCTGACGCTAACCCTAGTTGTCCTGACGCTAACCCTAGTTGTCCTGACGCTAACCCTAGTTGTCCTGACGCTAACCCTAGTTGTCCTGACGCTAACCCTAGTTGTCCTGGCGCTAACCCTAGTTGTACTGTCGCTAACCCTAGTTGTCCTGACGCTAACCCTAGTTGTCCTGACGCTAACCCTAGTTGTCCTGACGCTAACCCTAGTTGTCCTGACGCTAACCCTAGTTGTCCTGACGCTAACCCTAGTTGTCCTGACGCTAACCCTAGTTCTCCTGACGCTAACCCTAGTTCTCCTGACGCTAACCCTAGTTGTCCTGACGCTAGCCCTAGTTGTCCTGACGCTAACCCTAGTTGTCCTGACGCTAACCCTAGTTGTCCTGACGCTAACCCTAGTTGTCCTGACTTTAACCCTAGTTGTCCTGACGCTAACCCTAGTTGTCCTGACACTAACCCTAGTTGTCCTGACGCTAACCCTAGTTGTCCTAACGCTAACCCTAGTTGTCCTGACGCTAACCCTAGTTGTCCTGGCGCTAACCCTAGTTGTATTGTCGCTAACCCTAGTTGTCCTGGCGCTAACCCTAGTTGTCCTGACGCTAACCCTAGTTGTCCTGACGCTAACCCTAGTTGTACTGACGCTAACCCTAGTTGTCCTGGCGCTAACCCTAGTTGTCCTGGCGCTAACCCTAGTTGTCCTGACGCTAACCCTAGTTGTCCTGACGCTAACCCTAGTTGTCCTGACGCTAACCCTAGTTGTCCTGACGCTAAGCCTAGTTGTCCTGACGCTAACCCTAGTTGTCCTGACGCTAACCCGAATTGTCCTGACGCTAAACCGAGTTGTCCTGACGCTAACCCGAGTTGTCCTGATGCTAGCCCTACTTGTCCTGACGCTAACCCTACTTGTCCTGAGGCTAACCCTAGTTGTCCTGACGCTAACCCTAGTTGTCCTGGCGCTAACCCTAGTTGTCCTGGCGCTAACCCTAGTTGTCCTGGCGCTAACCCTAGTTGTCCTGACGCTAACCCTAGTTGTCCTGATGCTAACCCTACTTGTCCTAACGCTAACCCTACTTGTCCTGACGCTAACCCTAGTTGTCCTGACGCTAACCCTAGTTGTCCTGACGCTAACCCTAGTTGTCCTGACGCTAACCCTAGTTGTCCTGATGCTAACCCTAGTTGTCGTGACGCTAACCCTAGTTGTCCTGACGCTAACCCTAGTTGTCCTGACGCTAACCCTAGTTGTCCTGACGCTAACCCTAGTTGTCCTGACGCTAACCCTAGTTGTCCTGACGCTAACCCTAGTTGTCCTGACGCTAACCCTAGTTGTCCTGACGCTAACACTAGTTGTCCTGACGCTAACCCTAGTTGTCCTGACGCTAACCCTAGTTCTCCTGACGCTAACCGTAGTTCTCCTGACGCTAACCCTAGTTGTCCTGACGCTAGCCCTAGTTGTCCTGACGCTAACCCTAGTTGTCCTGACGCTAACCCTAGTTGTCCTGACGCTAACCCTAGTTGTCCTGACGTTAACCCTAGTTGTCCTGACGCTTACCCTAGTTGTCCTGACGCTAACCCTAGTTGTCCTGACGCTAACCCTAGTTGTCCTGATGCTAACCCTAGTTGTCCTGACGCTAACCCTAGTTGTCCTGACGCTTACCCTAGTTGTCCTGATGCTAACCCTAGTTGTCCTGACGCTAACCCTAGTTGTCCTGACGCTAACCCTAGTTGTCCTGACGCTAACCCTAGTTGTCTTGACGCTAACCCTAGTTGTCCTAACGCTAACCCTAGTTGTCCTGACGCTAACCCTAGTTGTCCTGACGCTAACCCTAGTTGTCCTGACGCTAACCCTAGTTCTCCTGACGCTAACCCTAGTTCTCCTGACGCTAACCCTAGTTGTCCTGACGCTAGCCCTAGTTGTCCTGACGCTAACCCTAGTTGTCCTGACGCTAACCCTAGTTGTCCTGACGTTAAACCTAGTTGTCCTGACGCTTACCCTAGTTGTCCTGACGCTAACCCTAGTTGTCCTGACGCTAACCCTAGTTGTCCTGACGCTAACCCTAGTTGTCCTGACGCTAACCCTAGTTTTCCTGACGCTAACCCTAGTTGTCCTGACGCTAACCCTAGTTGTCCTGACGCTAACCCTAGTTGTCCTGACGCTAACCCTAGTTCTCCTGGCGCTAACCCTAGTTGTACTGTCGCTAACCCTAGTTGTCCTGACGCTAACCCTAGTTGTCCTGACGCTAACCCTAGTGGTACTGACGCTAACCCTAGTTGTCCTGGCGCTAACCCTAGTTGTCCTGGCGCTAACCCTAGTTGTCCTGACGCTAACCCTAGTTGTCCTGACGCTAACCCTAGTTGTCCTGACGCTAACCCTAGTTGTCCTGACGCAAAGCCTAGTTGTCCTGACGCTAACCCTAGTTGTCCTGACGCTAACCCTAGGTGTCCTGACGCTAACCCTAGTTGTCCTGACGCTAACCCTAGGTGTCCTGACGCTAACCCTAGTTGTCCTGACGCTAACCCTAGTTGTCCTGACGCTAACCCTAGTTGTCCTGACGCTAACCCTAGTTGTCCTGACGCTAAACCTAGTTGTCCTGACGCTAACCCTAGCTGTCCTGACGCTAACCCTAGTTGTCCTTGCGCTAACCCTAGTTGTCCTGACGCTAACCCTAGTTGTCCTGACGCTAACCCTAGTTGTCCTGGCGCTAACCCTAATTGTACTGTCGCTAACCCTAGTTGTCCTGGCGCTAACCCTAGTTGTCCTGACGCTAACCCTATTTGTCCTGACCCTAACCCTAGTTGTACTGACGCTAACCCTAGTTGTCCTGGCGCTAACCCTAGTTGTCCTGGCGCTAACCCTAGTTGTCCTGACGCTAACCCTAGTTGTCCTGACGCTAACCCTAGTTGTCCTGACGCTAAGCCTAGTTGTCCTGACGCTAACCCTAGTTGTCCTGACGCTAACCCGAGTTGTCCTGACGCTAAACCGAGTTGTCCTGACGCTAACCCGAGTTGTCCTGATGCTAACCCTACTTGTCCTGACGCTAACCCAACTTGTCCTGACGCTAACCCTAGTTGTCCTGACGCTAACCCTAGTTGTCCTGGCGCTAACCCTAGTTGTCCTGGCGCTAACCCTAGTTGTCCTGGCGCTAACCCTAGTTGTCCTAGCGCTAACCCTAGTTGTCCTGACGCTAACCCTAGTTGTCCTGACGCTAACCCTACTTGTCCTGACGCTAACCCTACTTGTCCTGACGCTAACCCTACTTGTCCTGACGCTAACCCTAGTTGTCCTGACGCTAACCCTAGTTGTCCTGACGCTAACCCTAGTTGTCCTGATGCTAACCCTAGTTGTCGTGACGCTAACCCTAGTTGTCCTGACGCTAACCCTAGTTGTCCTGACGCTAACCCTAGTTGTCTTGACGCTAACCCTAGTTGTCCTGACGCTAACCCTAGTTGTCCTGACGCTAACCCTAGTTGTCCTGACGCTAACACTAGTTGTCCTGACGCTAACCCTAGTTGTCATGACGCTAACCCTAGTTCTCCTGACGCTAACCGTAGTTCTCCTGACTCTAACCCTAGTTGTCCTGACGCTAGCCCTAGTTGTCCTGACGCTAACCCTAGTTGTCCTGACGCTAACCCTAGTTGTCCTGACGCTAACCCTAGTTGTCCTGACGTTAACCCTAGTTGTCCTGACGCTTACCCTAGTTGTCCTGACGCTAACCCTAGTTGTCCTGACGCTAACCCTAGTTGTCCTGACGCTAACCCTAGTTGTCCTGACGCTAACCCTAGTTGTCCTGACGCTAACCCTAGTTGTCCTGGCGCTAACCCTAGTTGTCCTAGCGCTAACCCTAGTTGTCCTGACGCTAACCCTAGTTGTCCTGACGCTAACCCTACTTGTCCTGACGCTAACCCTACTTGTCCTGACGCTAACCCTACTTGTCCTGACGCTAACCCTAGTTGTCCTGACGCTAACCCTAGTTGTCCTGACGCTAACCCTAGTTGTCCTGATGCTAACCCTAGTTGTCGTGACGCTAACCCTAGTTGTCCTGACGCTAACCCTAGTTGTCCTGACGCTAACCCTAGTTGTCCTGACGCTAACCCTAGTTGTCTTGACGCTAACCCTAGTTGTCCTGACGCTAACCCTAGTTGTCCTGACGCTAACCCTAGTTCTCCTGACGCTAACCGTAGTTCTCCTGACGCTAACCCTAGTTGTCCTGACGCTAGCCCTAGTTGTCCTGATGCTAACCCTAGTTGTCCTGACGCTAACCCTAGTTGTCCTGACGCTAACCCTAGTTGTCCTGACGTTAACCCTAGTTGTCCTGACGCTTACCCTAGTTGTCCTGACGCTAACCCTAGTTGTCCTGACGCTAACCCTAGTTGTCCTGACGCTAACCCTAGTTGTCCTGACGCTAACCCTAGTTGTCCTGACGCTAACCCTAGTTGTCCTGACGCTAACCCTAGTTGTCCTGACGCTAACCCTAGTTGTCCTGACGCTAATCCTAGTTGTCCTGACGCTAACCCTAGTTCTCCTGACGCTAACCCTAGTTGTCCTGACGCTAGCCCTAGTTGTCCTGACGCTAACCCTAGTTGTCCTGACGCTAACCCTAGTTGTCCTGACGTTAACCCTAGTTGTCCTGACGCTTACCCTAGTTGTCCTGACGCTAACCCTAGTTGTCCTGACGCTAACCCTAGTTGTCCTGACGCTAACCCTAGTTGTCCTGACGCTAACCCTAGTTGTCCTGACGCTAACCCTACTTGTCCTGACGCTAACCCTAGTTGTCCTGACGCTAACCCTAGTTGTCCTGGCGCTAACCCTAGTTGTACTGTCGCTAACCCTAGTTGTCCTGACTCTAACCCTAGTTGTCCTGACGCTAACCCTAGTTGTCCTGGCGCTAACCCTAGTTGTCCTGGCGCTAACCCTAGTTGTCCTGACGCTAACCCTAGTTGTCCTGACGCTAACCCTAGTTGTCCTGACGCTAACCCTAGTTGTCCTGACGCAAAGCCTAGTTGTCCTGACGCTAACCCTAGTTGTCCTGACGCTAACCCTAGGTGTCCTGACGCTAACCCTAGTTGTCCTGACGCTAACCCTAGGTGTCCTGACGCTAACCCTAGTTGTCCGGACGCTAACCCTAGTTGTCCTGACGCTAACCCTAGTTGTCCTGACGCTAAACCTAGTTGTCCTGACGCTAACCCTAGCTGTCCTGATGCTAACCCTAGTTGTCCTGGCGCTAACCCTAGTTGTCCTGACGCTAACCCTAGTTGTCCTGACGCTAACCCTAGTTGTCCTGACGCTAACCCTAGTTCTCCTGACGCTAACCCTAGTTCTCCTGCCGCTAACCCTAGTTGTCCTGACGCTAGCCCTAGTTGTCCTGACGCTAACCCTAGTTGTCCTGACGCTAACCCTAGTTGTCCTGACGTTAACCCTAGTTGTCCTGACGCTTACCCTAGTTGTCCTGACGCTAACCCTAGTTGTCCTGACGCTAACCCTAGTTGTCCTGACGCTAACCCTAGTTTTCCTGACGCTAACCCTAGTTTTCCTGACGCTAACCCTAGTTGTCCTGACGCTAACCCTAGTTGTCCTGACGCTAACCCTAGTTGTCCTGGCGCTAACCCTAGTTGTACTGTCGCTAACCCTAGTTGTCCTGACGCTAACCCTAGTTGTCCTGACGCTAACCCTAGTTGTACTGACGCTAACCCTAGTTGTCCTGGCGCTAACCCTAGTTGCCCTGGCGCTAACCCTAGTTGTCCTGACGCTAACCCTAGTTGTCCTGACGCTAACCCTAGTTGTCCTGACGCAAAGCCTAGTTGTCCTGACGCTAACCCTAGTTGTCCTGACGCTAACCCTAGGTGTCCTGACGCTAACCCTAGTTGTCCTGACGCTAACCCTAGGTGTCCTGACGCTAACCCTAGTTGTCCTGACGCTAACCCTAGTTGTCCTGACGATAACCCTAGTTGTCCTGACGCTAACCCTAGTTGTCCTGACGCTAACCCTAGTTGTCCTGACGTTAAACCTAGTTGTCCTGACGCTAACCCTAGATGTCCTGATGCTAACCCTAGTTGTCCTGGCGCTAACCCTAGTTGTCCTGGCGCTAACCCTAGTTGTACTGTCGCTAACCCTAGTTGTCCTGGCGCTAACCCTAGTTGTCCTGACGCTAACCCTAGTTGTCCTGACGCTAACCCTAGTTGTACTGACGCTAACCCTAGTTGTCCTGGCGCTAACCCTAGTTGTCCTGGCGCTAACCCTAGTTGCCCTGACGCTAACCCTAGTTGTCCTGACGCTAACCCTAGTTGTCCTGACGCTAACCCTAGTTGTCCTGACGCTAAGCCTAGTTGTCCTGACGCTAACCCTAGTTGTCCTGACGCTAACCCGAGTTGTCCTGACGCTAAACCGAGTTGTCCTGACGCTAACCCGAGTTGTCCTGATGCTAACCCTACTTGTCCTGACGCTAACCCTACTTGCCCTGACGCTAACCCTAGTTGTCCTGACGCTAACCCTAGTTGTCCTGGCGCTAACCCTAGTTGTCCTGGCGCTAACCCTAGTTGTCCTGGCGCTAACCCTAGTTGTCCTAGCGCTAACCCTAGTTGTCCTGACGCTAACCCTAGTTGTCCTGACGCTAACCCTACTTGTCCTGACGCTAACCCTACTTGTCCTGACGCTAACCCTAGTTGTCCTGACGCTAACCCTAGTTGTCCTGACGCTAACCCTAGTTGTCCTGACGCTAACCCTAGTTGTCCTGATGCTAACCCTAGTTGTCGTGACGCTAACCCTAGTTGTCGTGACGCTAACCCTAGTTGTCCTGACGCTAACCCTAGTTGTCCTGACGCTAACCCTAGTTGTCTTGACGCTTACCCTAGTTGTCCTGACGCTAACCCTAGTTGTCCTGACGCTAACCCTAGTTGTCCTGACGCTAACACTAGTTGTCCTGACGCTAACCCTAGTTGTCCTGACGCTAACCCTAGTTCTCCTGACGCTAACCGTAGTTCTCCTGACGCTAACCCTAGTTGTCCTGACGCTAGCCCTAGTTGTCCTGATGCTAACCCTAGTTGTCCTGACGCTAACCCTAGTTGTCCTGACGCTAACCCTAGTTGTCCTGACGTTAACCCTAGTTGTCCTGACGCTTACCCTAGTTGTCCTGACGCTAACCCTAGTTGTCCTGACGCTAACCCTAGTTGTCCTGACGCTAACCCTAGTTGTCCTGACGCTAACCCTAGTTGTCCTGACGTTAACCCTAGTTGTCCTGACGCTTACCCTAGTTGTCCTGACGCTAACCCTAGTTGTCCTGACGCTAACCCTAGTTGTCCTGACGCTAACCCTAGTTGTCCTGACGCTAACCCTAGTTGTACTGACGCTAACCCTAGTTGTCCTGGCGCTAACCCTAGTTGTCCTGGCGCTAACCCTAGTTGCCCTGACGCTAACCCTAGTTGTCCTGACGCTAACCCTAGTTGTCCTGACGCTAACCCTAGTTGTCCTGACGCTAAGCCTAGTTGTCCTGACGCTAACCCTAGTTGTCCTGACGCTAACCCGAGTTGTCCTGACGCTAAACCGAGTTGTCCTGACGCTAACCCGAGTTGTCCTGATGCTAACCCTACTTGTCCTGACGCTAACCCTACTTGCCCTGACGCTAACCCTAGTTGTCCTGACGCTAACCCTAGTTGTCCTGGCGCTAACCCTAGTTGTCCTGGCGCTAACCCTAGTTGTCCTGGCGCTAACCCTAGTTGTCCTAGCGCTAACCCTAGTTGTCCTGACGCTAACCCTAGTTGTCCTGACGCTAACCCTACTTGTCCTGACGCTAACCCTACTTGTCCTGACGCTAACCCTAGTTGTCCTGACGCTAACCCTAGTTGTCCTGACGCTAACCCTAGTTGTCCTGACGCTAACCCTAGTTGTCCTGATGCTAACCCTAGTTGTCGTGACGCTAACCCTAGTTGTCGTGACGCTAACCCTAGTTGTCCTGACGCTAACCCTAGTTGTCCTGACGCTAACCCTAGTTGTCTTGACGCTTACCCTAGTTGTCCTGACGCTAACCCTAGTTGTCCTGACGCTAACCCTAGTTGTCCTGACGCTAACACTAGTTGTCCTGACGCTAACCCTAGTTGTCCTGACGCTAACCCTAGTTCTCCTGACGCTAACCGTAGTTCTCCTGACGCTAACCCTAGTTGTCCTGACGCTAGCCCTAGTTGTCCTGATGCTAACCCTAGTTGTCCTGACGCTAACCCTAGTTGTCCTGACGCTAACCCTAGTTGTCCTGACGTTAACCCTAGTTGTCCTGACGCTTACCCTAGTTGTCCTGACGCTAACCCTAGTTGTCCTGACGCTAACCCTAGTTGTCCTGACGCTAACCCTAGTTGTCCTGACGCTAACCCTAGTTGTCCTGACGCTAACCCTAGTTGTCCTGACGCTAACCCTAGTTCTCCTGACGCTAACCCTAGTTGTCCTGACGCTAGCCCTAGTTGTCCTGACGCTAACCCTAGTTGTCCTGACGCTAACCCTAGTTGTCCTGACGTTAACCCTAGTTGTCCTGACGCTTACCCTAGTTGTCCTGACGCTAACCCTAGTTGTCCTGACGCTAACCCTAGTTGTCCTGACGCTAACCCTAGTTGTCCTGACGCTAACCCTACTTGTCCTGACGCTAACCCTAGTTGTCCTGACGCTAACCCTAGTTGTCCTGGCGCTAACCCTAGTTGTACTGTCGCTAACCCTAGTTGTCCTGACGCTAACCCTAGTTGTCCTGACGCTAACCCTAGTTGTCCTGGCGCTAACCCTAGTTGTACTGGCGCTAACCCTAGTTGTCCTGACGCTAACCCTAGTTGTCCTGACGCTAACCCTAGTTGTCCTGACGCTAACCCTAGTTGTCCTGACGCAAAGCCTAGTTGTCCTGACGCTAACCCTAGTTGTCCTGACGCTAACCCTAGGTGTCCTGACGCTAACCCTAGTTGTCCTGACGCTAACCCTAGGTGTCCTGACGCTAACCCTAGTTGTCCTGACGCTAACCCTAGTTGTCCTGACGCTAACCCTAGTTGTCCTGACGCTAACCCTAGTTGTCCTGACGCTAAACCTAGTTGTCCTGACGCTAACCCTAGCTGTCCTGATGCTAACCCTAGTTGTCCTGGCGCTAACCCTAGTTGTCCTGATGCTAACCCTAGTTGTCCTGACGCTAACCCAAGTTGTCCTGACGCTAACCCTAGTTGTCCTGGCGCTAACCCTAGTTGTCCTGACGCTAACCCTAGTTGTCCTGGCGCTAACCCTAGTTGTCCTGACGCTAACCCTAGTTGTCCTGACGCTAATCCTAGTTGTCCTGGCGCTAACCCTAGTTGTCCTGGCGCTAACCCTAGTTGTCCTGACGCTAACCCTAGTTGTCCTGACGCTAACCCTAGTTGTCCTGACGCTAACCCTAGTTGTCCTGGCGCTAACCCTAGTTGTCCTGACGCTAAGCCTAGTTGTCCTGACGCTAACCCTAGTTGTCCTGACGCTAACCCTAGTTGTCCTGGCGCTAACCCTAGTTGTCCTGACGCTAACCCTAGTTGTCCTGGCGCTAACCCTAGTTGTCCTGACGCTAAACCTAGTTGTCCTGACGCTGACCCTAGTTGTCCTGGCGCTAACCCTAGTTGTCCTGGCGCTAACCCTAGTTGTCCTGACGCTAACCCTAGTTGTCCTGACGCTAACTCTAGTTGTCCTGGCGCTAACCCTAGTTGTCCTGATGCTAACCCTAGTTGTCCTGACGCTAACCCTAGTTGTCCTGACGCTAACCCTAGTTGTCCTGACGCTAACCCTAGTTGTCCTGACGCTAATCCTAGTTGTCCTGACGCTAGCCCTAGTTGTCCTGACGCTAGCCCTAGTTGTCCTGACGCTAACCCTAGTTGTCCTGACGCTAACCCTAGTTGTACTGACGCTAACCCTAGTTGTCCTGGCGCTAACCCTAGTTGTCCTGACGCTAACCCTAGTTGTCCTGGCGCTAACCCTAGTTGTCCTGGCGCTAACCCTAGTTGTCCTGACTCTAACCCTAGTTGTCCTGACGCTAACCCTAGTTGTCCTGATGCTAACCCTGGTTGTCCTGACGCTAACCCTAGTTGTCCTGACGCTAACCCTAGTTGTACTGGCGCTAACCCTACTTGTCCTGACGCTAACCCTAGTTGTCCTGACGCTAACCCTAGTTGTCCTGACGCTAACCCTAGCTGTCCTGACGCTAACCCTAGTTGTCCTGACGCTAACCCTAGTTGTCCTGACGCTAACCCTAGTTGTCCTGACGCTAACCCTAGTTGTCCTGACGCTAACCCTAGTTGTCCTGACGCTAACCCTAGTTGTCCTGACGTTAACCCTAGTTGTCCTGACGCTTACCCTAGTTGTTCTGACGCTAACCCTAGTTGTCCTGACACTAACCCTAGTTGTCCTGATGCTAACCCTAGTTGTCCTGACGCTAACCCTAGTTGTCCTGACGCTAAACCTAGTTGTCCTGACGCTAACCCTAGTTGTCCTGACGCTAACCCTAGTTGTCTTGACGCTAACCCTAGTTGTCCTGACGCTAACCCTAGTTGTCCTGACGCTAACCCTAGTTGTCCTGACGCTAACCCTAGTTGTCCTGACGCTAACACTAGTTGTCCTGACGCTAACCCTAGTTCTCCTGACGCTAACCCTAGTTCTCCTGACGCTAACCCTAGTTGTCCTGACGCTAGCCCTAGTTGTCCTGACGCTAACCCTAGTTGTCCTGACGCTAACCCTAGTTGTCCTGACGCTAACCCTAGTTGTCCTGACGTTAACCCTAGTTGTCCTGACGCTAACCCTAGTTGTCCTGACGCTAACCCTAGTTGTCCTGACGCTAACCCTAGTTGTCCTGACGCTAACCCTAGTTGTCCTGACGCTAACCCTAGTTGTCCTGGCGCTAACCCTAGTTGTAGTCGCTAACCCTAGTTGTCCTGGCGCTAACCCTAGTTGTCCTGACGCTAACCCTAGTTGTCCTGATGCTAACCCTAGTTGTACTGACGCTAACCCTAGTTGTCCTGGCGCTAACCCTAGTTGTCCTGGCGCTAACCCTAGTTGTCCTGACGCTAACCCTAGTTGTCCTGACGCTAACCCTAGTTGTCCTGACGCTAAGCCTAGTTGTCCTGAGGCTAACCCTAGTTGTCCTGACGCTAACCCGAGTTGTCCTGACGCTAAACCGAGTTGTCCTGACGCTAACTCGAGTTGTCCTGATGCTAACCCTACTTGTCCTGACGCTAACCCTACTTGTCCTGACGCTAACCCTAGTTGTCCTGACGCTAACCCTAGTTGTCCTGGCGCTAACCCTAGTTGTCCTGGCGCTAACCCTAGTTGTCCTGACGCTAACCCTAGTTGTCCTGACGCTAACCCTACTTGTCCTGACGCTAACCCTACTTGTTCTGACGCTAACCCTAGTTGTCCTGACGCTAACCCTAGTTGTCCTGACGCTAACCCTAGTTGTCCTGACGCTAACCCTAGTTGTCGTGACGCTAACCCTAGTTGTCGTGACGCTAACCCTAGTTGTCCTGACGCTAACCCTAGTTGTCCTGACGCTAACCCTAGTTGTCCTGACGCTAACCCTAGTTGTCCTGACGCTAACCCTAGTTGTCCTGACGCTAACACTACTTGTCCTGACGCTAACCCTAGTTGTCCTGACGCTAACCCTAGTTCTCCTGACGCTAACCATAGTTCTCCTGACGCTAACCCTAGTTGTCCTGACGCTAGCCCTAGTTGTCCTGACGCTAACCCTAGTTGTCCTGACGCTAACCCTAGTTGTCCTGACGCTAACCCTAGTTGTCCTGACGTTAACCCTAGTTGTCCTGACGCTTACCCTAGTTGTCCTGACGCTAACCCTAGTTGTCCTGACGCTAACCCTAGTTGTCCTGATGCTAACCCTAGTTGTCCTGACGCTAACCCTAGTTGTCCTGACGCTAACCCTAGTTGTCCTGACGCTAACCCTAGTTGTCTTGACGCTAACCCTAGTTGTCCTGACGCTAACCCTAGTTGTCCTGACGCTAACCCTAGTTGTCCTGACGCTAACCCTAGTTGTCCTGACGCTAACCCTAGTTCTCCTGACGCTAACCCTAGTTGTCCTGACGCTAGCCCTAGTTGTCCTGACGCTAACCCTAGTTGTCCTGACGCTAACCCTAGTTGTCCTGACGTTAACCCTAGTTGTCCTGACGCTTACCCTAGTTGTCCTGACGCTAACCCTAGTTGTCCTGACGCTAACCCTAGTTGTCCTGACGCTAACCCTAGTTGTCCTGACGCTAACCCTAGTTTTCCTGACGCTAACCCTAGTTGTCCTGACGCTAACCCTAGTTGTCCTGACGCTAACCCTAGTTGTCCTGACGCTAACCCTAGTTGTCCTGGCGCTAACCCTAATTGTCCTGACGCTAACCCTAGTTGTCCTGACGCTAACCCTAGTTGTCCTGACGCTAACCCTAGTTGTCCTGGCGCTAACCCTAGTTGTACTGTCGCTAACCCTAGTTGTCCTGACGCTAACCCTAGTTGTCCTGACGCTAACCCTAGTTGTCCTGACGCTAACCCTAGTTGTCCTGGCGCTAACCCTAGTTGTCCTGGCGCTAACCCTAGTTGTCCTGACGCTAACCCTAGTTGTCCTGACGCTAACCCTAGTTGTCCTGACGCAAAGCCTAGTTGTCCTGACGCTAACCCTAGTTGTCCTGACGCTAACCCTAGGTGTCCTGACGCTAACCCTAGTTGTCCTGACGCTAACCCTAGTTGTCCTGACGCTAACCCTAGTTGTCCTGACGCTAACCCTAGTTGTCCTGACGCTAAACCTAGTTGTCCTGACGCTAACCCTAGCTGTCCTGATGCTAACCCTAGTTGTCCTGGCGCTAACCCTAGTTGTCCTGACGCTAACCCTAGTTGTCCTGACGCTAACCCTAGTTGTCCTGACGCTAACCCTAGTTGTCCTGGCACTAACCCTAGTTGTCCTGACGCTAACCTTAGTTGTCCTGGCGCTAACCCTAGTTGTCCTGACGCTAACCCTAGTTGTCCTGACGCTGATCCTAGTTGTCCTGGCGCTAACCCTAGTTGTCCTGGCGCTAACCCTAGTTGTCCTGACGCTAACTGTAGTTGTCCTGGCGCTAACCCTAGTTGTCCTGACGCTAACCCTAGTTGTCCTGACGCTAACCCTAGTTGTCCTGACGCTAACCCTAGTTGTCCTGATGCTAACCCTAGTTGTCCTGACGCTAATCCTAGTTGTCCTGACGCTAGCCCTAGTTGTCCTGACGCTAGCCCTAGTTGTCCTGACGCTAACCCTAGTTGTCCTGACGCTAACCCTAGTTGTCCTGGCGCTAACCCTAGTTGTCCTGACGCTAACCCTAGTTGTCCTGGCGCTAACCCTAGTTGTCCTGGCGCTAACCCTAGTTGTCCTGACTCTAACCCTAGTTGTCCTGACGCTAACCCTAGTTGTCCTGATGCTAACCCTAGTTGTCCTGACGCTAACCCTAGTTGTCCTGACGCTAACCCTACTTGTCCTGGCGCTAACCCTACTTGTCCTGACGCTAACCCTAGTTGTCCTGGCGCTAACCCTAGTTGTCCTGACGCTAACCCTAGTTGTCCTGGCGCTAACCCTAGTTGTCCTGGCGCTAACCCTAGTTGTCCTGACTCTAACCCTAGTTGTCCTGACGCTAACCCTAGTTGTCCTGACGCTAACCCTAGTTGTCCTGGCGCTAACCCTACTTGTCCTGACGCTAACCCTACTTGTCCTGACGCTAACCCTAGCTGTCCTGACGCTAACCCTAACTGTCCTAACGCTAACCCTAGTTGTCCTGACGCTGACCCTAGTTGTCCTGACGCTAACCCTAGTTGTCCTGACGCTAACCCTAGTTGTCCTGACGCTAACCCTAGTTGTCCTGACGCTAACACTAGTTGTCCTGACGCTAACCCTAGTTGTCTTGACGCTAACCCTAGTTGTCCTGACGCTAACCCTAGTTGTCCTGACGCTAACCCTAGTTGTCCTGACGCTAACACTAGTTGTCCTGACGCTAACCCTAGTTGTCCTGACGCTAACCCTAGTTCTCCTGACGCTAACCGTAGTTCTGCTGATGCTAACCCTAGTTGTCCTGACGCTAGCCCTAGTTGTCCTGACGCTAACCCTAGTTGTCCTGACGCTAACCCTAGTTGTCCTGACGCTAACCCTAGTTGTCCTGACGTTAACCCTAGTTGTCCTGACGCTTACCCTAGTTGTCCTGATGCTAACCCTAGTTGTCCTGATGCTAACCCTAGTTGTCCTGATGCTAACCCTAGTTGTCCTGACGCTAACCCTAGTTGTCCTGATGCTAACCCTAGTTGTCCTGACGCTAACCCTCGTTGTCCTGACGCTAACCCTAGTTGTCTTGACGCTAACCCTAGTTGTCCTGACGCTAACCCTAGTTGTCCTGACGCTAACCCTAGTTGTCCTGACGCTAACCCTAGTTGTCCTGACGCTAACCCTAGTTCTCCTGACGCTAACCCTAGTTGTCCTGATGCTAGCCCTAGTTGTCCTGACGCTAACCCTAGTTGTCCTGACGCTAACCCTAGTTGTCCTGACGCTAACCCTAGTTGTCCTGACGTTAACCCTAGTTGTCCTGACGCTAACCCTAGTTGTCCTGACGCTAACCCTAGTTGTCCTGACGCTAACCCTAGTTGTCCTGACGCTAACCCAAGTTGTCCTGACGCTAACCCTAGTTGTCCTGACGCTAACCCTAGTTGTCCTGGCGCTAACCCTAGTTGTACTGTCGCTAACCCTAGTTGTCCTGGCGCTAACCCTAGTTGTCCTGACGCTAACCCTAGTTGTCCTGACGCTAACCCTAGTTGTCCTGACGCTAACCCTAGTTGTACTGACGCTAACCCTAGTTGTCCTGGCGCTAACCCTAGTTGTCCTAGCGCTAACCCTAGTTGTCCTGACGCTAACCCTAGTTGTCCTGACGCTAACCCTAGTTGTCCTGACGCTAACCCTAGGTGTCCTGACGCTAAGCCTAGTTGTCCTGACGCTAACCCTAGTTGTCCTGACGCTAACCCGAGTTGTCCTGACGCTAAACCGAGTTGTCCTGATGCTAACCCTACTTGTCCTGACGCTAACCCTACTTGTCCTGACACTAACCCTAGTTGTCCTGACGCTAACCCTAGTTGTCCTGACGCTAACCCTAGTTGTCCTGGCGCTAACCCTAGTTGTCCTGGCGCTAACCCTAGTTGTCCTGGCGCTAACCCTAGTTGTCCTGACGCTAACCCTAGTTGTCCTGACGCTAACCCTACTTGTCCTGACGCTAACCCTACTTGTCCTGACGCTAACCCTACTTGTCCTGACGCTAACCCTAGTTGTCCTGACGCTAACCCTAGTTGTCCTGACGCTAACCCTAGTTGTCCTGATGCTAACCCTAGTTGTCGTGACGCTAACCCTAGTTGTCGTGACGCTAACCCTAGTTGTCCTGACGCTAACCCTAGTTGTCCTGACGCTAACCCTAGTTGTCCTGACGCTAACACTAGTTGTCCTGACGCTAACCCTAGTTGTCCTGACGCTAACCCTAGTTCTCCTGACGCTAACCGTAGTTCTCCTGACGCTAACCCTAGTTGTCCTGACGCTAACCCTAGTTGTCCTGACGCTAACCCTAGTTGTCCTGACGTTAAACCTAGTTGTCCTGACGCTTACCCTAGTTGTCCTGACGCTAACCCTAGATGTCCTGACGCTAACCCTAGTTGTCCTGATGCTAACCCTAGTTGTCCTGACGCTAACCCTAGTTGTCCTGACGCTAACCCTAGTTGTCCTGACGCTAACCCTAGTTGTCCTGACGCTAAACCTAGTTGTCTTGACGCTAACCCTAGTTGTCCTGACGCTAACCCTAGTTGTCCTGACGCTAACCCTAGTTGTCCTGACGCTAACCCTAGTTCTCCTGACGCTAACCCTAGTTCTCCTGACGCTAACCCTAGTTGTCCTGACGCTAGCCCTAGTTGTCCTGACGCTAACCCTAGTTGTCCTGACGCTAACCCTAGTTGTCCTGACGTTAACCCTAGTTGTCCTGACGCTTACCCTAGTTGTCCTGACGCTAACCCTAGTTGTCCTGACGCTAACCCTAGTTGTCCTGATGCTAACCCTAGTTGTCCTGAGGCTAACCCTAGTTTTCCTGACGCTAACCCTAGTTGTCCTGACGCTAACCCTAGTTGTCCTGACGCTAACCCTAGTTGTCCTGACGCTAACCCTAGTTGTCCTGACGCTAACCCTAGTTGTCCTGGTGCTAACCCTAGTTGTACTGTCGCTAACCCTAGTTGTCCTGACGCTAACCCTAGTTGTCCTGACGCTAACCCTAGTTGTACTGACGCTAACCCTAGTTGTCCTGGCGCTAACCCTAGTTGTCCTGGCGCTAACCCTAGTTGTCCTGACGCTAACCCTAGTTGTCCTGGCGCTAACCCTAGTTGTCCTGACGCTAACCCTAGTTGTCCTGACGCTAACCCTAGTTGTCCTGACGCAAAGCCTAGTTGTCCTGACGCTAACCCTAGTTGTCCTGACGCTAACCCTAGTTGTCCTGACGCTAACCCTAGTTGTCCTGACGCTAAACCTAGTTGTCCTGACGCTAACCCTAGCTGTCCTGATGCTAACCCTAGTTGTCCTGGCGCTAACCCTAGTTGTCCTGACGCTAACCCTAGTTGTCCTGACGCTAACCCTAGTTGTCCTGACGCTAACCCTAGTTGTCCTGACGCTAACCCTAGTTGTCCTGACGCTAAACCTAGTTGTCCTGTCGCTAACCCTAGCTGTCCTGATGCTAACCCTAGTTGTCCTGGCGCTAACCCTAGTTGTCCTGACGCTAACCCTAGTTGTCCTGACGTTAACCCTAGTTGTCGTGACGCTAACCCTATTTGTCCTGGCTCTAACCCTAGTTGTCCTGACGCTAACCCTAGTTGTCCTGGCGCTAACCCTAGTTGTCCTGACGCTAACCCTAGTTGTCCTGACGCTGACCCTAGTTGTCCTGGCGCTAACCCTAGTTGTCCTGGCGCTAACCCTAGTTGTCCTGACGCTAACCCTAGTTGTCCTGGCGCTAACCCTAGTTGTCCTGGCGCTAACCCTAGTTGTCCTGACGCTAACCCTAGTTGTCCTGACGTTAACTCTAGTTGTCCTGGCGCTAACCCTAGTTGTCCTGACGCTAACCCTAGTTGTCCTGACGCTAACCCTAGTTGTCCTGATGCTAACCCTAGTTGTCCTGACGCTAATCCTAGTTGTCCTGACGCTAGCCCTAGTTGTCCTGACGCTAGCCCTAGTTGTCCTGGTGCTAACCCTAGTTGTACTGTCGCTAACCCTAGTTGTCCTGACGCTAACCCTAGTTGTCCTGACGCTAACCCTAGTTGTACTGACGCTAACCCTAGTTGTCCTGGCGCTAACCCTAGTTGTCCTGGCGCTAACCCTAGTTGTCCTGACGCTAACCCTAGTTGTCCTGACGCTAACCCTAGTTGTCCTGACGCAAAGCCTAGTTGTCCTGACGCTAACCCTAGTTGTCCTGACGCTAACCCTAGGTGTCCTGACGCTAACCCTAGTTGTCCTGACGCTAACCCTAGTTGTCCTGACGCTAACCCTAGTTGTCCTGACGCTAACCCTAGTTGTCCTGACGCTAAACCTAGTTGTCCTGACGCTAACCCTAGCTGTCCTGATGCTAACTCTAGTTGTCCTGGCGCTAACCCTAGTTGTCCTGACGCTAACCCTAGTTGTCCTGACGCTAACCCTAGTTGTCCTGGCGCTAACCCTAGTTGTCCTGACGCTAACCCTAGTTGTCCTGGCGCTAACCCTAGTTGTCCTGACGCTAACCCTAGTTGTCCTGACGCTGACCCTAGTTGTCCTGGTGCTAACCCTAGTTGTCCTGGCGCTAACCCTAGTTGTCCTGACGCTAACCCTAGTTGTCCTGACGCTAACTCTAGTTGTCCTGGCGCTAACCCTAGTTGTCCTGACGCTAACCCTAGTTGTCCTGACGCTAACCCTAGTTGTCCTGACGCTAACCCTAGTTGTCCTGACGCTAACCCTAGTTGTCCTGACGCTAATCCTAGTTGTCCTGACGCTAGCCCTAGTTGTCCTGACGCTAGCCCTAGTTGTCCTGACGCTAACCCTAGTTGTCCTGACGCTAACCCTAGTTGTCCTGACGCTAACCCTAGTTGTCCTGGCGCTAACCCTAGTTGTCCTGACGCTAACCCTAGTTGTCCTGGCGCTAACCCTAGTTGTCCTGACTCTAACCCTAGTTGTCCTGACGCTAACCCTAGTTGTCCTGACGCTAACCCTAGTTGTCCTGACGCTAACCCTAGTTGTCCTGACGCTAACCCTAGTTGTCCTGACGCTAACCCTAGTTGTACTGACGCTAACCCTAGTTGTCCTGGCGCTAACCCTAGTTGTCCTGGCGCTAACCCTAGTTGTCCTGACGCTAACCCTAGTTGTCCTGACGCTAACCCTAGTTGTCCTGACGCTAACCCTAGTTGTCCTGACGCAAAGCCTAGTTGTCCTGACGCTAACCCTAGTTGTCCTGACGCTAACCCTAGGTGTCCTGACGCTAACCCTAGTTGTCCTGACGCTAACCCTAGTTGTCCTGACGCTAACCCTAGTTGTCCTGACGCTAACCCTAGTTGTCCTGACGCTAACCCTAGTTGTCCTGACGCTAAACCTAGTTGTCCTGTCGCTAACCCTAGCTGTCCTGATGCTAACCCTAGTTGTCCTGGCGCTAACCCTAGTTGTCCTGACGCTAACCCTAGTTGTCCTGACGCTAACCCTAGTTGTCGTGACGCTAACCCTAGTTGTCCTGGCTCTAACCCTAGTTGTCCTGACGCTAACCCTAGTTGTCCTGGCGCTAACCCTAGTTGTCCTGACGCTAACCCTAGTTGTCCTGACGCTAACCCTAGTTGTCCTGACGCTAAACCTAGTTGTCCTGTCGCTAACCCTAGCTGTCCTGATGCTAACCCTAGTTGTCCTGGCGCTAACCCTAGTTGTCCTGACGCTAACCCTAGTTGTCCTGACGCTAACCCTAGTTGTCGTGACGCTAACCCTAGTTGTCCTGGCTCTAACCCTAGTTGTCCTGACGCTAACCCTAGTTGTCCTGGCGCTAACCCTAGTTGTCCTGATGCTAACCCTAGTTGTCCTGACGCTGACCGTAGTTGTCCTGGCGCTAACCCTAGTTGTCCTGGCGCTAACCCTAGTTGTCCTGGCGCTAACCCTAGTTGTCCTGACGCTAACCCTAGTTGTCCTGACGCTAACTCTAGTTGTCCTGGCGCTAACCCTAGTTGTCCTGACGCTAACCCTAGTTGTCCTGACGCTAACCCTAGTTGTCCTGACGCTAACCCTAGTTGTCCTGACGCTAATCCTAGTTGTCCTGACGCTAGCCCTAGTTGTCCTGACGCTAGCCCTAGTTGTCCTGACGCTAACCCTAGTTGTCCTGACGCTAACCCTAGTTGTCCTGACGCTAACCCTAGTTGTCCTGGCGCTAACCCTAGTTGTCCTGACGCTAACCCTAGTTGTCCTGGCGCTAACCCTAGTTGTCCTGATGCTAACCCTAGTTGTCCTGACGCTAACCCTAGTTGTCCTGACGCTAACCCTAGTTGTCCTGACGCTAACCCTAGTTGTCCTGACGCTAACCCTAGTTGTCCTGACGCTAACCCTAGTTGTACTGACGCTAACCCTAGATGTCCTGGCGCTAACCATAGTTGTCCTGGCGCTAACCCTAGTTGTCCTGACGCTAACCCTAGTTGTCCTGACGCTAACCCTAGTTGTCCTGACGCTAACCCTAGTTGTCCTGACGCAAAGCCTAGTTGTCCTGACGCTAACCCTAGTTGTCCTGACGCTAACCCTAGGTGTCCTGACGCTAACCCTAGTTGTCCTGACGCTAACCCTAGTTGTCCTGGCGCTAACCCTAGTTGTCCTGACGCTAACCCTAGTTGTCCTGACGCTAACTCTAGTTGTCCTGGCGCTAACCCTAGTTGTCCTGACGCTAACCCTAGTTGTCCTGACGCTAACCCTAGTTGTCCTGACGCTAACCCTAGTTGTCCTGACGCTAACCCTAGTTGTCCTGACGCTAATCCTAGTTGTCCTGACGCTAGCCCTAGTTGTCCTGACGCTAGCCCTAGTTGTCCTGACGCTAACCCTAGTTGTCCTGACGCTAACCCTAGTTGTCCTGACGCTAACCCTAGTTGTCCTGGCGCTAACCCTAGTTGTCCTGACGCTAACCCTAGTTGTCCTGGCGCTAACCCTAGTTGTCCTGACTCTAACCCTAGTTGTCCTGACGCTAACCCTAGTTGTCCTGACGCTAACCCTAGTTGTCCTGACGCTAACCCTAGTTGTCCTGACGCTAACCCTAGTTGTCCTGACGCTAACCCTAGTTGTACTGACGCTAACCCTAGTTGTCCTGGCGCTAACCCTAGTTGTCCTGGCGCTAACCCTAGTTGTCCTGACGCTAACCCTAGTTGTCCTGACGCTAACCCTAGTTGTCCTGACGCTAACCCTAGTTGTCCTGACGCAAAGCCTAGTTGTCCTGACGCTAACCCTAGTTGTCCTGACGCTAACCCTAGGTGTCCTGACGCTAACCCTAGTTGTCCTGACGCTAACCCTAGTTGTCCTGACGCTAACCCTAGTTGTCCTGACGCTAACCCTAGTTGTCCTGACGCTAACCCTAGTTGTCCTGACGCTAAACCTAGTTGTCCTGTCGCTAACCCTAGCTGTCCTGATGCTAACCCTAGTTGTCCTGGCGCTAACCCTAGTTGTCCTGACGCTAACCCTAGTTGTCCTGACGCTAACCCTAGTTGTCGTGACGCTAACCCTAGTTGTCCTGGCTCTAACCCTAGTTGTCCTGACGCTAACCCTAGTTGTCCTGGCGCTAACCCTAGTTGTCCTGACGCTAACCCTAGTTGTCCTGACGCTAACCCTAGTTGTCCTGACGCTAAACCTAGTTGTCCTGTCGCTAACCCTAGCTGTCCTGATGCTAACCCTAGTTGTCCTGGCGCTAACCCTAGTTGTCCTGACGCTAACCCTAGTTGTCCTGACGCTAACCCTAGTTGTCGTGACGCTAACCCTAGTTGTCCTGGCTCTAACCCTAGTTGTCCTGACGCTAACCCTAGTTGTCCTGGCGCTAACCCTAGTTGTCCTGATGCTAACCCTAGTTGTCCTGACGCTGACCGTAGTTGTCCTGGCGCTAACCCTAGTTGTCCTGGCGCTAACCCTAGTTGTCCTGGCGCTAACCCTAGTTGTCCTGACGCTAACCCTAGTTGTCCTGACGCTAACTCTAGTTGTCCTGGCGCTAACCCTAGTTGTCCTGACGCTAACCCTAGTTGTCCTGACGCTAACCCTAGTTGTCCTGACGCTAACCCTAGTTGTCCTGACGCTAATCCTAGTTGTCCTGACGCTAGCCCTAGTTGTCCTGACGCTAGCCCTAGTTGTCCTGACGCTAACCCTAGTTGTCCTGACGCTAACCCTAGTTGTCCTGACGCTAACCCTAGTTGTCCTGGCGCTAACCCTAGTTGTCCTGACGCTAACCCTAGTTGTCCTGGCGCTAACCCTAGTTGTCCTGATGCTAACCCTAGTTGTCCTGACGCTAACCCTAGTTGTCCTGACGCTAACCCTAGTTGTCCTGACGCTAACCCTAGTTGTCCTGACGCTAACCCTAGTTGTCCTGACGCTAACCCTAGTTGTACTGACGCTAACCCTAGATGTCCTGGCGCTAACCATAGTTGTCCTGGCGCTAACCCTAGTTGTCCTGACGCTAACCCTAGTTGTCCTGACGCTAACCCTAGTTGTCCTGACGCTAACCCTAGTTGTCCTGACGCAAAGCCTAGTTGTCCTGACGCTAACCCTAGTTGTCCTGACGCTAACCCTAGGTGTCCTGACGCTAACCCTAGTTGTCCTGACGCTAACCCTAGTTGTCCTGACGCTAACCCTAGTTGTCCTGACGCTAACCCTAGTTGTCCTGACGCTAAACCTAGTTGTCCTGTCGCTAACCCTAGCTGTCCTGATGCTAACCCTAGTTGTCCTGGCGCTAACCCTAGTTGTCCTGACGCTAACCCTAGTTGTCCTGACGCTAACCCTAGTTGTCGTGACGCTAACCCTAGTTGTCCTGGCTCTAACCCTAGTTGTCCTGACGCTAACCCTAGTTGTCCTGGCGCTAACCCTAGTTGTCCTGACGCTAACCCTAGTTGTCCTGACGCTGACCCTAGTTGTCCTGGCGCTAACCCTAGTTGTCCTGGCGCTAACCCTAGTTGTCCTGACGCTAACCCTAGTTGTCCTGACGCTAACTCTAGTTGTCCTGGCGCTAACCCTAGTTGTCCTGACGCTAACCCTAGTTGTCCTGACGCTAACCCTAGTTGTCCTGACGCTAACCCTAGTTGTCCTGATGCTAACCCTATTTGTCCTGACGCTAATCCTAGTTGTCCTGACGCTAGCCCTAGTTGTCCTGACGCTAGCCCTAGTTGTCCTGACGCTAACCCTAGTTGTCCTGACGCTAACCCTAGTTGTCCTGGCGCTAACCCTAGTTGTCCTGACGCTAACCCTAGTTGTCCTGGCGCTAACCCTAGTTGTCTTGACTCTAACCCTAGTTGTCCTGACGCTAACCCTAGTTGTCCTGACGCTAACCCTAGTTGTCCTGACGCTAACCCTAGCTGTCCTGACGCTAACCCTAACTGTCCTAACACTAACCCTAGTTGTCCTGACGCTAACCCTAGTTGTCCTGACGCTAACCCTAGCTTTCCTGACGCTAACGTTAGTTGTCCTGACGCTAACCCTAGTTGTCCTGACGCTAACCCTAGTTGTCCTGACGCTAACCCTAGTTGTCCTGACGCTAACCCTAGTTGTCCTGAGGCTAACCCTAGTTGTCCTGACGCTAACCCTAGTTGTCCTGACGCTAACACTAGTTGTCCTGACGCTAACCCTAGTTGTCCTGACGCTAACCCTAGTTGTCCTGACGCTAACCCTAGTTGTCCTGACGCTAACCCTAGTTGTCCTGGCGCTAACCCTAGTTGTCCTGACGCTAACCCTAGTTGTCCTGGCGCTAACCCTACTTGTCCTGACGCTAACCCTAGTTGTCCTGACGCTAACCCTAGTTGTCCTGACGCTAACCCTAGTTGTCCTGACGCTAACCCTAACTGTCCTGACGCTAACCCTAGTTGTCCTGACGCTAACCCTAGTTGTCCTGAAGCTAACCCTAGCTGTCCTGACGCTAACCTTAGTTGTCCTGACGCTAACCCTAGTTGTCCTGACGCTAACCCTAGTTGTCCTGACGCTAACCCTAGTTGTCCTGACGCTAACCCTAGTTGTCCTGACGCTAACCATAGTTGTCCTGGCGCTAACCCTAGTTGTCCTGACGCTAACCCTAGTTGTCCTGGCGCTAACCCTAGTTGTCCTGACGCTAACCCTAGTTGTCCTGACGCTAACCCTAGTTGTCCTGGCGCTAACCCTAGTTGTCCTGGCGCTAACCCTAGTTGTCCTAACGCTAACCCTAGTTGTCCTGACGCTAACCCTAGTTGTCCTGACGCTAACCCTAGTTGTCCTGGCGCTAACCCTAGTTGTCCTGGCGCTAACCCTAGTTGTCCTGACTCTAACCCTAGTTGTCCTGACGCTAACCCTAGTTGTCCTGACGCTAACCCTAGTTGTCCTGACGCTAACCCTAGTTGTCCTGACGCTAACTCTAGTTGTCCTGACGCTAACCCTAGCTGTCCTGACGCTAACCCTAGTTGTCCTGACGCTAACCCTAGCTGTCCTGACGCTAACCCTAGTTGTCCTGACGCTAACCCTAGTTGTCCTGACGCTAACCCTAGTTGTCCTGACGCTAAACCTAGTTGTCCTGTCGCTAACCCTAGCTGTCCTGATGCTAACCCTAGTTGTCCTGGCGCTAACCCTAGTTGTCCTGACGCTAACCCTAGTTGTCCTGACGCTAACCCTAGTTGTCGTGACGCTAACCCTAGTTGTCCTGGCTCTAACCCTAGTTGTCCTGACGCTAACCCTAGTTGTCCTGGCGCTAACCCTAGTTGTCCTGATGCTAACCCTAGTTGTCCTGACGCTGACCGTAGTTGTCCTGGCGCTAACCCTAGTTGTCCTGGCGCTAACCCTAGTTGTCCTGACGCTAACCCTAGTTGTCCTGACGCTAACTCTAGTTGTCCTGGCGCTAACCCTAGTTGTCCTGACGCTAACCCTAGTTGTCCTGACGCTAACCCTAGTTGTCCTGACGCTAACCCTAGTTGTCCTGATGCTAACCCTAGTTGTCCTGACGCTAATCCTAGTTGTCCTGACTCTAGCCCTAGTTGTCCTGACGCTAGCCCTAGTTGTCCTGACGCTAACCCTAGTTGTCCTGACGCTAACCCTAGTTGTCCTGGCGCTAACCCTAGTTGTCCTGACGCTAACCCTAGTTGTCCTGGCGCTAACCCTAGTTGTCTTGACTCTAACCCTAGTTGTCCTGACGCTTACCCTAGTTGTCCTGACGCTAACCCTAGTTGTCCTGACGCTAACCCTAGTTGTCCTGACGCTAACCCTAGCTGTCCTGACGCTAACCCTAACTGTCCTAACGCTAACCCTAGTTGTCCTGACGCTAACCCTAGTTGTCCTGACGCTAACCCTAGCTGTCCTGACGCTAACCTTAGTTGTCCTGACGCTAACCCTAGTTGTCCTGACGCTAACCCTAGTTGTCCTGACGCTAACCCTAGTTGTCCTGACGCTAACCCTAGTTGTCCTGAGGCTAACCCTAGTTGTCCTGACGCTAACCCTAGTTGTCCTGACGCTAACACTAGTTGTCCTGACGCTAACCCTAGTTGTCCTGACGCTAACCCTAGTTGTCCTGACGCTAACCCTAGTTGTCCTGGCGCTAACCCTAGTTGTCCTGACGCTAACCCTAGTTGTCCTGGCGCTAACCCTACTTGTCCTGACGCTAACCCTAGTTGTCCTGACGCTAACTCTAGTTGTCCTGACGCTAACCCTAGTTGTCCTGACGCTAACCCTAACTGTCCTAACGCTAACCCTAGTTGTCCTGACGCTAACCCTAGTTGTCCTGGCGCTAACCCTAGTTGTCCTGGCGCTAACCCTAGTTGTCCTGACTCTAACCCTAGTTGTCCTGACGCTAACCCTAGTTGTCCTGACGCTAACCCTAGTTGTCCTGACGCTAACCCTAGTTGTCCTGACGCTAACTCTAGTTGTCCTGACGCTAACCCTAGCTGTCCTGACGCTAACCCTAGTTGTCCTGACGCTAACCCTAGCTGTCCTGACGCTAACCCTAGTTGTCCTGACGCTAACCCTAGTTGTCCTGACGCTAACCCTAGTTGTCCTGACGCTAAACCTAGTTGTCCTGTCGCTAACCCTAGCTGTCCTGATGCTAACCCTAGTTGTCCTGGCGCTAACCCTAGTTGTCCTGACGCTAACCCTAGTTGTCCTGACGCTAACCCTAGTTGTCGTGACGCTAACCCTAGTTGTCCTGGCTCTAACCCTAGTTGTCCTGACGCTAACCCTAGTTGTCCTGGCGCTAACCCTAGTTGTCCTGATGCTAACCCTAGTTGTCCTGACGCTGACCGTAGTTGTCTTGGCGCTAACCCTAGTTGTCCTGGCGCTAACCCTAGTTGTCCTGACGCTAACCCTAGTTGTCCTGACGCTAACTCTAGTTGTCCTGGCGCTAACCCTAGTTGTCCTGACGCTAACCCTAGTTGTCCTGACGCTAACCCTAGTTGTCCTGACGCTAACCCTAGTTGTCCTGATGCTAACCCTAGTTGTCCTGACGCTAATCCTAGTTGTCCTGACTCTAGCCCTAGTTGTCCTGACGCTAGCCCTAGTTGTCCTGACGCTAACCCTAGTTGTCCTGACGCTAACCCTAGTTGTCCTGGCGCTAACCCTAGTTGTCCTGACGCTAACCCTAGTTGTCCTGGCGCTAACCCTAGTTGTCTTGACTCTAACCCTAGTTGTCCTGACGCTTACCCTAGTTGTCCTGACGCTAACCCTAGTTGTCCTGACGCTAACCCTAGTTGTCCTGACGCTAACCCTAGCTGTCCTGACGCTAACCCTAACTGTCCTAACGCTAACCCTAGTTGTCCTGACGCTAACCCTAGTTGTCCTGACGCTAACCCTAGCTGTCCTGACGCTAACCTTAGTTGTCCTGACGCTAACCCTAGTTGTCCTGACGCTAACCCTAGTTGTCCTGACGCTAACCCTAGTTGTCCTGACGCTAACCCTAGTTGTCCTGAGGCTAACCCTAGTTGTCCTGACGCTAACCCTAGTTGTCCTGACGCTAACACTAGTTGTCCTGACGCTAACCCTAGTTGTCCTGACGCTAACCCTAGTTGTCCTGACGCTAACCCTAGTTGTCCTGGCGCTAACCCTAGTTGTCCTGACGCTAACCCTAGTTGTCCTGGCGCTAACCCTACTTGTCCTGACGCTAACCCTAGTTGTCCTGACGCTAACTCTAGTTGTCCTGACGCTAACCCTAGTTGTCCTGACGCTAACCCTAACTGTCCTAACGCTAACCCTAGTTGTCCTGACGCTAACCCTAGTTGTCCTGACGCTAACCCTAGCTGTCCTGACGCTAACCTTAGTTGTCCTGACGTTAACCCTAGTTGTCCTGACGCTAACCCTAGTTGTCCTGACGCTAACCCTAGTTGTCCTGACGCTAACCCTAGTTGTCCTGACGCTAACACTAGTTGTCCTGACGCTAAACCTAGTTGTCCTGACGCTAACCCTAGTTGTCCTGACGCTAACCCTAGTTGTCCTGGCGCTAACCCTAGTTGTCCTGACGCTAACCCTAGTTGTCCTGACGCTAACCCTAGTTGTCCTGGCGCTAACCCTAGTTGTCCTGACGCTAACCCTAGTTGTCCTGACGCTAACCCTAGTTGTCCTGGCGCTAACCCTAGTTGTCCTGGCGCTAACCCTAGTTGTCCTGACGCTAACCCTAGTTGTCCTGACGCTAACCCTAGTTGTCCTGGCGCTAACCCTAGTTGTCCTGGCGCTAACCCTAGTTGTCCTGACGCTAACCCTAGTTGTCCTGACGCTAACCCTAGTTGTCCTGACGCTAACCCTAGTTGTCCTGACGCTAACTCTAGTTGTCCTGATGCTAACCCTAGTTGTCCTGATGCTAACCCTAGTTGTCCTGACGCTAACCCTAGTTGTCCTGACGCTAACTCTAGTTGTCCTGATGCTAACCCTAGTTGTCCTGACGCTAACTCTAGTTGTCCTGATGCTAACCCTAGTTGTCCTGACGCTAACCCTAGTTGTCCTGAGGCTAACCCTAGTTGTCCTGACGCTAACCCTAGTTGTCCTGGCGCTAACCCTAGTTGTCCTGACGCTAACCCTAGTTGTCCTGGCGCTAACCCTAGTTGTCCTGGCGCTAACCCTAGTTGTCCTGGCGCTATCCCTAGTTGTCCTGACGCTAACCCTAGTTGTCCTGACGCTAACCCTATGTGTCCTGACGCTAACCCTATGTGTCCTGACGCTAACCCTAGTTGTCCTGACGCTAACCCTAGTTGTCCTGACGCTAACCCTAGTTGTCCTGACGCTAACCCTAGTTGTCCTGACGGTAACCCTAGTTGTCCTGAGGCTAACCCTAGTTGTCCTGACGCTAACCCTAGTTGTCCTGACGCTAACCCTAGCTGTCCTGATGCTAACCCTAGTTGTCCTGACGCTAACCCTAGTTGTCCTGACGCTAACCCTAGTTGTCCTGACGCTAACCCTAGTTGTTGTGACGCTAACACTAGTTGTCCTGACGCTAACCCTAGTTGTCCTGACGCTAACCCTAGTTGTCCTGACGCTAACCCTAGTTGTCCTGACGCTAACCCTAGTTGTCCTGACGCTAACCCTAGTTGTCCTGACGCTAACCCTAGTTGTCCTGACGCTAACCCTAGCTGTCCTGACGCTAACCCTAACTGTCCTAACGCTAACCCTAGTTGTCCTGACGCTAACCCTAGTTGTCCTGACGCTAACCCTAGCTGTCCTGACGCTAACCTTAGTTGTCCTGACGCTAACCCTAGTTGTCCTGACGCTAACCCTAGTTGTCCTGACGCTAACCCTAGTTGTCCTGACGCTAACCCTAGTTGTCCTGAGGCTAACCCTAGTTGTCCTGACGCTAACCCTAGTTGTCCTGACGCTAACACTAGTTGTCCTGACGCTAACCCTAGTTGTCCTGACGCTAACCCTAGTTGTCCTGACGCTAACCCTAGTTGTCCTGGCGCTAACCCTAGTTGTCCTGACGCTAACCCTAGTTGTCCTGGCGCTAACCCTACTTGTCCTGACGCTAACCCTAGTTGTCCTGACGCTAACTCTAGTTGTCCTGACGCTAACCCTAGTTGTCCTGACGCTAACCCTAACTGTCCTAACGCTAACCCTAGTTGTCCTGACGCTAACCCTAGTTGTCCTGACGCTAACCCTAGCTGTCCTGACGCTAACCTTAGTTGTCCTGACGTTAACCCTAGTTGTCCTGACGCTAACCCTAGTTGTCCTGACGCTAACCCTAGTTGTCCTGACGCTAACCCTAGTTGTCCTGACGCTAACACTAGTTGTCCTGACGCTAACCCTAGTTGTCCTGACGCTAACCCTAGTTGTCCTGACGCTAACCCTAGTTGTCCTGGCGCTAACCCTAGTTGTCCTGACGCTAACCCTAGTTGTCCTGACGCTAACCCTAGTTGTCCTGGCGCTAACCCTAGTTGTCCTGACGCTAACCCTAGTTGTCCTGACGCTAACCCTAGTTGTCCTGGCGCTAACCCTAGTTGTCCTGGCGCTAACCCTAGTTGTCCTGACGCTAACCCTAGTTGTCCTGACGCTAACCCTAGTTGTCCTGGCGCTAACCCTAGTTGTCCTGGCGCTAACCCTAGTTGTCCTGACGCTAACCCTAGTTGTCCTGACGCTAACCCTAGTTGTCCTGACGCTAACCCTAGTTGTCCTGACGCTAACTCTAGTTGTCCTGATGCTAACCCTAGTTGTCCTGATGCTAACCCTAGTTGTCCTGACGCTAACCCTAGTTGTCCTGACGCTAACTCTAGTTGTCCTGATGCTAACCCTAGTTGTCCTGACGCTAACTCTAGTTGTCCTGATGCTAACCCTAGTTGTCCTGACGCTAACCCTAGTTGTCCTGAGGCTAACCCTAGTTGTCCTGACGCTAACCCTAGTTGTCCTGGCGCTAACCCTAGTTGTCCTGACGCTAACCCTAGTTGTCCTGGCGCTAACCCTAGTTGTCCTGGCGCTAACCCTAGTTGTCCTGGCGCTATCCCTAGTTGTCCTGACGCTAACCCTAGTTGTCCTGACGCTAACCCTATGTGTCCTGACGCTAACCCTATGTGTCCTGACGCTAACCCTAGTTGTCCTGACGCTAACCCTAGTTGTCCTGACGCTAACCCTAGTTGTCCTGACGCTAACCCTAGTTGTCCTGACGGTAACCCTAGTTGTCCTGAGGCTAACCCTAGTTGTCCTGACGCTAACCCTAGTTGTCCTGACGCTAACCCTAGCTGTCCTGATGCTAACCCTAGTTGTCCTGATGCTAACCCTAGTTGTCGTGACGCTAACCCTAGTTGTCGTGATGCTAACCCTAGTTGTCCTGACGCTAACCCTAGTTGTCCTGACGCTAACCCTAGTTGTCCTGACGCTAACCCTAGTTGTCCTGACGCTAACCCTAGTTGTCCTGACGCTAACCCTAGTTGTCCTGACGCTAACCCTAGTTGTCCTGACGCTAACCCTAGTTGTTCTGACGCTAACCCTTGTTGTCCTGACGCTAACCCTAGTTGTCCTGACGCTAACCCTAGTTGTCCTGACGCTAACCCTAGTTGTCCTGACGCTAACCCTAATTGTCCTGACGCTAACCCTAACTGTCCTGACGCTAACCCTAGTTGTCCTGACGCTAACCCTAGTTGTCCTGAAGCTAACCCTAGCTGTCCTGACGCTAACCTTAGTTGTCCTGACGCTAACCCTAGTTGTCCTGACGCTAACCCTAGTTGTCCTGACGCTAACCCTAGTTGTCCTGACGCTAACCCTAGTTGTCCTGGCGCTAACCCTAGTTGTCCTGACGCTAACCCTAGTTGTCCTGACGCTAACCCTAGTTGTCCTGGCGCTAACCCTAGTTGTCCTGACGCTAACCCTAGTTGTCCTGACGCTAACCCTAGTTGTCCTGGCGCTAACCCTAGTTGTCCTGGCGCTAACCCTAGTTGTCCTAACGCTAACCCTAGTTGTCCTGACGCTAACCCTAGTTGTCCTGACGCTAACCCTAGTTGTCCTGGCGCTAACCCTAGTTGTCCTGGCGCTAACCCTAGTTGTCCTGACTCTAACCCTAGTTGTCCTGACGCTAACCCTAGTTGTCCTGACGCTAACCCTAGTTGTCCTGACGCTAACTCTAGTTGTCCTGACGCTAACCCTAGCTGTCCTGACGCTAACCCTAGTTGTCCTGACGCTAACCCTAGCTGTCCTGACGCTAACCCTAGTTGTCCTGACGCTAACCCTAGTTGTCCTGACGCTAACCCTAGTTGTCCTGACGCTAACCCTAGTTGTCCTGACGCTAAACCTAGTTGTCCTGTCGCTAACCCTAGCTGTCCTGATGCTAACCCTAGTTGTCCTGGCGCTAACCCTAGTTGTCCTGACGCTAACCCTAGTTGTCCTGACGCTAACCCTAGTTGTCGTGACGCTAACCCTAGTTGTCCTGGCTCTAACCCTAGTTGTCCTGACGCTAACCCTAGTTGTCCTGGCGCTAACCCTAGTTGTCCTGACGCTAACCCTAGTTGTCCTGACGCTGACCGTAGTTGTCCTGGCGCTAACCCTAGTTGTCCTGGCGCTAACCCTAGTTGTCCTGACGCTAACCCTAGTTGTCCTGACGCTAACTCTAGTTGTCCTGGCGCTAACCCTAGTTGTCCTGACGCTAACCCTAGTTGTCCTGACGCTAACCCTAGTTGTCCTGACGCTAACCCTAGTTGTCCTGATGCTAACCCTAGTTGTCCTGACGCTAATCCTAGTTGTCCTGACGCTAGCCCTAGTTGTCCTGACGCTAGCCCTAGTTGTCCTGACGCTAACCCTAGTTGTCCTGACGCTAACCCTAGTTGTCCTGGCGCTAACCCTAGTTGTCCTGACGCTAACCCTAGTTGTCCTGGCGCTAACCCTAGTTGTCTTGACTCTAACCCTAGTTGTCCTGACGCTTACCCTAGTTGTCCTGACGCTAACCCTAGTTGTCCTGACGCTAACCCTAGTTGTCCTGACGCTAACCCTAGCTGTCCTGACGCTAACCCTAACTGTCCTAACGCTAACCCTAGTTGACCTGACGCTAACCCTAGTTGTCCTGACGCTAACCCTAGCTGTCCTGACGCTAACCTTAGTTGTCCTGACGCTAACCCTAGTTGTCCTGACGCTAACCCTAGTTGTCCTGACGCTAACCCTAGTTGTCCTGAGGCTAACCCTAGTTGTCCTGACGCTAACCCTAGTTGTCCTGACGCTAACACTAGTTGTCCTGACGCTAACCCTAGTTGTCCTGACGCTAACCCTAGTTGTCCTGACGCTAACCCTAGTTGTCCTGGCGCTAACCCTAGTTGTCCTGACGCTAACCCTAGTTGTCCTGGCGCTAACCCTACTTGTCCTGACGCTAACCCTAGTTGTCCTGACGCTAACTCTAGTTGTCCTGACGCTAACCCTAGTTGTCCTGACGCTAACCCTAACTGTCCTAACGCTAACCCTAGTTGTCCTGACGCTAACCCTAGTTGTCCTGACGCTAACCCTAGCTGTCCTGACGCTAACCTTAGTTGTCCTGACGTTAACCCTAGTTGTCCTGACGCTAACCCTAGTTGTCCTGACGCTAACCCTAGTTGTCCTGACGCTAACCCTAGTTGTCCTGACGCTAACACTAGTTGTCCTGACGCTAACCCTAGTTGTCCTGACGCTAACCCTAGTTGTCCTGACGCTAACCCTAGTTGTCCTGGCGCTAACCCTAGTTGTCCTGACGCTAACCCTAGTTGTCCTGACGCTAACCCTAGTTGTCCTGGCGCTAACCCTAGTTGTCCTGACGCTAACCCTAGTTGTCCTGACGCTAACCCTAGTTGTCCTGGCG
Source organism: Phyllobates terribilis (assembly GCF_046119375.1). Lineage (NCBI taxonomy): Eukaryota > Metazoa > Chordata > Amphibia > Anura > Dendrobatidae > Phyllobates > Phyllobates terribilis. Next base: position 167,686,079 of record NW_027362767.1, on the reverse strand, counting down.
CTAACCCTAGTTGTCCTGGCGCTAACCCTAGTTGTCCTGACGCTAACCCTAGTTGTCCTGACGCTAACCCTAGTTGTCCTGGCGCTAACCCTAGTTGTCCTGGCGCTAACCCTAGTTGTCCTGACGCTAACCCTAGTTGTCCTGACGCTAACCCTAGTTGTCCTGACGCTAACCCTAGTTGTCCTGACGCTAACTCTAGTTGTCCTGATGCTAACCCTAGTTGTCCTGATGCTAACCCTAGTTGTCCTGACGCTAACCCTAGTTGTCCTGACGCTAACTCTAGTTGTCCTGATGCTAACCCTAGTTGTCCTGACGCTAACTCTAGTTGTCCTGATGCTAACCCTAGTTGTCCTGACGCTAACCCTAGTTGTCCTGAGGCTAACCCTAGTTGTCCTGACGCTAACCCTAGTTGTCCTGGCGCTAACCCTAGTTGTCCTGACGCTAACCCTAGTTGTCCTGGCGCTAACCCTAGTTGTCCTGGCGCTAACCCTAGTTGTCCTGGCGCTATCCCTAGTTGTCCTGACGCTAACCCTAGTTGTCCTGACGCTAACCCTATGTGTCCTGACGCTAACCCTATGTGTCCTGACGCTAACCCTAGTTGTCCTGACGCTAACCCTAGTTGTCCTGACGCTAACCCTAGTTGTCCTGACGCTAACCCTAGTTGTCCTGACGGTAACCCTAGTTGTCCTGAGGCTAACCCTAGTTGTCCTGACGCTAACCCTAGTTGTCCTGACGCTAACCCTAGCTGTCCTGATGCTAACCCTAGTTGTCCTGACGCTAACCCTAGTTGTCCTGACGCTAACCCTAGTTGTCCTGACGCTAACCCTAGTTGTCCTGACGCTAACCCTAGTTGTCGTGACGCTAACCCTAGTTGTCCTGACGCTAACCCTAGTTGTCCTGACGCTAACCCTAGTTGTCCTGACGCTAACCCTAGTTGTCCTGACGCTAACCCTAGTTGTCGCGACGCTAACCCTAGTTGTCGTGACGCTAACCCTAGTTGTCGTGACGCTAACCCTAGTTGTCCTGACGCTAACCCTAGTTGTCCTGACGCTAACCCTAGTTGTCCTGACGCTAACCCTAGTTGTCCTGACGCTAACCCTAGTTGTTCTGACGCTAACCCTTGTTGTCCTGACGCTAACCCTAGTTGTCCTGTCGCTAACCCTAGTTGTCCTGACGCTAACCCTAATTGTCCTGACGCTAACCCTAGTTGTCCTGACGCTAACCCTAGTCGTCCTGACGCTAACCCTAGTTGTCCTGACGCTAACCCTAATTGTCCTGACGCTAACCCTAGCTGTCCTGATGCTAACCCTAGTTGTCCTGACGCTAACCCTAGTTGTCCTGACGCTAACCCTAGTTGTCCTGACGCTAACCCTAGTTGTCCTGACGCTAACCCTAGTTGTCGTGACGCTAACCCTAGTTGTCCTGACGCTAACCCTAGTTGTCCTGACGCTAACCCTAGTTGTCCTGACGCTAACCCTAGTTGTCCTGACGCTAACCCTAGTTGTCGCGACGCTAACCCTAGTTGTCGTGACGCTAACCCTAGTTGTCGTGACGCTAACCCTAGTTGTCCTGACGCTAACCCTAGTTGTCCTGACGCTAACCCTAGTTGTCCTGACGCTAACCCTAGTTGTCCTGACGCTAACCCTAGTTGTTCTGACGCTAACCCTTGTTGTCCTGACGCTAACCCTAGTTGTCCTGACGCTAACCCTAGTTGTCCTGACGCTAACCCTAGTTGTCCTGACGCTAACCCTAATTGTCCTGACGCTAACCCTAGTTGTCCTGACGCTAACCCTAGTCGTCCTGACGCTAACCCTAGTCGTCCTGACGCTAACCCTAGTCGTCCTGACGCTAACCCTAGTCGTCCTGACGCTAACCCTAGTCGTCCTGACGCTAACCCTAGTCGTCCTGACGCTAACCCTAGTCGTCTTGACGCTAACCCTAGTCGTCCTGACGCTAACCCTAGTCGTCCTGACGCTAACCCTAGTCGTCCTGACGCTAACCCTAGTCGTCCTGACGCTAACCCTAGTCGTCCTTGCGCTAACCCTAGTCGTCCTGACGCTAACCCTAGTCGTCCTGACGCTAACCCTAGTCATCCTGACGCTAACCCTAGTTGTCCTGACGCTAACCCTAGTCATCCTAGCTGTAATGGTACATCGTTTTCCCTGTCCTGCATTTCTGTATAAAATGTCATGATGTGATGTCAATACCCATGCTCTTTCCCAGATCTTTGTTCCTCAACCATAATTTAAATTGGGCTTGTTTCAACACCGTTAGAGGACTCCCCATTGTTCTCTTAAGCAGGGGGAGAACTCACAGTACACATCTTTATAGACACATCGGAGCCATGCCATTGACTAAACCATCGACTAGGAGGGGGGAAACCTCTCCTCCCCTACCCTTGGGCTGTTCCCGGTAGCCCAAGACAATGGACTTATGCGTGACCAGTGTTGTGTTGGGAGATCTCTGGAGGAAGAAGTTGTCACGGCTCTTAGCTGCGGCAAGACCTCACGCCGGTCGGTGATTGTGGACTTATTATGAACCTTAGGAATAACATGGATTTTTGATTTGGTATGCTGCCTGCCTTAATAAATCCCATTGGATTTTCTTAGTCCGGTGGTCTCTTCTTGCTCTGCCGCATACCCCATCACAAACTGGTTGGCAGCGGTGGGATCAGAGCAGTAGGAATGGAGGACAACGGCCCATCAACTGCTGGAACCAGAGCCTCAGAGTACAAGAACTGGACTGTGGTGAGCTTACAAACAAAGGCCCGTGAACTGGGGGTCAGCTACAAGGGCCTCTCAAAGGAGCAGCTAACTGAGGCTTTGGAAGGAGTTCACCTGCAAGAGGACGCTGAGGAAGCACCTCCACTGCCAATGGAGGAAAGGCGACAGGCAGAGGTAAATACCCAAAAATGTCAGTGGGCTGTGTGGTACGAGGAGGAGATGACAATGATGGGAGAGGAGGTCGCCATAGACTGTAAGATGGAGGTCATGCGAGGAGCTAAGGAGATGGCATTGCTGGAGAGGCAGATAGCTTTGGAAGCAGCTAGAAGCACCAGACAGACTGTAACCCAAGCACCCACCATGAGGGAACTCCCCAGAGTGTCCCGCAAAGATTTCAAGCCATTCAAGGAGGCTGCAGGTGACATTGAGGGCTTCTTCCAGGACTTTGAGCTTCAGTGTTGATTAATGGAAGTCCCAGAAAGGGAGCGAGTCCGGCATCTGGTGGGGCTCTTAGAGTGTGGAGCTGCCACAGCCTATAGAGCTATGGACCCTCGGGGGGACTGTGAGTATGCAGACGTTAAACGAACTATTCTGGAACACTACGCTGTGACCGCAGACACTTATAGGACCCAGTTTCGTACTTTGGCCTGTGATGAGGAGGTGTCCTTCAAGATGTATGCCCACAGACTCAAACAAATATGTCATCGCTGGCTGGAGGGAGAGGAGGCCTTAACTTGGGGGGCCTTCTTCCAGGTCATCTTGAAAGAGCAGTTTTACTTCAAGTGTCCCGCTGAGATCCGAGAATGGGTGCGTGAAAGGAGACCAGCCACTGTGGAGGAAGCTGCAGCTCTAGCGGATGAGGCTCTCACCATCAAGCCTCAATGGAAAAAATTACTACTCAGTGAGAAAAGAATTACCAGCCCCCCGACGATGGCGGCCCCTGGTCCTTCGGCCTCCCATACTCACCATCCCAATTGACCATCCACTGATGGTGACCTTCGTGTGACTGTGCCTCGCATTACTCCTGCTCCGCATTCGGGACTACGACGTGGAGGAAGAGTCCCAGAGTGCAGATGTTATAGAAGTGGGCAGTCTGGGAATCTGCAATTCCAATGTCCAGGTGTTCGGAGGCAGGACAGCTACAGACCGTCTTTGCCGGTTCATTATCTACAGACACCCTCACCAGGAGAAGAGCTGGATTCAGTCCCTGACAACTTGCCAAGTGACTCCGATACCCGGGCTCCCATACCAGGAGTCTATGGGGTGCGAGCCCCAGCCACCTGTTCTTCTGACCGTCAGCACAAACATCTACAGGAGGTCGTGCTGGATGGCCAAAAGGTTGTCGGCTTCCGTGACACTGGGGCTTTTCTCACCATAGCCGATCCCCGCGTACTTCAGCCAGAAGCAATTCAAAAGGGACCAGGAATTGCCATTGAATTGGCTGGAGGCACCCAGAGATATATTCCAAGAGCGAGGGTGACCCTGGATTATGGCTTTGGGGCCAAACAATGCGTGGTCGGTGTCATGAGCGGCCTCCCCGCAGACGTTCTTTTAGTAAATGAAGTGCGACATCTGCATTGCCACTTCGTTGGTGCGGTAACCAGAAGTCAAGCCAAGAAAGCAGCAGGATGCATACAACTCATCCATGGAAATTAGGCCACCAGAACCCCCGACACCGCCGGTGAATGATTCTTCTTGTGGGGACAATGTGAGTGATACCTGGGATAGAGTTCAGTTTCGACAAGAGGTCGATACTGACCCCACCCTAGCTAGTTTTAGAGCACGAGCTGAGACAGGGCAGTTAGGGGAGAACAGGGAAAGGATTATCCGAGAAAATGGACTTTTGTATAGGGTTAACAATGCTGCCTCCCCAGATAAGCCCTGGACTTGTAACAAACAGATGATTGTTCCTCAGAAACACAGGATTCCCCTACTACACCTTGCTCATGATATCCCTACTGCTGGCCATCAAGGCAAAACACGCACCGAGAGACGATTGACTCAAACCTTCTATTGGCCAGGGATTTCTCAGGCAGTGGCGCATTTCTGCCGAACTTGCGATATATGTCAGCATAGAGGGCGACCCGGAGATCACCCAAAGGCCCCTCTGCAACCACTCCCTATCATAGAAGAGCCATTTCAAAGAGTAGCTGTCGATATCATTGGGCCTCTAGCTAAGCCAATTAGATCAGGAAAGCAGTACATTCTCACTGTTGTGGACTACGCCACCCGATATCCGGAATCTGTGGCCTTGTCCAGTATTTCTGCAGCCAAGATGGCTGAGGCCCCGGTTACCATTTTCACCAGAGTAGGATTTCCCAGTGAGATCTTGTCGGACCAAGGCTCCCAGTTCATGTCAGAACTAGTCCAGTGTCTGTGGCGCACCTGTGGAGTACGAGCGATTCGAACTACACCGTATCATCCACAAACAAATGGACTTTGTGAACGATTTAACGGCACTCTGAAGAATATGCTGAGGGCCTTCACGGACAGAGATTCAGACTGGGAGAAGTACCTACCCCATCTCTTGTTTGCCTATCGGGAAGTTCCTCAGGAGTCCACCGGGTTTTCCCCCTTTGAACTCCTCTATGGAAGAAAGGTCCGAGGACCCTTAACTCTGCTCAATGAATACTGGGCGGGGCAAGTTGAAGATACAGGAGCCCCTGTTGTCCCTTATGTCCTAAAGCTGCGAGAAACCCTGGCTCATCTTGCTAGTTTCGCCCAGAGTCATGTGCATATGGCTCAAACCCGACAGAAGACCTGGTATGACCGTAAAGCACGCTATCGGGAGTTTGTAGAAGGACAACCGGTCTTAATGATTATTCCCCATCCACAAAATAAACTGCAGACCACGTGGGAGGGTCCCTTCCGGGTTCTCAAGAAACTAAATGACACCAATTACCTTCTTGCTCTAGATGATCAGGGACTAAGACAAAAGACTGTCCATGTGAATATGATTAAGGAATACCACGACCGGAACCTTCCAATGATAGCAAGCTGTCAGCTAGCTTCAGAAGACGGACCCGAGGAAGAGGAAGCCACGAGAGCCCCGTCCACTGTGGAACAGGTTCCTCTGGGAGATCACCTGGACCCCTTACAGAAAGACCAGATGCTGGGAGTGCTTCAACAGAGACGGGCTGCTTTCTCATCTCAACCAGGTCGAACCACCCAACATCATGTAGACACTCAGGGTATCCGTCCCATACAACAGGCTCCTTACCGGGTACCTGAATCAGTTTGACATACCATGCAGCACGAACTAGAGGAGATATTACAGCTGGGGGTAATCCAGGCCTCTCATAGCCCTTGGGCCTCTCCTGTGGTGTTAGTACCAAAGAAAGATGGGAGTACTCGATTTTGTGTGGACTACAGACGACTTAAAAACCATACTATCAGTGATCCTTACCCAATGCCCCGTATTGACGAACTTCTAGACCGAATGGCTGGATCCCGATATGTAACTACCTTAGATCTCAGTAAGGGATACTAGCAAATTCCTCTGACGAAGGAAGGGAGAGGACGGTCCGCTTTTATAACCCCCTTTGGTCTGTATGAATTTCTAAGCATGCCTTTTGGAATGAAAAATGCCCCGGCAACCTTCCAGAGAATGGTAGATCAGATCCTCCGGGGATGTGGGGACTTTGCTTGTGCCTTCTTAGATGATATCGCCGTCTTCAGCCAGACGTGGGAGGAACATCTGAATCATGTAGCCATTATTCTTGACCTGATTCTTGCAGCCGGCCTAACCATTCGACCCGATAAATGTCAATTGGGGATGGGTGAAGTCCAGTACCTAGGGCATATAGTAGGGGGAGGGAAGCTCTGTCCAGAACCTGCAAAAATCCAGGTTATTAGAGACTGGCCTGTACCCCAAACTAAGAAACAAGTTATGGCTTTTTTGGGCACTGCTAGCTACTACCGAAAATTTGTTTCTCATTTTAGCACTGTGGCCAAGCCTCTTACCGATCTGACCAAGAAAACGATGCCCAGGCTGGTATTCTGGACTCCAGCCTGTGAGGAGGCTTTTAACCGGCTGAAGGACGCCCTGGTTTGTGACCCTGTTCTGGCTGCTCCGGACTACAAGAGGCGATTCATTGTGCAGACGGACGCCTCTGCTTATGGATTGGGAGCTGTACTCAGCCAGGTGAATGCAGCGGGGGACGAGCACCCTGTCACCTACCTCAGCAGGAAATTGCTGAACCGGGAAGTGGCCCATGCAACTGTGGAAAAAGAATGTCTGGCTATAGTGTGGGCCCTCCGGAAACTAAAGCCGTATCTGTATGGACGAGAATTCACTGTGGTTACTGATCACAATCCCCTTACTTGGCTGAACAGAGCCTCTGGGGACAATGGACGCTTACTACGATGGAGCCTGGCTCTGCAACCCTATAACTTTACAGTACAGTATAGAAGAGGCAGCCAACACCAAAATGCAGATGAACTGTCCAGGCAGGAGGAGCCCTGAGTCCGGTCAGCCCTACCTGTGTGTACTTAACAAGTGACCTGTAGAGGTCCCTCGTACGTACACAAAATTGGAGGGGAAGGAATTGTAATGGTACATCGCTTTCCCTGTCCTGCATTTCTGTATAAAATGTCATGATGTGATGTAAATACCCATGCTATTTCCCAGATCTTTGTTCCTCAACCATAATTTAACTTCGGCTTGTGTCAACACCGCTAGAGGACTTCCCATTGTTCTCTTAAGCAGGGGGAGAACTCACAGTACACATCTTTATAGACACATCGGAGCCATGCCATGGACTAAACCATCGACTAGGAGGGGGGAAACCTCTCCTCCCCTACACTTGGGCTGTTCCCGGTAGCCCAAGACAAAGAACTTATGCGTGACAAGTGTTGTGTTGGGAGATCTCTGGAGGAAGAAGTGTGGGGGCTCTTAGCTGCGGCAAGACCTCACGCCCGTCGGTGATTGTGGGCTTATTATGAACCTTAGGAATAACATGGATTTTTGATTTGGTATGCTGCCTGCCTTAATAAATCCCATTGGATCGTTATTAGTACGGTGGTCTCTTCTTCCTCTGCCGCATACCCCGTCACACTAGCGCTTTCACTAGTCGTCCTAATGCTAACTCCGGTCGTCCTGACCCTAACCCTAGTCGTCCTAGTGCTAACCCTAGTTGTCCTAATGCTAACCCTGGTCATCCTAACGCTACCCCTAGTCGTCCTAGGGCTTACCCTAGTCATCCTACCCCAAACCCTAGATGTCCTAACTCAAACCCTAGTCGTCCTAGCTCTAACCCTAGTCGTCCTAACGCAAATCCTAGTCATCCTAGCGCTAACCCTAATCGTCCTAACACTGAGCCTGGAATTCCTAGCGCTAACCCTAGTCATCTTAACGCTAACCCTAGTCGTCCTAGCGTAAACTCAGGTCGTTCTAGCGCTAACCCTAGTTTTCCTAGCACTAACCCTAGTCGTCCTAACGTTAACCCTAGAAGTCCTAGCGCTAACCCTAGTTGTTCTAGCGCTAACCCTAGTCATGCCAACGCTAACTCTAGTCGTCCTAACGCTAACCTTAGTCATCCTAACGCTAACCCTAGTCATCCTAGCACTAATCCTAGTGGACCTAGCGCTAATCTTAGTTGTACTAACGCTAACACTAGTCGTCCTAGTGCTAACCCTAGTCGTCCTAGCGCTAACCGTATTCATCCTAACTCTAACCCTAGTCACCCTAGCGCGAACCCTAGTCGTCCTAGCGCTAACCATAGTCGTCCTAACTCTAACCCTAGTCATCCTAACGCTAACCCTAGTTGCTCTAGCGCTAACCCTAGTCATCCTAACGCTAACCCTAGTCGTCCTTGAGCTAAACCTAGTCGTCCTAACGCTAACATTAGTCGTCCTAATGCTGACCCTGGAAGTCCTAGAGCTAACCCTAGTCGTCCTAACGCTAACCCTAGTCGTCCTAATGCTGACCCTGGAAGTCCTATCGCTAACACTAATCGTTTTAGCGCTAACCCTTGTTTTCCTAACTCTAACCCTAGTCGCCCTAGCGCTAACCCTAGTCATCCTAGCGCTAACCCTAGTCATCCTAGCGCTAACCCTAGTCATCCTAACTCTAACCCTAGTCATCCTAACTTCAACCCTAGTCGTCCTAACGCTAACCCTAGTCGTTCTAGCCCTAACCCTAGTCAACCTAGCGCTAACCCTAGTCATACTAATGCTAACCCTAGTCGTCCTAACGCTAACCCTAATTATCCTACCGATAACCCTAATCATCCTACCGATAACCCTAATCGTTCTAACGCTAACCCTAGTCATCCTAACGCTAACCCTAGTTGCCCAAGCCATAACCCTAGTCGTCCTAACTTCAACCCTAGTCGTCCTAACGCTAACCCTAGTCGGTGTAGCCCTAACCCTAGTCGTTCTAGAGCTAACCCTAGTCATACTAATGCTAACCCTAGTTGTCCTAACGCTAACCCTAATCGTCCTACCGATAACCCTAATCGTCCTAACTCTAACCCTAGTCGTCCTGCCGCACACCCTAGTCGCCCTAGAGCTAACCCTAGTCATCCTAGCGCTAACCCTAGTCGTCCTAGCGCTAACCCTAGTCATCCTAGCGCTAACCCTAGTCATCCTAATGCTAACTATGGTCATCCTAACCCTAGCTTTCCTAGTGCTAACCCTAGTCGTTCTGGGGCTAACCATAGTCATCCTCATGCTAACCCTAGTCATCCTTGGGCTGACTCTAGTCATCCTAGCGCTAACCCTAGTGGTCCTAACTCTAACCCTAGTCATCCTAGCGCTAACCCTAGTCATTCTAGCGCTAACCCTAGTCATCCTAGCGCTAACCCTAGTCGTCCTAACTTCAACCCTAGTCGTCCTAACGCTAACCCTAGTCGTTCTAGCCCTAACCCTAGTCGTTCTAGCCCTAACCCTAGTCATCCTAATGCTAACCCTAGTCATCCTAATGCTAACCCTAGTCGTCCTAACGCTAACCCTAATCGTCCTACCGATAACCCTAATCGTTCTAACGCTAACCCTAGTCGTCCTAACGCTAACCCTTTTCGCCCTAGCCATAACCCTAGTCATCCTAACTTCAACCCTAGTCGTTCTAGCCCTAACCCTAGTCGTTCTAGCCCTAACCCTAGTCGTTCTAGAGCTAACCCTAGTCATCCTAATGCTAACCCTAGTCGTCCTACCGATAACCCTAATCGTCCTAACTCTAACCCTAGTCGTCCTAACTCTAACCCTAGTCGTCCTAACTCTAACCCTAGGCGTCCTGCCGCAAACCCTAGTCGCCCTAGAGCTAACCCTAGTCGTTCTAGAGCTAACCCTAGTCATACTAATGCTAACCCTAGTCGTCCTAACGCTAACCCTAATCGTCCTAACTCTAACCCTAGTCGTCCTGCCGCACACCCTAGTCGCCCTAGAGCTAACCCTAGTCGTCCTAGCGCTAACCCTAGTCGTCCTAGCGCTAACCCTAGTCATCCTAGCGCTAACCCTAGTCATCCTAATGCTAACTATGGTCATCCTAACCCTAGCTTTCCTAGTGCTAACCCTAGTCGTTCTGAGGCTAACCCTAGTTATCCTCATGCTAAGCCTTGTCATCCTAGTGCTGACTCTAGTCGTCCTAGCGCTAACCCTAGTGGTCCTAACTCTAACCCTAGTCGTCCTAGCGCTAACCCTAGTCGTCCTAGCGCTAACCCTAGTCATCCTAGCTCTAACCCTAGTCGTCCTAACGCTAACCCTAGTCGTTCTAGCCCTAAACCTAGTCAACCTAGCGCTAACCCTAGCCATCCTAATGCTGACCCTAGTCATCCTAACGCTAACCCTAATCGTCCTACCGATAACCCTAGTCGCTCTAACTTCAACCCTAGTCGTTCTAGCCCTAACCCTAGTCGTTCTAGCCCTAACCCTAGTCGTTCTAGCCCTAACCCTAGTCGTTCTAGAGCTAACCCTAGTCATCCTAATGCTAACCCTAGTCATTCTAATGCTAACCCTAGTCGTCCTACCGATAACCCTAATCGTCCTACCGATAACCCTAATCGTCCTAACTCTAACCCTAGTCGTCCTGCCGCAAACCCTAGTCGTCCTAGCGCTGACCCTAGTCGTCCTAGCGCTAACCCTAGTCATCATAGCGCTAACCCTAGTCGTCCTAGCGCTAACCCTAGTCATCCTAATGCTAACTATGGTCTTCCTAACCCTAACCCTAGCTTTCCTAGTGCTAACCCTAGTCGTTCTGAGGCTAACCCTAGTCATCCTCATGCTAACCCTAGTCATCCTAGGGCTGACTCTAGTCGTCCTAGCGCTAACCCTAGTGGTCCTAACTCTAACCCTAGTCGTCCTAGCTCTAACCTTAGTCATCCTGACGCTAACCCTAGTGATCCTAGCGCTAAGCCTAGTCGTCCTAACACTGACCCTGGAATTCCTAGTGCTAACCCTAGTCGCCCTAGCGCCAACTCTAGTAGTTCTAGCGCTAAACCTAGTTTTCCTAGCACTAACCCTAGTCATCCTAATGCTAACCCTAGAAGTCCTAGCACTAACCCTAGTTGTTCTAGCGCTAACCCTAGTCGTCGTAACGCTAACCTTACTCGTCCTAACGCTTACCCTAGTCGTCCTAACACTAACCCTAGTGGTTCTAGCGCTAATGTTAGTCATCCAAACACTAACACTAGGCGTCCTAGCGTCCTAGCTCTAACCGTAGTCATCCTAACTCCAATCCTAGTCACAATAGCGCTAACCCTAGTCGTCCTAGCGCTAACCATAGTCGTCCTAACTCTGACCCTAGTCGCCCTAGCGCTAACCCTAGTCATACTAGCGCTAACCTTAATCGTACTAGCGCTATACCTAGTCATCCTAACGCCAATCCTAGTCGTCCTAGAGCTAACCCTAGTCGTCCTAAGGCTAACCGTAGAAGTCCTAGCGCTAACCCTAGTTGATTAGCACTAACCCTAGTCGTCCTAGCTTTAACCCTAGTTGTCCTAATGATAACCCTAGTCATCCTAACTCTAACCCTAATCGTCCTGCTGCTAACCCTATCGCCCTAAAGCTAACCCTACTCGTCCTAGCGTTAACCCTAGTCGTCCTAGCGCTAACCTTAGTTGTCCCAGCGCTACACCGAGTCATCCTAACACTAACCCTAGTCGTCCCAGAGCTAACCCTAGTCGTCCTAGCGCTAACCCTAGTCATCCTAACGCTGACCCTGATAGTCCTAGCGCTAACTCTAATTGTTTTAGCGCTAACCCTAGTTGTTCTAGCACTGACCCTAGTCTTGCTACCTCTAACCCTAGTCATCCTAACTTCAACCCTAGTCATCCTATCGCTAACCCTAGTCATTCTAGCCCTAACCCTAGTCATCCTAGCGCTAACTCTAGTCGTCCTAATGCTAACCCTATTCGTCCTAGCGATAACCCTATTCGTCCTACCGATAACCCTAATCGTCCTGCCGCTAACCCTAGTCGTCCTGCCGCTAACCCTAGTCGCCCTAGAGCTAACCCTAGTCGTCCTAGCGCTAACCCTAGTCGTCCTAGCGCTAACCCTAGTCATCCTAGCGCTAACCCTAGTCATCCTAATGCTAACTATGGTCATCCTAACCCTAGCTTTCCTAGTGCTAACCCTAGTCGTTCTGAGGCTAACCCTAGTCATCCTCATGCTAACCCTAGTCATCCTTGGGCTGACTCTAGTCATCCTAGCGCTAAACCTAGTGGTCCTAACTCTAACCCTAGTCATCCTAGCGCTAACCCTAGTCATCCTAGCGCTAACCCTAGTCATCCTAGCGCTAACCCTAGTCGTCCTAACTTCAACCCTAGTCGTCCTAACGCTAACCCTAGTCGTTCTAGCCCTAACCCTAGTCGTTCTAGCCCTAACCCTAGTCATCCTAATGCTAACCCTAGTCATCCTAATGCTAACCCTAGTCGTCCTAACGCTAACCCTAATCGTCCTACCGATAACCCTAATCGTTCTAACGCTAACCCTAGTCGTCCTAACGCTAACCCTTTTCGCCCTAGCCATAACCCTAGTCATCCTAACTTCAACCCTAGTCGTTCTAGCCCTAACCCTAGTCGTTCTAGCCCTAACCCTAGTCGTTCTAGAGCTAACCCTAGTCATCCTAATGCTAACCCTAGTCGTCCTACCGATAACCCTAATCGTCCTAACTCTAACCCTAGTCGTCCTAACTCTAACCCTAGTCGTCCTAACTCTAACCCTAGGCGTCCTGCCGCAAACCCTAGTCGCCCTAGAGCTAACCCTAGTCGTTCTAGAGCTAACCCTAGTCATCCTAATGCTAACCCTAGTCATTCTAATGCTAACCCTAGTCGTCCTACCGATAACCCTAATTGTCCTAACTCTAACCCTAGTCGTCCTGCCGCAAACCCTAGTCGTCCTAGCGCTAACCCTAGTCATCCTAATGCTAACTATGGTCTTCCTAACCCTAACCCTAGCTTTCCTAGGGCTAACCCTAGTCGTTCTGAGGCTAACCCTAGTCATCCTCATGCTAACCCTAGTCATCCTAGGGCTGACTCTAGTCATCCTAGCGCTAACCCTAGTGGTCCTAACTCTAACCCTAGTCGTCCTAGCGCTAACCCTAGTCGTCCTAGCTCTAACCTTAGTCATCCTGACGCTAACCCTAGTGATCCTAGCGCTAAGCCTAGTCGTCCTAACACTGACCCTGGAATTCCTAGTGCTAACCCTAGTCGCCCTAGCGCCAACTCTAGTAGTTCTAGCGCTAAACCTAGTTTTCCTAGCACTAACCCTAGTCATCCTAATGCTAACCCTAGAAGTCCTAGCGCTAACCCTAGTTGTTCTAGCGCTAACCCTAGTCGTCGTAACGCTAACCTTACTCGTCCTAACGCTTACCCTAGTCGTCCTAACACTAACCCTAGTGGTTCTAGCGCTAATGTTAGTCATCCAAACACTAACACTAGGCGTCCTAGCGTCCTAGCTCTAACCGTAGTCATCCTAACTCCAATCCTAGTCACAATAGCGCTAACCCTAGTCGTCCTAGCGCTAACCATAGTCGTCCTAACTCTGACCCTAGTCGCCCTAGCGCTAACCCTAGTCATCCTAGCGCTAACCTTAATCGTACTAGCGCTATACCTAGTCATCCTAACGCCAACCCTAGTCGTTCTAGAGCTAACCCTAGTCGTCCTAAGGCTAACCGTAGAAGTCCTAGCGCTAACCCTAGTTGATTAGCACTAACACTAGTCGTCCTAGCTCTAACCCTAGTTGTCCTAATGATAACCCTAGTCATCCTAACTCTAACCCTAATCGTCCTGCTGCTAACCCTATCGCCCTAAAGCTAACCCTACTCGTCCTAGCGTTAACCCTAGTCGTCCTAGCGCTAACCTTAGTTGTCCTAGCGCTACACCGAGACATCCTAACACTAACCCTAGTCGTCCCAGAGCTAACCCTAGTCGTCCTAGCGCTAACCCTAGTCATCCTAACGCTGACCCTGATAGTCCTAGCGCTAACTCTAATTGTTTTAGCGCTAACCCTAGTTGTTCTAGCACTGACCCTAGTCTTGCTACCTCTAACCCTAGTCATCCTAACTTCAACCCTAGTCATCCTATCGCTAACCCTAGTCATCCTAGCGCTAACTCTAGTCGTCCTAATGCTAACCCTATTCGTCCTAGCGCTAACCCTATTCGTCCTACCGATAACCCTAATCGTCCTGCCGCTAACCCTAGTCGTCCTGCCGCTAACCCTAGTCGCCCTAGAGCTAACCCTAGTCGTCCTAGTGCTAACCCTAGTCATCCTAGCGCTAACCCTACTCGTCCTAATGCTAACTATGGTCGTCCTAACCCTAACCCTAGTTGTCCTAATGCTAACCCTAGTCGTCCTAACGCTAACCCTAGTTGTCCTAACGCTGACCCTGGAGGTCCTAGCGCTAACACTAATCGTTTTAGCGCTAACCCTAGTTTTCCTAGGGTTAAACCTAGTCGTCCTAAGACTAACCGTACAAGACAAGGCGCTAACCCTAGTCATCCTCACTCTGACCCTGGAAGTCCTATCGCTAACACTAATCGCATTAGAGCTAACCCTAGTTGTTCTAGCACTAACCCTAGTCATCCTAACTCTAACCCTAGTCATCCTAACTTCAACCCTAGTCGTTCTAGCCCTAACCCTAGTCGTTCTAGCCCTAACCATAGTCATCCTAGCGCTAACCCTAGTCGTCATAATGCTAACTCTAGTCATCCTAGCGCTAACCCTAATCGTACTACCGATAACCCTAATCGTCCTAACTATAAACCCTAGTCGTCCTGCCACTATCCCTAGTCGCCCGGGAGCTAACCCTAATCGTCCTAGCGCTAACCCTAGTCATCCTAGCGCTAACTCTAGTCATCTTAATGCTAACTATGGTTGTCCTAACCCTAAGCCTAGTTGTCCTAGTGCTAACCCTAGTTGTCCTAGTGCTAACCCTAGTCATCCTAACGCTAACCCTAGTCATCCTAACGCTAACCCTAGTCGTTCTAACGCTAACCCTAGTCATCCTAACGCTAACCCTAGTCATCCTAACGCTAACCCTAGTCATCCTAACGCTAACCCTAGTCATCCTAACGCTAACCCTAGTCGTCCTAACGCTAACCCTAGTCGTCCTAACGCTGACCCTAGTCGTCCTAACGCTGACCCTAGTCGTCCTAACGCTGACCCTAGTCGTCCTAACGCTAACCCTAGTCGTCCTAGCTCTAAACCTAGTCGTCCTAACACTAACCCTAGTCATCCTGGCGCTAACTCTAGTGGTCCTAGCTCTAAACCTAGTTGTTCTAGCGATAACACTAGACGTCCTAACTAGAGATGAGCGTTGTTCTACTCGAACTGTTCGCCAATCTCAAATTCGAGCTGTTTTGGGCGGTGTTCGAGCCGTTCGGCGAACACGAACAATTTGAGAAAAATTCGGCTGTTCGAGGTTATGTTCGATAACTGTTCGTGCACCAAAATCATAACTGGATTTTTTCTCAGTAATGATGAAAATTAATGTTAATACGCAGTTTGAGTGTACAGCGGGGTGGGGGGAGGGGCAGGGGATGGATCTCTGCAGGAACAATGAAGATCTCCATTTTTTTTTTCTCTTTCCCGCATTTACAGTGGGGAGGTGCAATCTGTCAGCCTATCAGCAGCGCACACACGGAGCGAAGTGCTTTTTTTCACACAAGCAAGGGCATGTGTCATTGGCAGTGTATGTCACATGTCCTTGCCCTATAAGACCAAGCCATTTTCCCCGTCGCCACCATTTTCTCACTGCTGCAGCTGCATGTTAGACGGCACCGCTGTTGCTGTGTGCGCTATACCTTGTTAATTTCAAGCCAATTTTCGCACAAATCTACAGATAGCTTGGGAGTAGGGAATACTTGTGATTGCAGTCCTTTTAAGGACTAGGTTACAGCATTTCCTACGACTTTTATCAGGCAGGTCTGTGCTCTTAAATAGATAGATTGTGGGAGTAAAGACTAATTGTAATTGGAGTCCTTTTCAGGACTAGGTTACATCAGTACCTATCAGTTTTTGCCAGGCAGGTCTGTGCCAGTGCTGTGCAAGTTTTTTTCACAGCATTTGGCTGAATCTAGCAAAGCTAATCCTTTTTGGCCTATTGCAGAGTGTGTTAGTCAGTGGAGTAGCCTATCTGTGTTGCAAGATATACCACCTGTGTATAGAATACCAATTTTTTTACTGCACCTAGTGAAGTAAAATCTTTTGGGCATAGCATCATTCTATTAGTCCATCTATACTGACCTCCATCAGGTTGCAAATTGAATATAATTTTTTTCTGCATCTAGCTCTGAAAAAATATTGGGCTTCTAGCTGTGTGTGGGACTTGTTGTATTAGTCCATCTATACTGACCTCCATCAGGTTGCAAACTGAATATATTTTTTTCTGCATCTACCTCTGAAAAAATATTGGGCTTCTAGCTGTGTGTGGGACTTGTTCTATTAATCCATCTATACAGACCTCCATCAGGTTGCAAACTGAATATATTTTTTTCTGCATTTACCTCTGAAAAAATATTGGGCTTCTAGCTGTGTCTGGGACTTGTTGTATTAATCCATCTATACTGACCTCCATGAGGTTGCAAACTGAATATATTTTTTTCTGCATCTACCTCTGAAAAAATATTGGGCTTCTAGCTGTGTGTGGGACTTGTTCTATTAATCCATCTATACAGACCTCCATCAGGTTGCAAACTGAGTATATTTTTTTCTGCATCTACCTCTGAAAAAATATTGGGCTTCTAGCTGTGTGTGGGACTTGTTGTATTAGTCCATCTATACTGACCTCCATCAGGTTGCAAACTGAATATATTTTTTTCTGCATCTACCTCTGAAAAAATATTGGGCTTCTAGCTGTGTGTGGGACTTGTTCTATTAATCCATCTATACAGACCTCCATCAGGTTGCAAACTGAATATATTTTTTTCTGCATCTACCTCTGAAAAAATATTGGGCTTCTAGCTGTGTGTGGGACTTGTTGTATTAGTCCATCTATACTGACCTCCATCAGGTTGCAAACTGAATATATTTTTTTCTGCATCTACCTCTGAAAAAATATTGGGCTTCTAGCTGTGTGTGGGACTTGTTCTATTAATCCATCTATACAGACCTCCATCAGGTTGCAAACTGAATATATTTTTTTCTGCATCTACCTCTGAAAAAATATGTGGCCTTCTAGCAGTGTGTGGGACTTTCTCTATTAGTCCATCTATACTGACCTCCATCAGGTTGCAAACTGAATATAATTTTTTTCTGCATCTACAGTACCTCTGAAAAAATATTTGGGCTTCTAGCTGTGTGTGGGACTTGTTCTATTAGTCCATCTATAATGACCTCCATCAGGTTGCAAATTGAATATAATTTTTATCTGCATCTAGCTCTGAAAAAATATTTGGCCTTCTAGCAGTGTGTGGGACTTTCTCTATTAGTCCATCTATACTGACCTCCATCAAGTTGCAAATTAAAAATAATTTTTATCTGCATCTAGCTCTGAAAAAAATATTTGGCCTTCTAGCAGTGTGTGGGACTTTCTCTATTAGTCCATCTATACTGACCTCCATCAGGTTGCAAATTAAAAATAAATTTTATCTGCATCTACAGTACCTCTGAAAAAATATATGGGCTTCTAGCTGTGTGTGGGACTTGTTCTATTAGTCCATCTATACTGACCTCCATCAGGTTGCAAATTGAATATAATTTTCATCTGCATCTAGCTCTGAAAAAATATTTGGCCTTCTAGCAGTGTGTGGGACTTTCTCTATTAGTCCATCTATACTGACCTCCATCAGGTTGCAAGTTAAAAATAATTTTTATCTGCATCTACCTCTGAAAAAATATTTGGGCTTCTAGGTGTGTGGGACTTGTTCTATTACTCCATCTATACTGACCTCCATCAGGTTGCAAACTGAATATATTTTTTTCTGCATCTACCTCTGAAAAAATATTGGGCTTCTAGCTGTGTGTGGGACTTGTTGTATTAGTCCATCTATACTGACCTCCATCAGGTTGCAAATTAAAAATAATTTTTATCTGCATCTACAGTACCTCTGAAAAAATATTTGGGCTTCTAGCTGTGTGTGGGACTTGTTCTATTAGTCCATCTATACTGACCTCCATCAGGTTGCAAATTGAATATAATTTTTATCTGCATCTAGCTCTGAAAAAATATTTGGCCTTCTATCAGTGTGTGGGACTTTCTCTATTAGTCAATCTATACTGACCTCCATCAGGTTGCAAAGTAAAAATATTTTTTATCTGCATCTACAGTACCTCTGAAAAAATATTTGGGCTTCTAGCTGTGTGTGGGACTTGTTCTATTAGTCCATCTATACTGACCTCCATCAGGTTGCAAATTGAATATAATTTTTATCTGAATCTAGCTCTGAAAAAATATTTCGCTTTCTAGCAGTGTGTGGGACTTTCTCTATTAGTCCATCTATACTGACCTCCATCAGGTTGCAAATTAAAATAATTTTTATCTGCATCTAGCTCTGAAAAAATATTTGGCCTTCTAGCAGTGTGTGGGACTTTCTCTATTAGTCCATCTATACTGACCTCCATCAGGTTGCAAATTAAAAATAATTTTTATCTGCATCTAGCTCTGAAAAAATATTTGGCCTTCTATCAGTGTGTGGGACTTTCTCTATTAGTCAATCTATACTGACCTCCATCAGGTTGCAAAGTAAAAATATTTTTTATCTGCATCTACAGTACCTCTGAAAAAATATTTGGGCTTCTAGCTGTGTGTGGGACTTGTTCTATTAGTCCATCTATACTGACCTCCATCAGGTTGCAAATTGAATATAATTTTTATCTGAATCTAGCTCTGAAAAAATATTTCGCTTTCTAGCAGTGTGTGGGACTTTCTCTATTAGTCCATCTATACTGACCTCCATCAGGTTGCAAATTAAAATAATTTTTATCTGCATCTAGCTCTGAAAAAATATTTGGCCTTCTAGCAGTGTGTGGGACTTTCTCTATTAGTCCATCTATACTGACCTCCATCAGGTTGCAAATTAAAAATAATTTTTATCTGCATCTACCTCTGAAAAAATATTTGGGCTTCTAGCTGTGTGTGGGACTTGTTCTATTAATCCATCTATACAGACCTCCATCAGGTTGCAAACTGAATATAATTTTTTTCTGCATCTAGCTCTGAAAAAATATTTGGCCTTCTAGCAGTGTGTGGGACTTTCCTTCTAGCAGTGTGTGTTAGTCCATCTATACTGACCTCCATCAGGTTGCAAACTGAATATATTTTTTTTCTGCATCTACCTCTGAAAAAATATTGGGCTTGTAGCTGTGTTTGGGACTTGTTCTATTAATCCATCTATACAGACCTCCATCAGGTTTCAAACTGAATAAAAAAATTTTCTGCATCTACCTCTGAAAAAATATTTGGGCTTCTAGCTGTGTGTGGGACTTGTTCTATTAGTCCATCTATACTGACCTCCATCAGGTTGCAAATTGAATATAATTTTTTTCTGCATCTAAGCCAGCCAATAGTTTTGGCCTAATACCACAGTTTGGCCACTCAGCTCTGCTCGGTTCCCATCCATTGTTTTTTTGTGCAAACAACTCCAGAGTTGTGAATTAGTTAACCACCAAAATGAGTGGAAAAAGGCCTGCTGCTGGTGGAAAGGGGAATAGGCGTGTTGGGAAGGGGAAAAAAGGTTGTGTCCGTGGGGTAGGTGTTAAAGCAACAGTAACATCTGCAGAAGAAAGACCATCTTCCAGCCAAACTAAAATGTCTACTTCTTTTAGCGGACAATGTGATAAGATCCCTTTCTTACGGCCACGCCAATCGCTACAAATTCCAGATGAGGCACAAAAACAGCAGGTGCTTCAACGGATATCAAGTACTCCTTTAAGTGGGCTCTCCTCCACATCAACTTCAACATCACAAATACTCCAGTCCTCAAAGGTGTCACCCCAATCGCACTTGCTTCCTCACAGCTCCCAAATCTCCAGCTGCCCGTCTGAGTATGAGGTAGAACAGATGGTTGAGTCTGCAGAGCTGTTTACTCATACTATAGCCTGGGAATCAGAGGTCGACTCCAGCGCTTCTGTGAATCCAGACGAGGAAATGATCTGCACTGATGCCCAGAATCTTTATGAGTCGGATCCAGGACCAGACGCAGAAGGTTCTGACCATAATGTAGACAATCATTCCCAAACTGTAACTCCTGTTGGTGGAGACAATGAGGAAGACGATGATAAGACTCAAATACCTGATTGGAGCGACAACTTTAGTTTTTTGTCAGGGCAGGAACAGGTTGGCTCTGAGGACGACGGGTGTGATAACGCACAGGGTGATGATGATGAGGTTGGAGATCCCACTTAATGTCAACCCACAGTCAGCCAAGAGATGAGGTCAGCAGAGGAGGTGGAGGAAGATGCTAGTGACGACGAGGTCAGGTTGCGCCTTCCTGGACAGAGACGTAGTACTGGAAGCACGTCAACAACTGCATCCTCAAACACAACTCTGCCTCTCACCACAAGTCGTGGTGGCTCTTCAGGTCGCATGGGTGCTAAGCCTTGCATAGCCTGGGCATTTTTTCAGATCAATAAAGATGACCCAGCTCGTGTTATCTGTAACATTTGTCAGCAAAAGCTAAGTAGAGGCCAAAAAATACATAGTTTGAGTACTTCATGCATGAACCGGCACATGGACATGAAGCATAAGTTGCAGTGGGAAGCTCAGTGTGCTACAATGCGGCCTAGCCGGCCGGGCCAACAACAGTCTGCCATATCTTGTGCATCCGCGGCCTCTTCATCCTCTGTGACTGGGGGGACAGCAGTCACACCTGTTTTGGGGCGCAGACCTGCCACCTCTTTACCCGCAACAGCCAGCGTGATTGGCAGGTCATCATTTTCTTTGGAGGTGGTAACACCAGCTGGTGTTGAGCGCTGTCCGACATCGATAGCACCACCTTTGGATCAAGGCAACCTAACATGTCCGCCTGCATCTTCCTCACAGACCGGCAGTTTGCCGGGGACACCCTTATCAACCCCGTCTAAGCACAATAGCCAGCCCTCGGTCCCTCAGATGTGGACAAGTAAAAGACCATTTCCTCCTAGCCATGAGAAAGCTAAGAGGTTTAATTTCACCATCTGCAAGCTCTTAGCTACAGAAATGCTGCCTTTCCGCCTGGTGGACACAGAGGATTTTCGAGACCTTATGTCCGTCGCAGTGCCCCAGTACCAGATGCCCAGTCGGCACTACTTCTCAAAGAAAGGTGTGCCTGCGCTCCACCAGCATGTCGCACACAACATCACTGCTTCTTTGAGAAACTCTGTGTGTGACAGGGTGCATTTCACCACAGACACTTGGACGAGTAGGCATGGACAGGGGCGTTACATGTCGCTGACTGGGCACTGGGTAACTATGGTGACAGCAGGACAAGGGGCTGCTGTCCAAGTCTTGCCGTCCCCACGAGTTGTGCGTCAATCCTCTTTATGTCAAAGTTCCTCCACTGCTTCTGCCTCCTCAACCTCCTCTCGGTCTTCCACCTGCACCCAAAGCCTGTCTGGTCATGCCACAAGCTTTCTAACTGCGCAGAAGGGATCCTGCACACCTCCTTACTATGCTGGCAGTAGGGCTCAAAGTCATCAGGCGGTTTTTACATTGAAATGTCTGGGAAATGTGAGTCACACAGCTGAGGAGTTGTGGTCAGCTCTGGAGAACCAATTTCATGAATGGTTGTCTCCACTGGACCTGAAACCAGGGAAGGCCGTGTGCGACAATGCTGCAAACCTGGGTGCGGCCCTTCGCCGGGGCAATGTCACACACGTGCCTTGTATGGCTCACGTGTTGAACCTGGTTGTCCAGCAATTTTTAGCCCACTATCCCAGACTAGATGGCCTTCTGCAGAGGGCACGGTCGCTGTGTGCTCACTACCGCCGTTCGCATCCCGCAGCTCAGCGACTTACATCTCTACAGAAGTCGTTGGGCCTGCCACTTCACCGGCTAAAATGCGATGTGCCTACCCGGTGGAATTCAACTCTGCACATGTTGCAGCGACTGTGGCAGCACCGACAAGCCCTGGTGCAATACGTTCTGACGTATAGCCTGGGCCAACGAGATCCAGAGGTGGGGCAAATCACGCTGGAGGAGTGGTCTCAGATCAGGGACCTATGCACCCTTCTGCACAGTTTTGAAATGGCGACGAAGATGTTTAGTGCTGACGATGCCATTATCAGCATGACTATTCCGGTGATTTACATGCTGGAGCACATGTTAAACAGAATTCGGAGTCAGGTGGTGGCACAAGAGGAGGTGGAGGAAGTAGAGGAGGAGGAGTTGTATGCGGAAGGGCTAACATCTGCAAGGTCCAGACGGTCGGCAGCACCAAGGCGGCAGGCATGTGAGGGTGGGGGAGATGGTTTTACCAGGGCGCATGGTAGCAGCCAAACTAGTGAGGAAGGTGCAGGAGCCCAGGAAGAAGTGGAGGACGAACTGATGGAAGACTCATCAGATGAGGGAGACCTTGATCACATTTCTGTTGTGCGAGGTTGGGGGGAGAGGACAGAGGAAGGAAGCATGATTGTTACCTCGCCACCAACACAACAGGGACTTGGTGCTCCTGGATGCGCAACACACATGAGTGCCTTCTTGCTGCACTACCTGCAACATGACCCTCGAATTGTGAGAATTAGAAATAATCCTGACTACTGGGTTGCCACACTGTTAGATCCCCGGTACAAAAGTAAATTTGCAGAAATTATTCCTGCCATAGAAAGGGATGCACGCATGCAGGAGTATCAGCAGAGACTGTTGCAGAATCTTACATGTGCTTTTCCACAAAATACCAGTGGTGCACGTAGTGAATCTCACAGTTCCAACTTGCCAACCGTGGGACCGTCAAGTGTTCAGCACTCAAACCGTAACAGAACCACAGTATCTGCTGGTAACATCAATTTTGCGGAATCATTTCACCACTTTTTTAGCCCATCCTTTGCAAGGCCACAGGAGACAAGAAGTCTGACACATAGTCAACGCCTAGAGACGATGGTACAGGAGTATCTCCAAGTAAACATTGAAGCCATGACTGTGTCACTGGACCCTTGCTCTTTTTGGGCTTCCAATCTGGATAAATGGCCGGAGCTAGCCACTTACGCCTTGGAGATCTTGTCATGCCCCGCAGCCAGCGTTCTGTCTGAACGTGTGTTCAGCGCTGCTGGTGGTGTGCTGACAGATAAGCGCACGCGGCTCTCCACTGATAATGTAGACAGACTCACGTTCATAAAGATGAACAAATCATGGATCCGAAACGACTTTTCTACCCCTGTGTCATCCTGGGGAGAGTAAAAGCTTGATGATTGGTTAAAATCACCCTACCAACCGTTTTAAGCTTTCAAATTACTAATCATGTTTATCTGTATCTTGGCTGGAAAATAATTTGGGCTTTGAAGCAGTGTGCAGCACTGATCCTATTAGGCCATCTATACTAAAGCTTCACCAGATTTAAAATTAATAATAATTTTTAGCTGCATCTAGCCCGGAAAATAATTTTGGGGCTCCGAGATGCGCAAGACACATAAGTGCCTTCTTGCTGCACTACCTGCAGCATGACCCTCATATTGTCAGAATTCGAAGTAATCATGACTACTGGGTTGCCACACTCTTAGATCCCCCAAACTTTTCGATCAACCTTTTCATTTTAATAAAGACCAAAAAAATGGTCATTTTTGAAATTATAAGCATTAGCAGGTTGTTAGAAACTGAAATCAAACAGTTTTCAACTCAAAACTTTATTCTAGGTGATGTTACATTTTCACATAGGACCCCTTGTTCGAAAGGAGCTTCTGAACTCTCTCGTCCATTGAATTTGTCAGGTTTTGGATGGTTTCTGCTTCAATTGTTTTGCATGAGGACAGAATACCCTCCCAGAGCTGTTGCTTAGATGTGAACTGCCTCCCGCCATCATAGACACTCCTTTTAATGATGCTCCAAAGGTACTGAATGGGGTAGAGGTCAGGGGAGCATGGGGGTCACACCATAAGTTTGTCCCCTTTTATGCCCATATCAGCCAGAGATGCAGATGTTTTATGTGCAGCATGAGATGGTGCATTATCATGCAAAAAAATGATCTTGCTGTGAAATACACGGTTCTTCTTCTTGAACCATGGCAGGAAGTGCTGTTTGAGAAAATCCACATACATTATGGAGTTCATCTTTAGCGCCTTCAGGGATCCTAAAGGGGCCGACAATCTCTCTCCCCATGATTCCAGCCCAAAACATTACTCCACCTCCTCCTTGTTGGCGCTGTAGCCGTGTTTGCGTGGGGTGTCCATCAACCAGCCATCCTCCACTCCATCCATCTGGACCATCGAGCGCTGCACGGCACTCATCCGTGAACAAAACAGTTTTGAAATCAGTCTTCATGTAATGTTTGGCCCACTGGAGCCGTTTCTGCTTGTGTGAAGTGGATAGAGGAGGTCGACAGGACGGCGTATGCACAGCTGCAAACCTCTGAAGGACCCTGCATCTTGTTGTTTGGGGGACGTTGGAGGCACCAGCAGCTTCAAAAACTTGTCTGCTGCTATGACGAGGCTTTTTTGCCGCTGCTCTTTCAACCTGACGTAATTGCCTGCAGGAAAGAGTCCTCAATTTGCCCTTATCAGCACGCACACGTGTGTACTGTGAATCAGCTACATACTTCTTGATTGCCAAGACACTTCATCCCGATCATCGCACAATGTTGATTGTAGTCATGCCTTGACCTAAACACTCCACAATTTGTTGCTTCTCAGCAGCCGACACATCCTTTTTCTTTCCCATTTTGGCAGCAAATGTAGGCTGCTTAATAATGTGAGACAGCCTTCTTAAGTAGTCTTGCCTTTCATTGGACACACCTGCCAAACTAATTAGCACAGGTGTCTGCAATTGTTACAGTGATATAAAGAGTCCTGACACACATCACCATCAATGAGTTTAACTGACAAACAAACAAATTCTTCCCTTATCACTCCTAAACACTTTTTGCATAATAATTTGGAACACAGTGTACATGTGCTTTTCCACAAAACACCAGTGGTTCACGTAGTGAATCTTACAGTTCTAACTTGCCAACCGTGGTCTGTATGGAGTTGTTCAATAAAGGGCCCAAAATTAAGATAACATAGATGGGAGAGGTCTCTATGAATAGGAATTCCTAAGTATTTGATACCCTGTGAGGGCCAGGCAAAGGGAAAGTTGGACTGGATGGAATCCTATATGGATTTGGGGAGGGAGACATCGAGGGCCTCAGACTTCACTGCATTGATTTTAAAATTTGACCATGTAACAAAGTGATCTATTTCAGACATAACAGCATGGATGGATATATGTGATTGAGTGATATATACTAGGACATCATCAGCAAATAGAGAGCACTTGTACTCGGTGCCTCCCACCTCAATCCACCTAATATTTGGGTTATGGCGAATTGATGAGAGCAGGTGCTCTGTCACTAGGATGTATAAGAGAGGGGACAGAGAACATCCCTGCCTTGTCCCATTGGTGACTTTGAAAGGTGATGAAAATTTTCTGACGCGCCCCCTGGGCCTTGGGACACCCGGAGCCGGACCCTTTTTGGTGGATGCTGGTGGTTGTAGTCTCCGTGGCGGCGACCCGGTTCCGTGGGTCAGGGCGGTCAAACCAGTGGCGGAACTATGTATGTGGTTTTGATGTTTAAATGTCCGACTACGCCACCCGTGGATTGCGGTCAGAGTGAACCGCCGCTCCAGGGCAGACCGCTGAGGCTGGTGTTGTGGGTGCAGCAGAGCGTAGCATAACTCCCCACGGGAGGAGTATAGCCTCAGGGCAGTGTATGCGGAGGATGGGGGTGATGGTGCAGGGCAGCAGCAGTAACGACACGGAGTCAGTGATTCAGTCCAGGGCCTTTACTCACAGTTCTTATTATCCAGACCACGTCTGCAGGTAACGGCTGCCCACGTCGTACTGTGCTCACCAGGTGAGGGGCTCAGACAACTCCCAGATAACTTTGGAGCGCTTCACAGGACCCCCTTTGTGTGTCCTTTGTCTGGCCTTTCTTACCAACCCTTCTGTCCGGCTGCCTCGGGCCTCCTCTTGGTAAACTTGGCGACAGTTTCCCTGACCCTATGTGGTGCCTTCCTAGCGGGTGTAGCGAGGGGCTGCGCCACATAAAATGTCACAGCCTCCTGTTTCTAGCTGAGGGTCGTTTCCTGCCTCCACTAGTTTCGGGGACCGGTCTCCCCCTTTGGCCTGACCCCTCCACGCAGGTGGATTCGGGCGTGCGGTGGCGACTCGCCCGTCCGCACCCCTGGGATCCCTTCGTTCCTCGTTCCTGGAGCCTTCTCTGCTCCTCTTCCTTCCTTCTCCCTCTTCCAGGCCTGGGCCTCTGTTACTAGGCCCGCCTCCGGAGCAGAGCTCATGCAGAGCCCCTGCTCCCTGCCACTTCTGCTCAGACTTCTCTGCACTGAACTAAGATGATGCCCACCTTTTATACTCCCTTCTCAATGCACCCAGGAACTGCTTCCTCCCTGCTCCTGCACTACAGGGTTCCCTTCCTCAGTGTTCCCTCCCCCCACTCCAGCCAGGGACAGGGACTGTCGTGCCCAACTCAGGGGCATATTGGTCGCCCTGCCCCACGGCAATGTGGTGTAATGCATGCAGGTGTCGGGTCCTGATCCACACTACATCCTTACCTGAGAGTGAGATATCAGACCTCTGGGTGAGGTGCAATACCTCTGTAGCAACCGAGCCCTCAGGGTGCTACAGTTCCATTTATCTTCAGCCTAGGTGACGTATTGCGATACAGGGCCGTGATTTTGGCTATAAAAGACCCCTACCACAAGCTTTTTAAGAGAATCATATATGGCGTGCCAGGAGACTCAATGGAATGCTTTCTCAGCATCCAACGAGAGTATCTAATTACAAATTTTTAACTGCATCTAGCCCAGGAAATACTTTGTGCCTAGTAGCAGTGTCTGCTAGTCAGCGGATTATCCCGGCTGTTAAGCAAGCTACACCACCTGTAGTTTGGACACTTAATTTTTTCAAAGGAAATGCTTCGGGACCACGGGATACTCAGTGAAGAGCATCAGGAGGCACCCCAAGGCATAGGGGCTGGGACTGGCAGTAGGATGCCTTGCGGTGGACAGCCGAGCTCGATCCTTATAAAAGCTTTTTAACTGCAGCAGCTTTAGTGGACGCTACTGGAGCTGGAATTACGCGGCTTCTGGCATGAGACTTGCCCTCCAATAGATCCTTGTAAATGGATTTAAAGTGTATTCATTCAAATTAGAGAGACAATTTAAATTAAAAAGCTTAGAGCTGCCTCCACCACAGGGGGGCTCGCTCGACCCACCAGCGGACAGGCACCAGTATTGGGAGAGGGGGGCTGGCCGTCATGGTTCACCGCGGCTCTGGCACAAACCCGGCGACACGGAGGTGGCGCAGGCAGGAGCGGACTGAACGTGTCGGCTTCTCACTTTTTGGATTTTAGAAGGGCATGACATGCCTATATCTGTGTCTCCCCCTCCTTTTACTCCTCCACCTCTTTTCTTTTCGCATGACTATATGTACTTGTCACTTTTCCATGTGTTAGTTGTGTCTTCTGAGCAGTTTGTCAGCTTTTGGACACCTTTGAAGGTGTTTTCTATGTGTTTCTATATGTTTTTGTTTGCCTGCCATTGGTTTTAACGGTGTTCGAAGGTGTTCGACGAACAGTTCGACGAACAGTTCGGCGAACACACGGGTGTTCGACGAACCGAACTCGAACACTACGGGGGTGGCTCAACACTAGTCCTAACACTAAGCTTAGTCGTCCTAACGCATACCCTATTCGTCCTAACACTAACCCTTGTGGTCCTAGCGCTAATCTTAGTCATCCTAACATTAACACTAGTCGTCCTAGCGCTAACCCTAGTCGTCCTAGCACTAACCGTAGTCATCCTAACTCAAAACCTAGTCGCCATAGCGCTAACCCTAGTCGTTCTAGCGCTAACCATAGTCGTCCTAACTCTAACCCTAGACGCCCTAGCACTAACCCTAGTCATCCTAACGCTAACCCTAGTCGTCCTACCGCTTTACCTAGTCATCCTAACGCTTACCCTAGACGTCCTAGAGCTAACCCTAGTCGTCCTAAGGCTTACCGTTGAAGTCCTAGCGCTAACCGTAGTTGTTCTAGCACTAACCCTAGTCGTCTAAGCTCTAACCCTAGTCGTCGTGACGATAACCCTAGTCGCCCAAACTCTAACCCTAGTCGTCCTGCTGCTAACCCTATCGCCCTAGAGCTAACACTACTTGTCCTAGCGTTAACCCTAGTCATCCTAGCGCTAACCCTAGTCATCCTAGCGCTAAACCTAGTTGTCCTAACGATGACCCTGGAATTCCTAGCGCTAACCCTAGTCATCCTAACGCTAACCCTGGTCGTCCCAACGCTAACCCTAGTCTTCCTAGCGCTAACTCTAGTCATTCTAGCGCTAACCCTAGTTTTCTTAGCGCTAACCCTAGACGTCCTAATGCTAACCCTACAAGTCCTAGCGCTAACCCTAGTCGTTCTAACGCTAACTGTAGTCATCCTAACTCTAACCCTAGTCGCCCTAGCGCTAACACTAGTCGTCCTAGTGCTAACCCTAGTCATTCTATCACTAACCCTAGTCGTCCTAGTGCTAACCCTAGTCATTCTATCACTAACCCTAGTCATCCTAGCGCTAACCCTAGTCGTCCTAACGCTTACCCTGGAAGTCCTAGCTCTAACTCTAGTCGTCCTAGAGCTAAACCTAGTTGTCTTAGCGCTAACACTAGTTGTCCTATTGCTAACCCTAGTCGCCATAACGCTAACCGTAGTCATCCTATCTCTAACACTAGTCGCCATAGCTCTAACCCTAGTCGTCCTAGCGCTAACCATAGTCGTCCTAACTCTAACCCTAGTCATCCTAACGCTAACCCTAGTCGTCCTAGTGCTAACCTTAGTCGTCCTAGCGCTATACCTAGTCATCCTAACGCTAACCCTAGCCGTCCTAGGGCTAACCCTAGTCGTCCTAAGGCTAACCGTAGAAGTCCTAGCGCTAACCCTAGTTGTTCTAGCACTAACCCTAGTTGTCCTAGCTCTAACCCTAGTCGTCCTAACGATAACCCTAGTCGTCCTGTTGCTAACCCTATCGCCCTAGAGCTAACCCTACTCTTCCTAGCGCTAACCCTAGTCGTCCTAGCGCTGACCCTAGTCGTCCTAGCGCTAACCCTAGTTGTCCTAACGCTAACCCTAGTCGTCCTTACGCTAACCCTAGTCGTCCTAGGGCCGACTCTAGTCGTCCTAGCACTAATCTTAGAGGTCCTAGCTCTAACCCTAGTCGTCCTAGCTCTAACCCTAGTCGTCCTAGCGCTAACCCTAGTCGTCCTAGCTCTAACCCTAGTCATCCTAACGCTAACTCTGGTCATCCAAGCGCTAACTCCAGTCATTCTAACGCTAACCCTAGTCGTTCTAACGCTAACCCTAGTCGTTCTAACGCTAACCCTAGTCGTTCTAACGCTAACCCTAGTAGTTCTAACCCTAACCCTAGTCGTTCTAACGCTAACCCTAGTCGTCCTAACGCTACCACTAGTTGTCCTAGCGCTAACCCTAGTCGCCCTAATGCTAACACTAGTCATCCTAGCGCTAACCATAGTGGTCCTAATGCTAACCCTGGAAGTCCTAGCGCTAACACTGGTCGCCCTACAGCTAACCCTAGTCGTCCTAGCGCTAACACTAGTTGTCCTAATGCTAACCCTAGTCGCCCTAACGCTAACCCTAGTCATCCTAGCGCTAACCCTAGCCATCCTAGCGCTAACCCCAGTCGTCCCAACGCTAACCCTAGTCGTCCTAGAGTTAACCCTAGTCGTTTAAGCGCTAACCTTAGTTTTCCTAGTGCTAACACTAGTCGTCCTAAGGCTTACCTTAGAAGTCAAAGCGCTAACCCTAGTTGTTCTAGCACTAAACCTAGTCATCCTAGCTCTAACCCTAGTCATCCTAATGCTAACCCTAGTCATCCTAATGCTAACCCTAGTCGTTCTAGTGCTAACCCTAGTCACCCTAGCGCTAACCCTAGTTGTCCTAATTCTAACCCTAGTCGTCCTATCGCTAACCCTAGTGGTTCTAACGATAACCCAGTCATCCTAACTCTAACCCTAGACGTCCAAGCGCTAACCCTAGTCATCCTAGTGCTTTCCCTAGTCGTCCTAACGCTAACTCTGGTCGTCCTGACCCTAATCCTAGTCGTTCAAGCGCTAACCCTAGTTGTTCTAATGCTAACCCTAGTCATCCTAAAACTAACCCTAGTCATGCTAGGGCTGACCCTAGTCATCCTAGCGCTAACCCTAGTGGTCATAGCTCTAACCCTAGTCATCCTAGCGCTTACCATAGTCGTCCTAGCTCTAACCCTAGTCATCCTAACATTAACCCTAGTTATCCTAGCGCTAACCCTAACCGTCCAAACGCTGACCCTGGAATTTACTAGCGCTAACCCTAGTCATCCTAACTCTAACCCTAGTCGCCCTAGCGCTAACCCTAGTCGTCCTAGAGCTAACCCTAGCCGTCCTAATGCTAACCCTAGTCGTCCTAACGCTAACCCTGGAAGTCCTAGCACTAACACTAGTCGTCCCAACGCTAACCCTAGTCGTCCTAGAGCTAATGCTAGTTGTCCTAGCTCTAACCCTAGTCGTCTCAACTTTAACCCTAGTCGTCCTAAGGCTTACCTTAGAAGTTCTAGCGCTAACCCTAGTTGTTCTAGCATTAACCCTAGTCATCCTAGCTCTAACCCTAGTCGTCCTAACTTTAACCCTAGTCGTACTAACGCTAACCCTAGTCGTTCTAGTGCTAACCCTAGTCGTCGTAGAGCTAACCCTAGTCGTCCTAAGGCTAACCGTAGAAGTCCTAGCGCTAACCCTAGTTGTTCTAGCTCTAACCCTAGTCGTCCTAACTCTAACCCTAGTCGTCCCAACGATAACCCTAGTCGCCCTAACTCTAACCCTAGTCGTCATGCTGCTAACCCTATCGCCCTAGAGCTAACCCTAGTCGTCCTAACACTAACTCTGGTCGTCCTGACCCTAACTCTAGTCGTCCTAGCGCTAAACCTAGTTGTCCTAACGCTAACCCTAGTCATCCTAACGCTAACCATAGTCGTCCTAGGGATGACCCTAGTCTTCCTAGCACTAACCCTAGTGGTTCTAGCTCTAACCCTAGTCGTCCTAGCGCTAAACCTAGTCATCCTAGAGCTAAACCTAGGCGTTGTAACGCTGACCCTGGAATTCCTAGCGCTAACCCTAGTTGTCCTAACGCTAACCCCAGTTGTCCCAACTCTAACCCTAGTCGTCCTAGAGCTTACTCTAGTCATCCTACCCCAAACCCTAGACGTCCTAACTCTAATCCTAGTCGTCCTAGCTCTAACCCTAGTCGTCCTAACGCTAATCCTAGTCATCCTAGCGCTAACCCTAGTCGTCCTAACGCTGTACCTGGAATTCCTAGCGCTAACCCTAGTCATCTTAACGCTAACCCTAGTCGTCCTAGCGTCAACTCAGGTCGTTCTAGCGCTAACCCTAGTCGTCCTAACGTTAACCCTAGAAGTCCTAGCGCTAACCCTAGTTGTTCTAGCGCTAACCCTAGTCATCTCAACGTTAACCCTAGTCATCCTAATGCTAACCCTAGTCGTCCTAACGCTAACCCTAGTCGTCCTAGCGCTAACCTTAGTCATCCTAACACTAACCCTAGTGGTCCTAGCGCTAATCTTAGTCGTCCTAACGCTAACACTAGTCATCTTAGCGCTAACCCTAGTCGTCCTAGCGCTAACTGTAGTCATCCTAACTCTAACCCTAGTCACCCTAGCGCTAACCCTAGTCATCCTAGCGTTAACCATAGTCGTCCTAACTCTAACCCTAATCGTCCTCACACTAACCTTAGTCGCTCTAGCGCTAACCCTAGTCATCCTAACGCTAACCCTAGTCATCCTAGCGCTAACCTTAGTCATCCTAGCGCTATACCTATTCATCCTAACACTAACCCTAGTCATCCTTGAGCTAACCCTAGTCGTCCTAATGCTAACCCTAGTAGTCCTAAAGCTGACCCTGGAAGTCCTAGCTCTAACACTAATCGTTTTAGCGCTAACCCTAGTTTTCCTAGCACTAGCCCTTGTCATCCTAGTGCTAACCCTAGTCATCCTAATGCTAACCTTAGTGGTTATAGCGCTAACCCTAGTCGTCCTAACGATAACCCTAGTCATCCTAATTATAACCCTAGTCTTCCTGCCGCTAACCCTAGTCGCCCTAGAGCTAACCCTAGTCGTTCTAGCGCTAACACTAGTCATCCTAATGCTAACCCTAGTCGCCCTAGCGCTAACCTAGTCATCTTAACGCTAACCCTAGTCATCCTAGCGCTAACCTTAGTCGTCCTAGCACTAAACCTAGTCATTAGTGTTGAGCGATACCTTCCAATATTGGGAAATATCGGATCGGATTGGATCGGACCGATGCCCAAAAAGTATCGGATATCGCCGATTCCGATACCTGAAACCAATGCAAGTCAATGGGACAGAAATATCGGAATGAAAATAAACCCTTTCTTTCCTTGTAGGTTAATTCTACATGAAGGAAAATAACTAACAATAATGTAGAATGTATTGTGGGAGGTGGGGGAGACAATAAAGGCATAGAGGTTTAGCCCAATCATATGGAATAGCAGGAATTAATAATTTTTTAAGACGTTCTGAGTTACGGAAATATTGACTATGTTGAGTATTTTTATATTTTGTCAGATATTTATGTTTCACTACTTCCATGCTCTTCACCTTCTTTTTTACTTCTCCCACACTTTCTCCTTCATCATCCTCAGCATTAGCATCTTTTTCATCAACTTTTTCTTCACCTTCTTCATCTTCTTCTTCTTCACTTTCTTCATATTATTCTTTTTTTTTACATTCTTCATATTCTTCTTATTCAACTATTATTCTTCTTCATATTCTACTTCTTCATCTTCTTCATATTCTTCTTCTTCATCATATTCTTATTTGTGACAGGCATTCCTGCAGTTGTTATCTATAAAAGTTTGAACATCACACCTTTCGTTCTGCCCGTCACAAAAGATTTACAACAGGATTTGTCCGCGTTCAGTTTGGCCTGCAGCAGCAGGTCTTTTCCAGGGGCACCACGAGGAGGAACGGACTCACCCCCATACACTGCTTAGTCATCTTCTGCTTATAATTTAGATATTATCTTTTGCTCTGATTTTTAGTCTTATGCTGAATGTTCTTCCGCTTTTTGTTCTGCAGCTTTTTGTACTTCTGCTTCTTGGTTTTCTGTCTCTTGTTCTTCTGTATCTTGGTGGTTGACTTCTTCTTCTTTGTCCTCTTGGTCAACTTCTTCAGGGTCATCTTCTTGATCTTCTTCGGGGTGGTCTTCTGGGTCGTCGTCTTCAGGGTCATCGTCATCGGGGTCGTCGTCTTCGGGGTCCTCGTCTTCTTCGGGGTGGTCTTCAGGGTCCTCATGTTCAGGGTCGTCGTCGTCGGGGTCCTCGTCTTCTTCGGGGTTGTCTTCGGGGTCGTCTTTAGGGTCCTCGTTTTCAGGGTCCTCGTCTTCAGGGTCCTCGTCTTCAGGGTCCTCGTCTTCAGGGTCCTCGTCTTCGGCGTCCTCGTCTTCTTCGGGTTCGTCTTCAGGGTCCTAGTCTTCAGGGTCCTCATCTTCGCGGTCCTTGTCTTCTTCGGGGTGGTCTTCAGGGTCCTCGTCTTCAGGGTCCTCATCAGGGAGATCCAGAGTGATTACCAAGAACCATTTCAAAAAGCTTGAACTTGGAAATGTAGCAGAAGGTACAAGAAGGCTGAGGAACTGCCGAGACGCAGCTGATGGTACTGGAACCCGGATGGGTAGCAGAAGGTACAAGAGCCAATGGAACGACCGAGTACCAGCTGACGGTACTGGAACTCGGTTACTAAGCAGGAGGTACCTGTGCCAGAAAGCACTACCAAGGACCAGCAGATGTTGGTGGAACTTGGATACCGAGAAGGAGGCACCTAAGCCAAAGGCAATGCCAAGAACCAGCTGACGGTACTGGAACCCAGATGGGTAGTAGAAGGTACAAGAGCAAATGGAACTACCGAGGACCAGCTGACGGTACTGGAACCCGGATAAGTAGCAGAAGGTACAAGAGCAAATGGAACTACCGAGGACCAGCTGACGTTACTGGAACTCGGTCAATAAGCAGGAGGTACCTGTGCCAGAAAGCACTACCAAAGACCAGCAGACGTTGGTGTAACTTGGATACCGAGAAGGAGGCACCTAAGCCAAAGGCACTGCCGAGAACCAGCTGACCGTACTGGAACCTGGATGGGTAGCAGAAGGTACCCATGTAAAAAAAAGTTGCAAGGCCGCGAGCCGGCCGCAGTTACCAAAACCCACAGTCCTACAGGGGGTGCTTGTCCTATTGGCACTATGGAACCAGCCTTCATTGCCAGATCCCGCAGCCCACATAGGAGTCACCTAAACTGCAGGCACCATAGAGTCGGCTAAACCGACCGCAACACGACAGGACAACGCATTGGAGGCAAAGTGACGTTGACACTACCCGGAAACAGCTGACGTGATGGAACCAGGCTGGGCAGGAGGGAGTACCTGTGCCAAAGACACTGCTGGGAATCAGCTGGCAGTGCTGGAGCCCAGGGTAAATTCTAAAAACAGAGTGGAGCCAGAGGTGTAATTGGAGCAAGTTTTAAATCAGCAGTACAGTGGATGTGGACAAAGCAGGAGAATTTGCCGGACACACAGCAGGGGATCAGCTGACGTTACTGAACCCCAATAACACTGGAGCTCAGGGATAATACTAAAAACAGAGGAGCCAGAGGTGTAATTGGAGCAACTTTAAAATCTGTAGTAGTGTGAATGTGGACAGAGAAAGAGAAATTGCCGTCTGCACAGCAGGGGAACAGCTGACGTTACTGAACCCCAATAACACGCCAGCAAGTGTTGACTGTGCAAACGGCACTTCCGAGCGCCAACTGGCGGTGTTGGAGCTCAGGGATAATACTAAAAACAGAGGAGCCAGAGGTGTAATTGGAGCAACTTTAAAATCTGTAATAGTGTGAATGTGTACAGAGCAAGAGAAATTGCCGTCCGCACAACAGGGGAACAGCTGACGTTACTGAACCCCAATAAGACGCCAGAAAGTGTTGACTGTGCAAACGGCACTTCCAAGTGCCAACTGGCGGTGTTAGAGCTCAGGGATAATACTAAAAACAGAGGAGCCAGAGGTGTAATTGGAGCAACTTTAAAATCTGTAGTACTGTGAATGTGGACAGAGCATGAGAAATTGCCGTCCGCACAGCAGGGGAACAGCTGACGTTACTGAACCCCAATAACACGGCAGCAAGTGTTGACTGTGCAGACAGCACTTCTGAGCACCAACTGGCGGTGTTGGAGCTCAGGGATTACAGTTCAGGTGGTAGAAACATGAACACAACAGGAGACCTGGATACTGTTGCCAATCAATTATTTATTCTGGAAGAGGACTGGCAAATTCATGAGAGATCCAGGCCTTGTTCATTTTGAGAAAAGTAAGCCGGTCAACGTTATCGGAGGATAGTCGCATGCGATGGTCTGTTAGTACACCACCTGCGGCACTAAAGACGCGTTCCAATTATACACTAGCAGCAGGGCAAGCTAGCACCTCCAATGCATACTGGCTAAGCTCTGGCCATGTATCCAGCTTACAGACCCAAAACTTGAAGGGAGAAGAGCCGTCTGGGAGTACACTGAGAGGGCAAGACATGTAGTCTGTCACCATCTGACGGAAACATTGCCTCCTGCTTACTGGAGCCGTCTGTGATGGTGTAGACATTTGTGGCGGCGGGAACACAAAACTTTGCCACATTTCGGCCATACTGGTCTTGCCTTGTGCTGAGGCGCTGCTTCTGCTCCCTCTTTGTGCAGAGCTTCCTCCACTGCCTCGACGCACTGAGCTGCTTTGTAAAGCACTAGCAGCACTGCTTTCGGTTGGATTGGAGAACATGATGGAATGCACCAGTGCGTCTTGGTACTCCCGCATTTTACGCTCCCGGTTCAATGGTGTTATGAGGCTTTGTAAGTTGTCCCGGTAACGAGGATCTAGGAGGGTGAACACCCAATAATCAGCCGTGATGAGAATGTGGGCGATGCGGCGGTCGTTTCTCAGGCACTGCAGCATGAAATCAACCATGTGCTGCAGACTGCCAACTGGCCAAGAAACGCTGTCCCCTGCTTGAGGCGTGATCTCTGCCTGCTCTGCATCACCCCACCCTCGCTCTAGATACTGACTACTAGAGCATTGTGTACCTCCCTCCTCTGGACAGATGTCTTCCTCCTCCATTGACTCCTCCTCATCCTCCTCACAAAGTGCCCCTGCCTAGGCCTTTGTGAGGAACCACGTTGCGCAGACTGTAGAGAAGCAGATGGCATTTGTGACTCCTCATCCTCCGCCTCTTCCAAAACCTCATCCCTTAGTGCTTGCAGTGTTTTTTCATGCAGGCAGATAAGGGGGATAGTCATGCTGACTAGTGCATCATCTGCACTCGCCTTCCACGTGGAATAATCGAAGGCACGCAAAACGTGGCAAATGTCCTTCATAGAGGCCCACTCAGTGGTGGTGAAGTGTGAACGGCGTGTACTGCGACTTGTTTGCGCCTGCTGCAGCTGGTACTCCATTACTGCTGCCTGCTGCTCACACAACCTCTCCAACATATGTAACGTTGAATTCCACCTAGTGGGTAGGTCACATATAATGCGATGTTCCGGAAGGCGTAATCGGCGCTGCAGAGCTGCAATGCGTGATCTTGCGTTGCTGGAACACCGCAAGTGAGCACACTCTATGCGGACCTTGTGAAGCAGTGCATCAAGATCCGGATAGTCCCTCAAAAAACTCTGCACGACCAAGTTGAGCACATGTGCCAGACATGGGATGTGAGTGAGGTTGCCTAGGCCCAGAGCTGCCACCAGATTTCGGCCATTGTCACACACTACCATGCCTGGCTGTAGATGCGCTGGCACAAACCACACGTCGCTCTGCTGCTTGATGGCATTCCAGAGCTCCTTCACTGTGTGGCTTCGATTCCCCAAAGAAATTAATTTTAATACGGCGTGTTGACGATTGGCCACGGCTGTGCTCATATCGGTCATCATAACAGGTAACCGTTCACGGGTCGATGTGGAGATAGACCGTGACGGCTCCTGCAGCGCTGATTCAGAGGAACTGGAGTATGAGGAGGAGTCAATGTGTACAGACTGGATTCCTGCAATCCTTGGAGTTGGCAGAACACATACAGCACCACTCTCAAGATCTGTACCTGGCTCCACAACATTTACCCAATAGGCAGTGAGGGAAAGGTATCGTCCCTGTCCATGCTTACTGGTCCACGCATAGGTGGTCAGGTGGACCTTGCTACTGACGGCATTTTGTAGCGCATGTTTAATTTTTCCCTCCACATGCTGTTGCAGGGCAGGGACGGCTTGCCTGCAGAAATAAAAGCAGCTGGGCACATTGTATTGTGGGACTGCCAATGCCATAAAGTTACGGAAGGTGTCAGTCTCCACCAGCCTGAATGATAGCATTTCAAGGGCCAGTAGTTTAGCAATGCCAGCATTCAGAGCCTGTGCTTGGGGGTGGTTTGCCGAGTATGGGCGCCTTTTCTCCCATGCCTGTGCTAACGATGGCTGTAGACTGGCCTGGAAGTGTGAGGATGACAGGGAAAGTGGTGCTGTGGGTGGAATTACACGGTGTCTCTGTACAACAGTGCCAGAGATTCTTCCTGTGAGGAAGCCGAACCAGCTGTGTGTGAGCTGGAGGAAGAGGCTAAAACACGAGCTGAAGAGGTGGTAGGTGGCGTTGTAGGTTGGCCTAGGTCTTCAGTGTGTTTTTGTAACTCCATCACATGCTTGGTCCGCACATATTTCCACATATTTGTGGTATTGAGGTTGCTGACACTTTTCCCTCTTTTCACCTTACACAGCTTGCATTTTACAAAGCAATTGGCATCTGCAACTGTGTCAAAAAAGGACCAGGCACTGCAAGTCTTGGGAGCGCCCGCTTTGAATTTTGGAAGAGCCATGCTCCTAATGGGTGCCGAAGTGGAGGCTACAGGCAACCCTGCCCCCTCCCTCTCCCTCCTTTTTGGGCCGTTCAGGGAATCTCTTCCTCAGAGCTGCTCCCACCACCTTCCTGTCCCTCACGCCATGATGGGTCAAGGACCTCATCATCTACACCACCCTCTTCAAACAACTACTTCTCCTGGGTAGTCTCGACAGCACAGTACGCACCAGAAAGTGGCACCTGAGTCTCATCATCAGATGCGTACTGAGGTGTGCTGCTGACCATAGGCACTGGCCCACCCGCCTCTTCAGATTCAGAGAGACAAAACAGTTGCGCATCACTGCATGCTACCTCTTTTCAAATTCTCGAATTCTGCTTGGCTGGCCCCCTCTTTCCAAGCCAAGAGATTCAGAGAACAGAAGTAGAGAGGGCTCCTGTCCAGGGCTCTCTGACTGCCTGGGCAATTTGGCAGGTGGTGAAGAGACAGATGGGTGCTCTTCAGTGCTCAGGACTTGAGAGGATCTGGAACTAATTGAAGTCGATGCGTTAGCTGCCATCCATTCGACAACGGCTT
Source organism: Phyllobates terribilis (assembly GCF_046119375.1). Taxonomy (NCBI): domain Eukaryota; kingdom Metazoa; phylum Chordata; class Amphibia; order Anura; family Dendrobatidae; genus Phyllobates; species Phyllobates terribilis. The sequence continues at coordinate 167,647,296 of NW_027362767.1, read as the reverse complement.
CAATTTGGTCCTCCCACAGCAGTGGGGTACGGCTAGCTCCTACAAAGCTGCACATAAAGGACTGTTCCCTGGTAAAACTGGGGGATGCTGAGTCACTGGTGCCCGCAGCAGGCACAGAATCCCCACGTCCTCTCCCTGCAGGCACAGAATCCTCACGTCCTCTCCCTGCAGAAACTCCACGACCACGATCATGACCACATGCCTTACTCCCTGCCTTCTTCATCTTGGTAGACTGATAAAGATAGGCAGAAAAGTACTAAGGGCTTAGTGTGCTTATTCCTGCAGAGCTGCTAACAGGTATAAGAAACACTAATTTTATAAAGTGTGGACTAGACTTTAATATGAGCTAATGTGGCCAACAGAACTGTAAAGTGGAGTGTTTGGTGAACTTTATTTTGGGTTTTTTTGTCACAAAAAGACACTGGATGTGCCCAAAGATGTAATACCGATAGTATCACAAACTTTATGTAGCTATTACAATGTAGGAAGGTAACCTACAATGCAATAGATGAGGCTACAAAAATAGGCAAATACTAATCTGGCTGGGGCTCCAGGGCACAATGCTGCAGAAAGGCTCCACTAACTACTCCTATATAGTGTGTTTGGAACCAATTTAGCTGAATACAGATGGAACCACCACACTAATAGGAGAAATCAGGAAAACTTATGAATTGGCAAAAAAGGACAATGTATGAGGCAGTGACACACACTGAGGGCACTACAACCAGACGTGGCTGAAGCACACACTACAGGGTGAGCTGCACTCACACACACAGACCTTGCAGACAGAGGTGAACAGTGCAGATGCAGAGCACTGTGCACTAGCGCTGCAAGACCAAAAAAAAATTCTCTATCTAGTCCTATATAGTGTGTTTGGAACCAATTTAGCTGAATACGGATGGAACCACCACACTAATAGGAGATATCAGGAAAAATTATGAATTGTAAAAAAAGGACAATGCATGAGGCAGTGACACACACTGAGTGCACTACAACCAGACGTGGCTGAAGCACACACTACAGAGTGTGCTGCTCTCACACACACAGACCTTGCAGACAGCGGTGAACAGCACAGAGAACTGTACACTAGCGCTGCAAGGCACAGCGATTTATAAAGTAGCTTGGGTAAAGCAGAATAGACCAAATAGGTAGCTAAAACTGTCCCTCAGAACAACAGCGTCCTATCCCCAACTGAATTCACAGCAGAGTGAGCTCAAAATGGCGGCGGCGGCTTTTATAGTGCATCATGACATCATTTCAGCAGCCAATCACAGCCACGACATTAGTTAAGATGCCTACATGCCTAACAGGATGTTCCCACACTTCTTAGGATCCTCATTGGCTTAATAAAATGAAACAGGCTCATTGCATTCTGAGAACTTCCGATTCCGGTATACGATATTGCAAAAGTATCGGACTTAAATATCGTAATTCCGAAACCGCGAATATCGGCCGATACCCGATATTTCAGTATCGGAATGCTCAACACTACTAGTCATCCTAACGCTAACCCTAGTCGTCATATAGCTAACCCTAGTTGACCTAATGCTAACCCTAGTCGTCCTAATGCTAACCCTAGTCGTCCTAATGCTAACCCTAGTCGTCCTAATGCTAACCCTAGTCGTCCTAGCACTAACTCTGGTCGTCCTAACCCTAACCCTAGTCGTCCTAGCGCTAATCCAAGTCATCCTAGCACTTTCCCTAGTCGTCCTAATGCTAACTCTGGTCATCCTGATCCTAACCCTAGTCATCCTAGTGCTAAACCTAGTCATCCTAACGCTAACCCTAGTCATCCTAACGCTAATCCTAGTCATCCTAACGCTTACCCTAGTCATCCTAGCTCTAACCCTAGTCGTCCTAACGCTAACACTAGTCATCCTAGCGCTAACTCTAGTCGTCCTAACGCTGACGCTGGAATTCCTAGCGCTAACCATAGTAGTCTTAACGCTAACCCTAATTGTCCCAACGCTAACCCTAGTCGTTCAAGCGCTAACTCTAGTTTTCCTAGCGCTAACCCTAGTCGTCCTAATGCTAACCCTAGTCGTCCTAGCGCTAATCCAAGTCATCCTAGCACTTTCCCTAGTCGTCCTAATGCTAACTCTGGTCATCCTGATCCTAACCCTAGTCATCCTAGTGCTAAACCTAGTCATCCTAACGCTAACCCTAGTCATCCTAACGCTAATCCTAGTCATCCTAACGCTAACCCTAGTCATCCTAGGGCTGACCCTAGTCTTCCTAGCGCTAACTCTAGTGGTCCTATCTCTTACCGTAGTCGTCCTAGCGCTAACCCTAGTCGTCCTAATGCTAACCCTAGCCATCCTAGAGCTAACCATAGTCGTGCTAATGCTGTCCCTGGAATTCCTAGTGCTAACCCTAGTCGTCCTAACGCTACCCATAGTCGTCCAAACGCTAACACTAGTCATTCTAGCGCCAACTCTGGTCGTTCTAGCGCTAACCCTAGTTTTCCTAGCGCTAACCCTAGTTGTCCTAACGTTAACCCTAGAAGTCCTAGCGCTAACCCTAGTTGTTCTAGCGCTAACCCTAGTCATTTTAATGCTAACCCTAGTCGTCCTAACGCTAACCCTAGTCGTCCTAACTTTAACCTTAGTCGTTCTAACGCTAACCCTAGTCATCCTAACACTAACCCTAGTGGTCCTAGCGCTAATCTTAGTCGTCCTAACGCTAACACTAGTTGTCCTAGAGCTAATTGGAGTCATCCTAACTCTAACCCTAGTCATCCTAACGCTAACACTAGTCGTCCTAGCGCTAACCTTAGTCATCCTAGCGCTATACCTAGTCATCCTAACACTAACCCTAGTCATCCTAGAGCTAACCCTAGTAGTCCTAACGGTAACCCTAGTAGTCCTAACGCTGACCCTGGAAGTCCTAGCGCTAACACTAATCGTTTTAGCGATAACCCTAGTTGTTCTAGCACTAACCCTAGTCGTCCTAAGACTAACCGTAGAAGACTAAGCGCTAACCCTAGTCTTCCTAACGCTGACCCTGGAAGTCCTAGCGCTATCACTAATCGTTTTAGCGCTAACCCTAATTGTTCTAGCACTAACCCTAGTCATTCTAGCGCTAACACTAGTCGTCCTAATGCTAATCCTAGTCGTCCTAGCGCTAACCCTAATCGTCCTACCGATAACCCTAATGGTCCTAACTCTAACCCTAGTCATACTGCCACTAACCCTAGTCACCCTAGAGCTAACCCTAGTCGTCCTAGCGCTAACCCTAGTCATCCTAGCGCTAACCCTAGTCGTCCTAACGCTAACTATGGTCATCCTAACCTTATCCCTAGTTGTCCTAGCGCTAACCCTAGTCGTCCTAACGCTAACCCTAGTCATCCTAACTGTAGCGTTGGCGTCCCTGCCTCCTGCCAGGCAGGGACGCTGTTCCCCTCACCTCTCCGCTCCGTGCCCGGCGTCTTCCTCCCGCTCTGCTGGCAGCGCGCGCTCCTTCCCGGCCACTGTGCTTAGGGCGCGCGCGCGCTCCCCCTCTCTTAAAGGGGCCGCGCGTGCCGTCCTAAGGAGTCCCTGGCCAATGGCCGGAGGATCTCTCCATATATAAGGCACCTCCTCCAAAATGGATGTGCCCGAGCAATGTTGTTGCATAGCCTATCACTCTGCTTCAGCCCTCAGGTCCCGTTACCAGATACCTGCCAGTTACCTGCCAGTTACCTGCCAGTTTCCTGCTTGATACCTGACTGATACGTGTCTATCTGCTGACATTCCTGTAGTCCGACAGTCTGCCTACCAGCCCTGTCAGTCTGTCTATGGATCCGTCTGCCCGCTCACCTGGGAGCGCTCACCTGCTACCTGCCCGCTAGCCTACCTGGAGGCTCTGCCATCACGTGCTGTGACCACCTGCCTGTCCAGAGACTCTTACCCGCTCAACTGGGAGCGCTCACCTGCTACCTGCCTGCTAGCCTACCTGGAGGCTCTGCCGTCACGTGCTGTGACTACCTGCCCATCCAGAGACTCTTGCCCGCTCACCAGGGAGCGTCCACCTGCTACCTGCCTGTTAGCCTACCTGGTGGCTCAGCCGTCACTTGCTGTGATCACCTGCCTGTCCAGAGACTCCTGCCCGCTCACCTGGGAGCGTCCGCCTGCTACCTGCCTGCTAGCCTACCTGGAGGCTTAGCCGTCACTTGCCGTGACCACCCGCCTGTCAAGAGACTGTCCCCGTCACTTACCGTGACCACCCGCCTGTCAAGAGACTTTCCCCGTCACTTGCCGTGACCTCCTGCCCTCCTACCCAGAGGCTGTCCCTGTCACTAGCCGTGACTGCCTGCTCGCCTTCCCTGGGAGCTACCCGCTTCCTTACAAGGACTGCCCCTTTGTATAGTTGCTCAGAGATTCCACCTCCCAGACCAGTTACACTAACGCTAACCCTAGTCATCCTAGGGCTGACCCTAGTCGTCCTAGCGCTAACCCTAGTGGTCCTAACTAGTGTTGAGCATTCCGATACTGAAATACCGGGTATCGGCCGATATTCGCGGTATCGGAATTCCGATACTTAATTCCGATACTTTTACAATATCGAATACCGGAATCGGAAGTTCCCATAATGCCTGCGCTCTGCAGTGTCTCTGAAGGATGACAAGCTGGGTGGCAGCCTGTCATCAGAATGCCATCCCAGTGTGAGAGAATTCTCCTGATTGTTTAAAAGCCGGCGCGCGGTAAAAAGCCGCCGGCTTTTAAACAATCACACAGCCCCATACTGCTTCCCCGCAGCCTCCCACCCCTCGCCTCCTCCCATCCCGATCGTAAGTTAGGACCGGGCGGGGAGCGCAGCACCAAGGAGCGGGGAGCGAAGGACCTGGGCGGGGAAGCCGGCAGTGAAAAGACTTCACCGCCGGCTTTCCCGTTCTGTGCTGCGCTTTCCCGCCGGTTATTTCAAATGAACAGCTGAGGTATCAGGTGATGCCGATCAGCTGTTCATTTGAAGTCGCTGCGGTGCCCTCGGAGGGTTCATGTGAGTTCATGCTTGACTGCATTGCATGAACTCACATGAACTTTCCCACGGCCGCACAGGTCAGCCTCACCTCCCAGACCATCAGCCCGTCATGATTGGTATGTGCGGGTGTCTGTGAGTGTGTCTGCGAGTGTGTTTGGGGTGTCTGTGCGATGTCTGCGGGTGTGTGCGCTGTCTGTGTGATGTCTGCGAGTGTGTGCGGTGTCTGTGCGATGTCTGCGGGTGTGTGCGGTGTCTGTGCGATGTCTGGGGGTGTGTGCGGTGTTTGTGCGATGTCTATGGGTGTGTGCGTGCAGGCAGACATAGGCCGATGTGACACTACTACTCCCATCGGCCTATGTCTGTCCCCCGTCCACTCGTGCCAGCAGGATCAGCTCGATGGGAGCAGTAGTTCCCATCAGCCTGATCCTGCTATTTAAATTGCCCTACTGTGTCCCCAATAAATTTTAAATACATGTCATTGGTGGCCAGTGGTTACCTACAATAAATTAGTTCATACATTACCTGTCCTCGCCGATCGCCACCTAAAATAAAGTAAAAAATAAAAAACTACACCTATACTCACCTAGACACCTAATTCCCCGAAGCCATCGATCTCCTGTAATAAAATATAAAATAATAAACCATAACCTTATCCTTACCCCTCCGTAATAGTCCACGAGTGTCCCACGAAGATCTCCAGTTCAGAGTAGCCACATAGAATGTGACCGCTCTGAACCGCTGCCGCCGCTAGAATGACGGGGCTGTAAAGCAGCCCCGTCATTGTATAAGCGGGTTCGCCGGAGTTCAGGCAGCGCTGCTCCGGTTAGCTGCTTTACGGCCCTGCTGTATCGTGAGAAATTCCCACGGTACAGCACTGCCGTAAAGGAGGTCTCCGGAGCTGCGCTGCCTGAATGCACTCCGGTGACCTCAGTCAATGGCTCCCGCTGCCGGGAGCGGACGTGTTCCCGGCAGCGTGAGCTTACAGCAGCCATGCACAGCTGTCACCATCTCCAAATGTGACAGCTGTGCATGGGAGATCAGTGCAGGAACGTGGACAGGTAACTATTTTTTTTTAATAAACAAAGAATTAAATAAAATGGTGTGTTTTATTTCAAATAAATTATTTTTTTCTGGGTGTAGTGTGTTTTTTCTTTTTAACACTTTGTAGGTTAGTAATGGGGGTGTCTTATAGAAGCCCATCATTACTAACTTGGGCTTCATGGCAGCTGGCACTGACATGAACCCCAGCCCTATTACCCGCTGCCACCGCACCAGGGCAGCGTGGAAGAGCGAGTCTAAGTGCCAGAGTTGGCACATCCTATGGATGCGCCATTTCTGGGGCGACTGACGGCTGGTGTTTCTAGCCTGGGAGGGGGCCAATATTCATGGCACCCTTCCTGGGCTATTAATATCAGCCCCCAGCTGTCTGCCTAGCCTTTGCAAGCTATTAAAATAGGGGGGACCCCACGTCATTTTTTTGGGGGGTTCCCCCATTTTAATAGCTAGTAAAGGCTAGGTATTCAGCTGGGGGCTGATATTAGTAGTCTGGGAAGCTCCGTGGGTATTACCCCCTTCCCAGGCTTCAAACATCTGCCCCAGCTGTCTGCTTAACCTCCGCTAGAGACTAAAATTATGTGGGATCCCACGCCAATTTTTTTTTTAAATAAATCCTTTATTTTAACACTAAATGACATTTGAGGAGTTAATAAAGATGCAGTCCCTAAATTATTATTTATTTTTTAATTAATTTTTCCCAAAAATTTTGACGTGGGCTTTGCCATATTTTTGTATGCCAGCCAGGTACAGCATCCAGCTTCTATGAACGCGCCATTTTCCGGGGTGGCTGCGGACTGCAATTTTCAGCCGGGGGGGGCAGAAATCTTGGGCCTCCCTGCGCTGCAGATTCCAGCCCCCAGCTGACTAGTTGTACCTGGCTGGACACAAAAATAGGGAGAAGCTTCACGTATTTTTTTTTTTTAATTATTTCATGAAATTCATGAAATAATTAAGAAAAAAAGGGCTTCCCTATATTGTTGTGTCCAACCAGGTACAAATAGGCAGCTGGTGGTTGGGGGCAGCCCGTTCCTGCCTACTGTACCTGGCTGGACACAAATATAGTGCGAAGCCCCACGTCAATTTTTTTTAAATTATTTCAGGAAATTCATAAAATAATTAAAAAAAATTGATGTGGGGCTTCGCCCTATATTTGTGTCCAGTCAGGTACAGCAGGCAGGAACGGGCTGCGCCCAACCACCAGCTGCCTATTTGTACCTGGTTGGACACAACAATATAGGGAAGCCCTTTTTTCTTAATTATTCCATGAATTTCATGAATTTAAAAAAAAAATACGTGAGGCTTCGCCCTATTTTTGTGTCCAGCCAGGTACAACTAGGCAGCTGGGGGCTGGAATCTGCAGCGCAGGGAGGCCCAAGTTTTCTGGGCCCCACCCGCTGCAAATTGCAGTCCGTAGCCGCCCCGGAAAATGGCGCGTTCATAGAAGCGCCATCTTCTGGCGCTGTACCCAACTCATCCAGGGCCCTGGTGCGGTGGCTCACTGGGTAATAAAGGGGTTAAGGCCAGCTTGGCATTATCAGCTGGCCCTAAGCCCGAAATTCATGGGGTCACGCCAATATTAGACATGACCACCATGAATTTCTAGTAAAGTATTTAAAAAAAACACAAACACCCAGAAAAAAGTCCTTTAATTGAAATAAAGACACAATTCTTTATTGTTCTAAATTAAACCATACTTACCGTCACGCCCATTCCAGCTGAAGCCAACGATCTCCTGCAATAAAAGTAAAATAATAAAGCAACATCATCCTTACCTTTCCATGGCTCCCACGACAGCTTCAGCTCTGCTACATCGAGATGACAGGCTGGACCGCAGCAGAACGCTGCCATCCAGCCTGTCATCCCGCAGACACTGAGAAGCACAGGCTTGCTTGCACTACTCAGTGTCTGACTGTGACGGCATCCAGATGAGCCGAGGTCATGTCCAATGAACTCGGCGCACCTCATGCACGTCACTGACGTGCATGAGGTGCAGAGCACTGTGCACTAGCGCTGCAAGACCAAAAAAAAATTCTCTATCTAGTCCTATATAGTGTGTTTGGAACCAATTTAGCTGAATACGGATGGAACCACCACACTAATAGGAGATATCAGGAAAAATTATGAATTGTAAAAAAAGGACAATGCATGAGGCAGTGACACACACTGAGTGCACTACAACCAGACGTGGCTGAAGCACACACTACAGAGTGTGCTGCTCTCACACACACAGACCTTGCAGACAGCGGTGAACAGCACAGAGAACTGTGCACTAGCACTGCAAGGCACAGCGATTTATAAAGTAGCTTGGGTAAAGCAGAATAGACCAAATAGGTAGCTAAAACTGTCCCTCAGAACAACAGCATCCTATCCCTAACTGAATTCACAGCAGAGTGAGCTCAAAATGGCGGCGGCGGCTTTTATAGTGCATCATGACATCATTTCAGCAGCCAATCACAGCCACGACATTAGTTAAGATGCCTACATGCCTAACAGGATGTTCCCACACTTCTTAGGATCCTCATTGGCTTAATAAAATGAAACAGGCTCATTGCATTCTGAGAACTTCCGATTCCGGTATACGATATTGCAAAAGTATCGGACTTAAATATCGTAATTCCGAAACCGCGAATATCGGCCGATACCCGATATTTCAGTATCGGAATGCTCAACACTACTAGTCATCCTAACGCTAACCCTAGTCGTCATATAGCTAACCCTAGTTGACCTAATGCTAACCCTAGTCGTCCTAATGCTAACCCTAGTCGTCCTAATGCTAACCCTAGTCGTCCTAATGCTAACCCTAGTCGTCCAAGTGCTAACTCTGGTCGTCCTAACCCTAACCCTAGTCGTCCTAGTGGTAACCCTAGTCGTCCTAATGCTAAACCTAGTCATCCTAACGCTAATCCTAGTCATCCTAGCGCTTACCCTAGTCATCCTAGCTCTAACCCTAGTCGTCCTACCGCTAACACTAGTCATCCTAGCGCTAACTCTAGTCGTCCTAACGCTGACCCTGGAATTCCTAGCGCTAACCATAGTAGTCTTAACGCTAACCCTAATTGTCCCAACGCTAACCCTAGTCGTTCAAGCGCTAACTCTAGTTTTCCTAGCGCTAACCCTAGTCGTCCTAATGCTAACCCTAGTCGTCCTAGCGCTAATCCAAGTCATCCTAGCACTTTCCCTAGTCGTCCTAATGCTAACTCTGGTCATCCTGATCCTAACCCTAGTCATCCTAGTGCTAAACCTAGTCATCCTAACGCTAACCCTAGTCATCCTAACGCTAACCCTAGTCATCCTAACGCTAACCCTAGTCATCCTAGGGCTGACCCTAGTCTTCCTAGCGCTAACTCTAGTGGTCCTATCTCTTACCGTAGTCGTCCTAGCGCTAACCCTAGTCGTCCTAATGCTAACCCTAGCCATCCTAGAGCTAACCATAGTCGTGCTAATGCTGTCCCTGGAATTCCTAGTGCTAACCCTAGTCGTCCTAACGCTACCCATAGTCGTCCAAACGCTAACACTAGTCATTCTAGCGCCAACTCTGGTCGTTCTAGCGCTAACCCTAGTTTTCCTAGCGCTAACCCTAGTTGTCCTAACGTTAACCCTAGAAGTCCTAGCGCTAACCCTAGTTGTTCTAGCGCTAACCCTAGTCATTTTAATGCTAACCCTAGTCGTCCTAACGCTAACCCTAGTCGTCCTAACTTTAACCTTAGTCGTTCTAACGCTAACCCTAGTCATCCTAACACTAACCCTAGTGGTCCTAGCGCTAATCTTAGTCGTCCTAACGCTAACACTAGTTGTCCTAGAGCTAATTGGAGTCATCCTAACTCTAACCCTAGTCATCCTAACGCTAACCCTAGTCGTCCTAGCGCTAACCTTAGTCATCCTAGCGCTATACCTAGTCATCCTAACACTAACCCTAGTCATCCTAGAGCTAACCCTAGTAGTCCCAACGGTAACCCTAGTAGTCCTAACGCTGACCCTGGAAGTCCTAGCGCTAACACTAATCGTTTTAGCGATAACCCTAGTTGTTCTAGCACTAACCCTAGTCGTCCTAAGACTAACCGTAGAAGACTAAGCGCTAACCCTAGTCTTCCTAACGCTGACCCTGGAAGTCCTAGCGCTATCACTAATCGTTTTAGCGCTAACCCTAATTGTTCTAGCACTAACCCTAGTCATTCTAGCGCTAACACTAGTCGTCCTAATGCTAATCCTAGTCGTCCTAGCGCTAACCCTAATCGTCCTACCGATAACCCTAATGGTCCTAACTCTAACCCTAGTCATACTGCCACTAACCCTAGTCACCCTAGAGCTAACCCTAGTCATCCTAGCGCTAACCCTAGTCATCCTAGCGCTAACCCTAGTCGTCCTAACGCTAACTATGGTCATCCTAACCCTATCCCTAGTTGTCCTAGCGCTAACCCTAGTCGTCCTAACGCTAACCCTAGTCATCCTAACTGTAGCGTTGGCGTCCCTGCCTCCTGCCAGGCAGGGACGCTGTTCCCCTCACCTCTCCGCTCCGTGCCCGGCGTCTTCCTCCCGCTCTGCTGGCAGCGCGCGCTCCTTCCCGGCCACTGTGCTTAGGGCGCGCGCTCCCCCTCTCTTAAAGGGGCCGCACGCGCCGTCCTAAGGAGTCCCTGGCCAATGGCCGGAGGATCTCTCCATATATAAGGCACCTCCTGAAAAATGGAGGTGCCCGAGCAATGTTGTTGCATAGCCTATCACTCTGCTTCAGCCCTCAGGTCCCGTTACCAGATACCTGCCAGTTACCTGCCAGTTACCTGCCAGTTTCCTGCTTGATACCTGACTGATACGTGTCTATCTGCTGACATTCCTGTAGTCCGACAGTCTGCCTACCAGCCCTGTCAGTCTGTCTATGGATCCGTCTGCCCGCTCACCTGGGAGCGCTCACCTGCTACCTGCCCGCTAGCCTACCTGGAGGCTCTGCCATCACGTGCTGTGACCACCTGCCTGTCCAGAGACTCTTACCCGCTCAACTGGGAGCGCTCACCTGCTACCTGCCTGCTAGCCTACCTGGAGGCTCTGCCGTCACGTGCTGTGACTACCTGCCCATCCAGAGACTCTTGCCCGCTCACCAGGGAGCGTCCACCTGCTACCTGCCTGTTAGCCTACCTGGTGGCTCAGCCGTCACTTGCTGTGATCACCTGCCTGTCCAGAGACTCCTGCCCGCTCACCTGGGAGCGTCCGCCTGCTACCTGCCTGCTAGCCTACCTGGAGGCTTAGCCGTCACTTGCCGTGACCACCCGCCTGTCAAGAGACTGTCCCCGTCACTTACCGTGACCACCCGCCTGTCAAGAGACTTTCCCCGTCACTTGCCGTGACCTCCTGCCCTCCTACCCAGAGGCTGTCCCTGTCACTAGCCGTGACTGCCTGCTCGCCTTCCCTGGGAGCTACCCGCTTCCTTACAAGGACTGCCCCTTTGTATAGTTGCTCAGAGATTCCACCTCCCAGACCAGTTACACTAACGCTAACCCTAGTCATCCTAGGGCTGACCCTAGTCGTCCTAGCGCTAACCCTAGTGGTCCTAACTAGTGTTGAGCATTCCGATACTGAAATACCGGGTATCGGCCGATATTCGCGGTATCGGAATTCCGATACTTAATTCCGATACTTTTACAATATCGAATACCGGAATCGGAAGTTCCCATAATGCCTGCGCTCTGCAGTGTCTCTGAAGGATGACAAGCTGGGTGGCAGCCTGTCATCAGAATGCCATCCCAGTGTGAGAGAATTCTCCTGATTGTTTAAAAGCCGGCGAGCGGTAAAAAGCCGCCGGCTTTTAAACAATCACACAGCCCCATACTGCTTCCCCGCAGCCTCCCACCCCTCGCCTCCGCTCCCCTCGCCTCCTCCCATCCCGATCGTAAGTTAGGACCGGGCGGGGAGCGCAGCACCAAGGAGCGGGGAGCGAAGGACCTGGGCGGGGAAGCCGGCAGTGAAAAGACTTCACCGCCGGCTTTCCCGTTCTGTGCTGCGCTTTCCGGCCGGTTATTTCAAATGAACAGCTGAGGTATCAGGTGATGCCGATCAGCTGTTCATTTGAAGTCGCTGCGGTGCCCTCGGAGGGTTCATGTGAGTTCATCCTTGACTGCATTGCATGAACTCACATGAACTTTCCCACGGCCGCACAGGTCAGCCTCACCTCCCAGACCATCAGCCCGTCATGATTGGTATGTGCGGGTGTCTGTGCGTGTGTCTGCGAGTGTGTTTGGGGTGTCTGTGCGATGTCTGCGGGTGTGTGCGCTGTCTGTGTGATGTCTGCGAGTGTGTGCGGTGTCTGTGCGATGTCTGCGGGTGTGTGCGGTGTCTGTGTGATGTCTGCGAGAGTGTGCGGTGTCTGTGCGATGTCTGCGGGTGTGTGCGGTGTCTGTGCGATGTCTGGGGGTGTGTGCGGTGTCTGTGCGATGTCTACGGGTGTGTGCGCTGTCTGTGTGATGTCTGCGAGTGTGTGCGGTGTCTGTGCGATGTCTGCGGGTGTGTGCGGTGTCTGTGCGATGTCTACGGATGTGTGCGTGCAGGCAGACATAGGCCGATGTGACACTACTACTCCCATCGGCCTATGTCTATCCCCCGTCCACTCGTGCCAGCAGGATCAGCTCGATGGGAGCAGTAGTTCCCATCAGCCTGATCCTGCTATTTAAATTGCCCTACTGTGTCCCCAATAAATTTTAAATACATGTCATTGGTGGCCAGTGGTTACCTACAATAAATTAGTTCATACATTACCTGTCCTCGCCGATCGCCACCTAAAATAAAGTAAAAAATAAAAAACTACACCTATACTCACCTAGACACCTAATTCCCCGAAGCCATCGATCTCCTGTAATAAAATATAAAATAATAAACCATAACCTTATCCTTACCCCTCCGTAATAGTCCACGAGTGTCCCACGAAGATCTCCAGTTCAGAGTAGCCACATAGAATGTGACCGCTCTGAACCGCTGCCGCCGCTAGAATGACGGGGCTGTAAAGCAGCCCCGTCATTGTATAAGCGGGTTCGCCGGAGTTCAGGCAGCGCTGCTCCGGTTAGCTGCTTTACGGCCCTGCTGTATCGTGAGAAATTCCCATGGTACAGCACTGCCGTAAAGGAGGTCTCCGGAGCTGCGCTGCCTGAATGCACTCCGGTGACCTCAGTCAATGGCTCCCGCTGCCGGGAGCGGACGTGTTCCCGGCAGCGTGAGCTTACAGCAGCCATGCACAGCTGTCACCATCTCCAAATGTGACAGCTGTGCATGGGAGATCAGTGCAGGAACGTGGACAGGTAACTATTTTTTTTTAATAAACAAAGAATTAAATAAAATGGTGTGTTTTATTTCAAATAAATTATTTTTTTCTGGGTGTAGTGTGTTTTTTCTTTTTAACACTTTGTAGGTTAGTAATGGGGGTGTCTTATAGAAGCCCATCATTACTAACTTGGGCTTCATGGCAGCTGGCACTGACATGAACCCCAGCCCTATTACCCGCTGCCACCGCACCAGGGCAGCGTGGAAGAGCGAGTCTAAGTGCCAGAGTTGGCACATCCTATGGATGCGCCATTTCTGGGGCGACTGACGGCTGGTGTTTCTAGCCTGGGAGGGGGCCAATATTCATGGCACCCTTCCTGGGCTATTAATATCAGCCCCCAGCTGTCTGCCTAGCCTTTGCTAGCTATTAAAATAGGGGGGACCCCACGTCATTTTTTTGGGGGGTTCCCCCATTTTAATAGCTAGTAAAGGCTAGGTATTCAGCTGGGGGCTGATATTAGTAGTCTGGGAAGCTCCGTGGGTATTACCCCCTTCCCAGGCTTCAAACATCTGCCCCAGCCGTCTGCTTAACCTCCGCTAGAGACTAAAATTATGTGGGATCCCACGCCAATTTTTTTTTAAAATAAATCCTTTATTTTAACACTAAATGACATTTGAGGAGTTAATAAAGATGCAGTCCCTAAATTATTATTTATTTTTTAATTAATTTTTCCCAAAAATTTTGACGTGGGCTTTGCCATATTTTTGTATGCCAGCCAGGTACAGCATCCAGCTTCTATGAACGCGCCATTTTCCGGGGTGGCTGCGGACTGCAATTTTCAGCGGGGGGGGGCAGAAATCTTGGGCCTCCCTGCGCTGCAGATTCCAGCCCCCAGCTGCCTAGTTGTACCTGGCTGGACACAAAAATAGGGAGAAGCTTCACGTATTTTTTTTTTTTAATTATTTCATGAAATTCATGAAATAATTAAGAAAAAAAGGGCTTCCCTATATTGTTGTGTCCAACCAGGTACAAATTGGCAGCTGGTGGTTGGGGGCAGCCCGTTCCTGCCTACTGTACCTGGCTGGACACAAATATAGTGCGAAGCCCCATGTCAATTTTTTTTAAATTATTTCAGGAAATTCATAAAATAATTAAAAAAAATTGATGTGGGGCTTCGCCCTATATTTGTGTCCAGTCAGGTACAGCAGGCAGGAACGGGCTGCGCCCAACCACCAGCTGCCTATTTGTACCTGGTTGGACACAACAATATAGGGAAGCCCTTTTTTCTTAATTATTCCATGAATTTCATGAATTTAAAAAAAAAATACGTGGAGCTTCGCCCTATTTTTGTGTCCAGCCAGGTACAACTAGGCAGCTGGGGGCTGGAATCTGCAGCGCAGGGAGGCCCAAGTTTTCTGGGCCCCACCCGCTGCAAATTGCAGTCCGCAGCCGCCCCGGAAAATGGCGCGTTCATAGTAGCGCCATCTTCTGGCGCTGTACCCAACTCATCCAGGGCCCTGGTGCGGTGGCTCACTGGGTAATAAAGGGGTTAAGGCCAGCTTGGCATTATCAGCTGGCCCTAAGCCCGAAATTCATGGGGTCACGCCAATATTAGACATGACCACCATGAATTTCTAGTAAAGTATTTAAAAAAAACACAAACACCCAGAAAAAAGTCCTTTAATTGAAATAAAGACACAATTCTTTATTGTTCTAAATTAAACCATACTTACCGTCACGCCCATTCCAGCTGAAGCCAACGATCTCCTGCAATAAAAGTAAAATAATAAAGCAACATCATCCTTACCTTTCCATGGCTCCCACGACAGCTTCAGCTCTGCTACATCGAGATGACAGGCTGGACCGCAGCAGAACGCTGCCATCCAGCCTGTCATCCCGCAGACACTGAGAAGCACAGGCTTGCTTGCGCTACTCAGTGTCTGACTGTGACGGCATCCAGATGAGCCGAGGTCATGTCCAATGAACTCGGCGCACCTCATGCACGTCACTGACAGCGTGGGAGAATTCTCACGCTGAAACGCTGAGTGCAGGAGAATTTTCCCACGCTGTCAGTGACGTGCATGAGGTGAGCTGAGTTCATTGGACATGACCTCACCTCATGTATGTCACTGACAGCGTGGGAGAATTCTCACGCTGAAGCGCTGAGTGCAGGAGAATTTTCCCACGCTGTCAGTGACGTGCATGAGGTGAGCCGAGTTCATTGTCGGCTCATCGGGATGCCGTCACAGCCTGACACTGAGGAGCGCAAGCATGCCTGCGCTTCTCAGTGTCCGCGGGATGACAGACTGGATGGCAGCGTTCTGCTGCGGTCCAGCCAGTCATCTCGATGTAGCAGAGCTGAAGCTGTCCTGGGAACCATGGAAAGGTAAGGATGAGGTTGCTTTATTATATTTCTTTTATTGCAGGAGATCGTTGGCTTCAGCTGGAATGGGCGTGACGGTAAGTATGGTTTAATTTAGAACAATAAAGAATTGTGTCTTTATTTCAATTAAAGGACTTTTTTCTGGGTGTTTGTGTTTTTTTTAAATACTTTACTAGAAATTCATGGCGGTCATGTCTAATATTGGCGTGACCCCATGAATTTCGGGCTTAGGGCCAGCTGATAATGCCAAGCTGGCCTTAACCCCTTTATTACCCAGTGAGCCACCGCACCAGGGCCCTGGATGAGTTGGGTACAGTGCCAGAAGATGGCGCTTCTATGAACGCGCCATTTTCTGGGGTGGCTGCGGACTGCAATTTGCAGCGGGTGGGGCCCAGAAAGCTTGGGCCTCCCTGCGCTGCAGATTCCAGCCCCCGGCTGCCTAGTTGTACCTGGCTGGACACAAAAATAGGGCGAAGCACCACGTATTTTTTTTTTTAATTATTTCATGAAATTCATGGAATAATTAAGAAAAAAAGGGCTTCCCTATATTGTTGTGTCCGGCTAGGTACAAATAGGCAGCTGGTGGTTGGGCGCAGCCCGTTCCTGCCTACTGTACCTGACTGGACACAAATATAGGGCGAAGCCCCACATCAATTTTTTTTAATTATTTCATGAATTTCCTGAAATAATTTAAAAAAAATTGACGTGGGGCTTTGCACTATATTTGTGTCCAGCCAGGTACAGCAGGCAGGAACGGGCTGCCCCAAAACACCAGCTGCCTATTTGTACCTGGTTGGACACAACAATATAGGGAAGCCCTTTTTTTCTTAATTATTCCATGAATTTCATGAAATAATTAAAAAAAAAAAAAAACGTGGGGCTTCTCCCTATTTGTGTGTCCAGCCAGGTACAACTAGGCAGCTGGGGGATGGAATCTACAGCGCAGGGAGGCCCAAGCTTTCTGCCCCCCCCCCCCCCCCCGCTGAAAATTGCAGTCCGCAGCCGCCCCGGAAAATGGCGCGTTCATAGAAGCTGGATGCTGTTCCTGGCTGGCATACAAAAATATGGCGAAGCCCTCATCAAAAGTTTTGGGAAAAATTAATTAAAAAATAAATAATAATTTAGGGACTGCATCTTTATTAACTCCTCAAATGTCATTTAGTGTTAAAATAAAGGATTTATTTAAAAAAAAAAATGGCGTGGGATCCCCCATAATTTTAGTCTCTAGCGGAGGTTAAGCAGACGACTGGGGCAGATGTTTGAAGCCTGGGAAGGGGGTAAAACCCACGGAGCTTCCCAGGCTACTAATATCAGCCCCCAGCTGAATACCTAGCCTTTACTAGCTATTAAAATGGGGGACCCCCCCAAAAAAAATGACGTGGGGTCCCCCCTATTTTAATAGCTAGCAAAGGCTAGGCAGACAGCTGGGGGCTGATATTAATAGCCCAGGAAGGGTGCTATGAATAATGGCCCCCTCCCAGGCTAGAAACACCAGCCATCAGCCGCCCCAGAAATGGCGCATCCATATGATGCGCCAATTCTGGCACTTAGCCTCGCTCTTCCACGCTGCCCTGGTGCGGTGGCAGGGGGTAATAGTGGTGGGGTTCATGTCAGCGCCAGCTGCCATGAAGCCCAGGTTAGTAATGATAGGCGTCTATAAGACACCCCCATTACTAACCTACAAAGTGTTAAAAAGAAAAAACACACTACACCCAGAAAAAAATAATTTATTTGAAATAAAACAGACCATTTTATTTAATTCTTAGTTTACTAAAAATAATAGTTACCTGTCCACGTTCCTGCGCTGATCTCCCATACTCAGCTGTCACATCTGGAGATGGTGATAGCTGTGCATGGCTGATGTAAGCTCACACTGCCGGGAACACGTCCGCTCCCGGCAGCGGGAGCCACTGACTGAGGTCACCGGAGTGCATTCAGTCAGCGCTGCTCCGGAGACCTCCTTTACGGCAGTGCTGTACCGTGGGAATTTCTCACGATACAGCAGGGCCGTAAAGGAGCTAACCGGAGCAGCGCTGCCTGAACTCCGGTGAACCCTTACGGCCCCGTCATTCTAGCGGCGGCAGCGGTTCAGAGCGGTCACATTCTATGTGGCTTCTCTGAACTGGAGATCTTCGTGGGACACTCGTGGACTACTACGGAGGGGTAAGGATAAGGTTGTGGTTTATTATTTTATATTTTATTACAGGAGATCGATGGCTTCGGGGAATTAGGTGTCTAGGTGAGTATAGGTGTAGTTTTTTATTTTTTACTTTATTTTAGGTGGTGATCGGCAGGGACAGGTAATGTATGAACTAATTTATTGTAGGTAACCACTGGCCACCAATGACATGTATTTAAAATTTATTGGGGACACAGTAGGGCAATTTAAATAGCAGAATCAGGCTGATGGGAACTACTGCTCCCATCGAGCTGATCCTGCTGGCACGAGTGGACGGGGGACAGACATAGGCCGATGGGAGTAGTAGTGTCACATCGGCCTATGTCTGCCTGCACGCACACACCCGCACACATCGCACAGACACCGCACACACTCGCAGACATCGCACAGACACCGCGCACACACCCGCACACATCGCAGACACCGCGCACACACCTGCAGACACCGCACACACCCGCACACATCGCACAGACACCGCACACACCGCGCACACACCGCGCACACACCGCGCACACACCGCACACACTCGCAGACATCGCACACACCCGCACACATCGCACAGACACCGCGCACACCGGCACACATCGCAGACATCGTACACACCCGCACACATCGGACAGACACCGCGCACACCCGCACACATCGCAGACATCGCACACACCCGCACACATCGCACAGACACCGCGCACACCCGCACACACCCACAAACATCGCACAGACACCCCGCACACACCCCGCACACACACGCGCACACACACTAATCATGACCGGTCTGATGGTCTGGGAGGTGAGGCTGACCTGTGCGGCCGTGGGAAAGTTCATGTGAGTTCATGCAATGCAGTCAAGCATGAACTCACATGAACCCTCTGAGGGCACCGTGGCTACTTCAAATGAACAGCTGATCGGCATCACCTGATACCTCAGCTGTTCATTTGAAATAACCGGCGGGAAAGCGCAGCACAGAACGGGAAAGCTGGCGGTGAAGTCTTTTCACTGCCGGCTTCCCCGCCCGGGTCCTTCGCTCCTTGGTGCTGCGCTCCCCGCCCGGTCCTAACTTACGATCGGGATGGGAGGTGGCGAGGGGAGCGGAGGATCGGGGTGGGAGGCTGCGGGGAAGCAGTATGGGGCTGTGTGATTGTTTAAAAGCCGGCGGCTTTTTACCGCCCGCCGTCTTTTAAACAATCAGGAGAATTCTCCCACGCTGGGATGGCATTCTGATGACAGGATGGATCTCAGCTGAGCGCTGCCATCCAGCTTGTCATCCTTCAGAGACACTGCAGAGCGCAGGCATTATAGGAACTTCCGATTCCGGTATTCGATATTGTAAAAGTATCGGAATTAAGTATCGGAATTCCGATACCGCGAATATCGGCCGATACCCGATATTTCAGTATCGGAATGCTCAACACTATTTATCAGACTTTCAGATAGGGGAAATGTCAGTGAACGTTCCGATTTCCGTTCCAGAGCGATTCGCCCAATGAGTCCTTGATATTTAGTCGTTTTCAGCCAATTTTCTGGCTTTTTGAAAATTTCACTTTTTTGTGAAAATATCCACTAAATGAGGGAATAATATGTGTGAGGGTACCCCAGGAGAGTTCCAAATGTGTGTGGGTAGAATATATATCCCACGGGGGTAAAATCGAAAAAAGTTGAAAAAAAATTTTTTTTGGACTTAGTCATTTTTCCAGCGTTTATCAGACTTTCAGATAGGGGAAATGTCAGTGAGCATTCCGATTTTAGTTCCAGAGCGATTTGCCCAATGAATCCTTGATATTTAGTCGTTTTCAGCCAATATTTTGGATTTTTGAAAATTTCACTTTTTTGTGAAAATATCCACTAAATGAGGGAATAATATGTGTGAGGGTACCCCAGGAGAGTTCCAAATGTGTAGAATATATATCCCACGGTTATAAAATTGAAAAAAGTTGAAAAATATTTTTTTTTGAACTTAGTGATTTTTCCAGCGTTTATCAGACTTTCAGATGGGGTGAATGTCAGTGAGCATTCCGATTTCAGTTCCAGAGCGATTCGCCCAATGAGTCCTTGATATTTAGTCGTTTTCAGCCAATATTTTGGATTTTTGAAAATTTCACTTTTTTGTGAAAATATCCACTAAATGAGGGAATAATATGTGTGAGGGTACCCCAGGAGAGTTCCAAATGTGTGTGCGTAGAATATATATCCCACGGTTATAAAATTGAAAAAAGTTGAAAAATATTTTTTTTTGGACTTAGTCATTTTTCCAGCGTTTATCAGACTTTCAGATGGGGTGAATGTCAGTGAGCATTCCGATTTCAGTTCCAGAGCGATTCGCCCAATGAGTCCTTGATATTTAGTCGTTTTCAGCCAATATTTTGGATTTTTGAAAATTTCACTTTTTTGTGAAAATATCCACTAAATGAGGGAATAATATGTGTGAGGGTACCCCAGGACAGTTCCAAATATGTGTGGGTAGAATATATATCCCACGGGGGTAAAATTGAAAAAAGTTGAAAAAATTTTTGTTTTGGACTTAGTCATTTTTCCAGCGTTTATCAGACTTTCAGATGGGGCAAATGTCAGTGAGCGTTCCGATTTCAGTTCCAGAACGATTCGCCCAATGAGTCCTTGATATTTAGTCGTTTTCAGCCAATTTTCTGGATTTTTGAAAATTTCACATTTTTCTGAAAATATCCACTAAATGAGGGAATAATATGTGTGAGGGTACCCCAGGAGAGTTCCAAATGTGTGTGGGTAGAATATATATCCCACGGGGGTAAAATCGAAAAAAGTTGAAAAAAAATTTTTTTTGGACTTAGTCATTTTTCCAGCGTTTATCAGACTTTCAGATAGGGGAAATGTCAGTGAGCATTCCGATTTTAGTTCCAGAGCGATTTGCCCAATGAATCCTTGATATTTAGTCGTTTTCAGCCAATATTTTGGATTTTTGAAAATTTCACTTTTTTGTGAAAATATCCACTAAATGAGGGAATAATATGTGTGAGGGTACCCCAGGAGAGTTCCAAATGTGTCTGGGTATAATATATATCCCACGGGGGTAAAATTGAAAAAAGTTGAAAATATTTTTTTTTGGACTTAGTCATTTTTTCCGGCGTTTATCAGATATTCAGATAGGGGAAATGTCAGTGAGAGTTCCGATTTCAGTTCCAGAGCGGTTCGCCCAATGAGTCCTTGATATTTAGTCATTTTCAGCCAATTTTCTGGATTTTTGAAAATTTCACTTTTTTGTGAAAATATCCACTAAATGAGGGAATAATATGTGTGAGGGTACCCCAGGAGAGTTCCAAATGTGTGTGGGTAGAATATATATCCCACGGGGGTAAAATTGAAAAAAGTTGAAAAAATTTTTTTTTTGGACTTAGTCATTTTTCCAGTGTTTATCAGACTTTCAGATAGGGGAAATGTCAGTGAGCGCTCCGATTTCAGTTCCAGAGTGATTCGCCCAATGAGTCCTTGATATTTAGTCGTTTTCAGCCAATATTTTGGATTTTTGAAAATTTCACTTTTTTGTGAAAATATCCACTAAATGAGGGAATAATATGTGTGAGGGTACCCCAGGAGAGTTCCAAATGTGTGTGGGTAGAATATATATTCCACGGTTGTAAAATTGAAAAAAGTTGAAAACATTTTTTTCTTTGACTTAGTCATTTTTTCCGTCGTTTATCAGACATTCAGATAGGGGAAATGTCAGTGACCGTTCCGATTTCAGTTCCAGAGCGGTTCGCCCAATGAGTCCTTGATATTTAGTCATTTTCAGCCAATTTTCTGGATTTTTGAAAATTTCACTTTTTTGTGAAAATATCCACTAAATGAGGGAATAATATGTGTGAGGGTACCCCAGGAGAGTTCCAAATGTGTGTGGGTAGAATATATATCCCACGGGGGTAAAATTGAAAAAAGTTGAAAACATTTTTTTTTGGATTTAATCATTTTTCCAGTGTTTATCAGACTTTCAGATGGGGGAAATGTCAGTGAGCGCTCCGATTTCAGTTCCAGAGCGATTCGCCCAATGAGTCCTTGATATTTAGTCGTTTTCAGCCAATATTTTGGATTTTTGAAAATTTCACTTTTTTGTGAAAATATCCACTAAATGAGGGAATAATATATGTGAGGGTACCCCAGGAGAGTTCCAAATGTGTGTAAGTAGAATATATATCCCACGGGGGTAAAATTAAAAAAAGTTGAAAATATTTTTTTTTTAGACTTAGTCATTTTTCCGGCGTTTATCAGACTTTCAGATAGGGGAAATGTCAGTGAGCTTTCCGATTTCAGTTGCAGAGCAATTCACCCAATGAGTCCTTGATATTTAGTCGTTTTAGGCCAATTTTCTGGATTTTTGAAAATTTCACTTTTTTGTGAGAATATCCGCTAAATGAGGGAATAATATGTGTGAGGGTACCCCAAGAGAGTTACAAATGTGTGTGGGTAGAATACATATCCCACGGGGGTAAAATTGAAAAAAGTTGAAAAAATTTTTTTTTTGGAATTAGTTATTTTTCCAGCGTTTATTAGACTTTCGGATAAGGCAAATGTCAGTGAGCATTCCGATTTCAGTTCCAGAGTGATTCGCCCAATGAGTCCTTGATATTTAGTCGTTTTCAGCCAATTTTCTGGATTTTTGAAAATTTCACATTTTTGTGAAAATATCCACTAAATGAGGGAATAATATGTGTGAGGGTACCCCAGGAGAGTTCCAAATGTGTGTGAGTAGAATATATATCCCACGGGGGTATAATTGAAAAAAGAAAAAATTTTTTTTTTGGACTTAGTCATTTTTCCGGCGTTTATCAGACTTTCAGATAGGGCAAATGTAAGTGAGCGTTCCGATTTCAGTTGCAGAGCGATTCACCCAATGAGTCCTTGATATTTATTCGTTTTCAGCCAATATTTTGGATTTTTGAAAATTTCACTTTTTTGTGTAAATATCCACTAAATGAGGGAATAATATGTGTGAGGGTACCCCAGGAGAGTGCCAAATGTGTGTGGGTAGAATATATATCCCACGGTTGTAAAATTGAAAAAAGTTGAAAAATATTTTTTTTTGGACTTAGTCATTTTTCCAGCATTTATCAGACTTTCAGATAGGGCGAATGTCAGTGAGCATTCCGATTTCAGTTCCAGAGCGATTCGCCCAATGAGTCCTTGATATTTAGTCGCTTTCAGCCAATTTTCTGGATTTTTGAAAATCTCACTTTTCTGTGAAAATATCCACTAAATGAGGGAATAATATGTGTGAGGGTACCCCAGGGGAGTTCCAAATGTGTGTGGGTAGAATATATATCCCACGGGGGTAAAATTGAAAAAAGTTGAAAAAAATTTTTTTTTGGACTTAGTCATTTTTCCAGCGTTTATCAGACTTTCAGATAGAGTAAATGTCACTGAGCATTCCGATTTCAGTTCCAGAGCGATTCGCCCAATGAGTCCTTGATATTTAGTCGTTTTCAGCCAATATTTTGGATTTTTGAAAATTTCACTTTTTTGTGAAAATATCCATTAAATGAGGGAATAATATATGTGAGGGTACCCCAGGAGAGTTCCAAATGTGTGTGGGTAGAATATATATCCCACGGGGGTAAAATTGAAAAAAGGTGAAAAAATTTTTTTTTTGGACTTTGTCATTTTTCCGGCGTTTATCAGACTTTCAGATAGGGGAAATGTCAGTGAGCGTTCCGATTTCTGTTCCAGAGCGGTTCGCCCAATGAGTCCTTGATATTTAGTCGTTTTCAGCCAATTTTCTGGATTTTTGAAAATTTCACTTTTTTGTGAAAATATCCACTAAGTGAGGGAATAATGTGTGTAAGGGTACCCCAGGAGAGTTCCAAATGTGTGTGGGTAGAATATATATCCCACGTGGGTAAAATTGAAAAAAGTTGAAAAAATTTTTTTTTTTTGGACTTAGTCATTTTTCCAGTGTTTATCACACTTTCAGATAGGGGAAATGTCAGTCAGCTTTCCGATTTCAGTTCCAGAGCAATTCACCCAATGAGTCCTTGATATTTAGTCATTTTCAGCCAATATTTTGGATTTTTGAAAATTTCACTTTTTTGTGAAAATATCCACTAAATGAGGGAATAATATGTGTGAGGGTACCCCAGGAGAGTTCCAAATGTGTCTGGGTATAATATATATCCCACGGTTGTAAAATTGAAAAAAGTTGAAAATATTTTTTTTTGGACTTAGTCATTTTTTCCGGCGTTTATCAGATATTCAGATAGGGGAAATGTCAGTGAGAGTTCCGATTTCAGTTCCAGAGCGGTTCTCCCAATGAGTCCTTGATATTTAGTCATTTTCAGCCAATTTTCTGGATTTTTGAAAATTTCACTTTTTTGTGAAAATATCCACTAAATGAGGGAATAATATGTGTGAGGGTACCCCAGGAGATTTCCAAATGTGTGTGGGTAGAATATATATCCCACGGGGGTAAAATTGAAAAAAGTTGAAAAAATTTTTTTTTTGGACTTAGTCATTTTTCCAGTGTTTATCAGACTTTCAGATAGGGGAAATGTCAGTGAGCGCTCCGATTTCAGTTTCAGAGTGATTCGCCCAATGAGTCCTTGATATTTAGTCGTTTTCAGCCAATATTTTGGATTTTTGAAAATTTCACTTTTTTGTGAAAATATCCACTAAATGAGGGAATAATATGTGTGAGGGTACCCCAGGAGAGTTCCAAATGTGTGTGGGTAGAATATATATCCCACGGGGGTAAAATTGAAAAAAGTTGAAAACATTTTTTTCTTTGACTTAGTCATTTTTTCCGGCGTTTATCAGACATTCAGATAGGGGAAATGTCAGTGACCGTTCCGATTTCAGTTCCAGAGCGGTTCGCCCAATGAGTCCTTGATATTTAGTCATTTTCAGCCAATTTTCTGGATTTTTGAAAATTTCACTTTTTTGTGAAAATATCCACTAAATGAGGGAATAATATGTGTGAGGGTACCCCAGGAGAGTTCCAAATGTGTGTGGGTAGAATATATATCCCACGGGGGTAAAATTGAAAAAAGTTGAAAACATTTTTTTTTGGACTTAATCATTTTTCCAGTGTTTATCAGACTTTCAGATAGGGGAAATGTCAGTGAGCGCTCCGATTTCAGTTCCAGAGCGATTCGCCCAATGAGTCCTTGATATTTAGTCGTTTTCAGCCAATATTTTGGATTTTTGAAAATTTCACTTTTTTGTGAAAATATCCACTAAATGAGGGAATAATATATGTGAGGGTACCCCAGGAGAGTTCCAAATGTGTGTAAGTAGAATATATATCCCACGGGGGTAAAATTAAAAAAAGTTGAAAAAATTTTTTTTTTGGACTTAGTTATTTTTCCAGCGTTTATCAGACTTTCGGATAAGGCAAATGTCAGTGAGCATTCCGATTTCAGTTCCAGAGCGATTCGCCCAATGAGTCCTTGATATTTAGTCATTTTCAGCCAATTTTCTGGATTTTTGAAAATGTCACTTTTTTGTGAAAATATCCACTAAATGAGGGAATAATATGTGTGAGGGTACCCCAGGAGAGTTCAAAATGTGTGTGGGTAGAATATATATCCCACGGGTGTAAAATTGAAAAAAGTTGAAAAAAAATTTTTTTTGGACTTCGTCATTTTTCTAACGTTTATCAGACTTTCAGATAGGGGAAATGTCAGTGAGCGTTCCGATTTCAGTTCCAGAGCGGTTCGCCCAATGAGTCCTTGATATTTAGTCGTTTTCAGCCAATTTTCTGGCTTTTTGAAAATTTCACTTTTTTGTGAAAATATCCACTAAATGAGGGAATAATATGTGTGAGGGTACCCCAGGAGAGTTCCAAATGTGTGTGGGTAGAATATATATCCCACGGGGGTAAAATCGAAAAAAGTTGAAAAAATTTTTTTTTTGGACTTAGTCATTTTTCCAGCGTTTATCAGACTTTCAGATAGGGGAAATGTCAGTGAGCGTTCCGATTTCAGTTCCAGAGCGATTCGCCCAATGAGTCCTTGATATTTAGTCGTTTTCAGCCAATTTTCTGGATTTTTTAAAATTTCACATTTTTGTGAAAATATCCACTAAATGAGGGAATAATATGTGTGAGGGTAGCCCAGGAGAGTTCCAAATGTGTGTGGGTAGAATATATATCCCACGGGGGTAAAATTGAAAAAAGTTGAAAAAAAAATTTTTTTGGACTTAGTCATTTTTCCAGCGTTTATCAGACTTTCAGAAAGGGGAAATGTCAGTGAGCATTCCGATTTCAGTTCCAGAGTGATTCGCCCAATGAGTCCTTGATATTTAGTCGTTTTCAGCCAATTTTCTGGATTTTTGAAAATTTCACATTTTTGTGAAAATATCCACTAAATGAGGGAATAATATGTGTGAGGGTACCCCAGGAGAGTTCCAAATGTGTGTGAGTAGAATATATATCCCACGGGGGTAAAATTGAAAAAAGTAGAAAAAATTTTTTTTTTGGACTTAGTCATTTTTCCGGCGTTTATCAGACTTTCAGATAGGGCAAATGTCAGTGAGCGTTCCGATTTCAGTTGCAGAGCGATTCACCCAATGAGTCCTTGATATTTAGTCGTTTTCAGCCAATATTTTTTATTTTTGAAAATTTCACTTTTTTGTGTAAATATCCACTAAATGAGGGAATAATATGTGTGAGGGTACCCCAGGAGAGTTCCAAATGTGTGTGGGTAGAATATATATCCCACGGTTGTAAAATTGAAAAAAGTTGAAAAAATTTTTTTTTTGGACTTAGTCATTTTTCCGGCGTTTATCAGACTTTCAGATAGGGGAAATGTCAGTGAGCGTTCCGATTTCTGTTCCAGAGCGGTTCGCCCAATGAGTCCTTGATATTTAGTCGTTTTCAGCCAATATTTTGGATTTTTGAAAATTTCACTTTTTTCTGAAAATATCCACTAAATGAGGGAATAATATGTGTGAGGGTACCCCAGGAGAGTTCGAAATGTGTGTGGGTAGAATATATATCCCACGGGGGTAAAATTGAAAAAAGTTGAAAAATATTTTTTTTTTGGACTTATTCATTTTTCCAGCGTTTATCAGACTTTCAGATAGGGCGAATGTCAGTGAGCATTCCGATTTCAGTTCCAGAGCGATTCGGCCAATGAGTCCTTGATATTTAGTCGCTTTCAGCCAATTTTCTGGATTTTTGAAAATCTCACTTTTCTGTGAAAATATCCACTAAATGAGGGAATAATATGTGTGAGGGTACCCCAGGAGAGTTCCAAATGTGTGTGGGTAGAATATATATCCCACGGGGGTAAAATTGAAAAAAGTTGAAAAAATTTTTTTTTTGGACTTCGTCATTTTTCCGGCATTTATCAGACTTTCAGATAGGGGAAATGTCAGTGAGCGTTCCGATTTCAGTTCCAGAGCGGTTCGACCAATGAGTCCTTGATATTTAGTCGTTTTTAGCCAATATTTTGGATTTTTAAAAATTTCACTTTTTTGTGAAAATATCCACTAAATGAGGGAATAATATGTGTGAGGATACCCCAGGAGAGTTCCAAATGTGTGTGGGTAGAATATATATCCCACGGTTGTAAAGTTGAAAAAAGTTGAAAAATATTTTTTTTTGTACTTAGTCATTTTTCCGGCGTTTATCAGACTTTCAGATAGGGGAAATGTCAGTGAGCGTTCCGATTTCAGTTCCAGAGCGATTCGCCCAATGAGTCCTTGATATTTAGTCGTTTTCAGCCAATTTTCTGGATTTTTTAAAATTTCACATTTTTGTGAAAATATCCACTAAATGAGGGAATAATATGTGTGAGGGTAGCCCAGGAGAGTTCCAAATGTGTGTGGGTAGAATATATATCCCACGGGGGTAAAATTGAAAAAAGTTGAAAAAAAAATTTTTTTGGACTTAGTCATTTTTCCAGCGTTTATCAGACTTTCAGAAAGGGGAAATGTCAGTGAGCGTTCCGATTTCAGTTCCAGAGTGATTCGCCCAATGAGTCCTTGATATTTAGTCGTTTTCAGCCAATTTTCTGGCTTTTTGAAAATTTCACTTTTTTGTGAAAATATCCACTAAATGAGGGAACAATATGTGTGAGGGTACCCCAGGAGAGTTCCAAATGTGTGTGGGTAGAATATATATCCAACGGGGGTAAAATTGAAAAAAGTTGAAAAAAATTTTTTTTTGGACTTAGTCATTTTTCCGGCGTTTATCAGACTTTCAGATAGGGGAAATGTCAGTGAGCGTTCCGATTTCAGTTCCAGAGCGGTTCGCCCAATGAGTCCTTGATATTTAGTCGTTTTCAGCCAATTTTCTGGATTTTTGAAAATTTCACATTTTTGTGAAAATATCCATTAAATGAGGGAATAATATGTGTGAGTGTACCCCAGGAGAGTTCCAAATGTGTGTGAGTAGAATATATATCCCACGGGGGTAAAATTGAAAAAAGTTCAAAAATTATTTTTTTTGGACTTAGTCATTTTTCCACCGTTTATCAGACTTTCAGATAGGGGAAATGTCAGTGAGCGTTCCGATTTCAGTTCCAGAGCGGTTCGCCCAATGAGTCCTTGATATTTAGTCGTTTTCAGCCAATTTTCTGGATTTTTGAAAATTTCACATCTTTGTGAAAATAACCACTAAATGAGGGAATAATATGTGTGTGGGTACCCCAGGAGAGTTCCAAATGTGTGTGGGTAGAATATATATCCTACGGGGGTAAAATTGAAAAAAGTAGAAAAATTTTTTTTTTGTACTTAGTCATTTTTCCGGCGTTTATCAGACTTTCAGATAGGGCAAATGTGAGTGAGCGTTCCGATTTCAGTTCCAGAGAGATTCACCCACTGAGTCCTTGATATTTAGTCGTTTTCAGCCAATTTTCTGGATTTTTGAAAATTTCACTTTTTTGTGAAAATATCCACTAAATGAGGGAATAATATGTGTGAGGGTACCCCAGGAGAGTTCCAAATGTGTGTGGGTACAATATATATCCCACGGGGGTGAAATTGAAAAAAGTTGAACATTTTTTTTTTTTGGACTTAGTCATTTTTCCAGCGTTTATCAGACTTTCAGATAGGGCAAATGTCAGTGAGCGTTCCGATTTCAGTTCCAGAGCGATTTGCCCAATGAGTCCTTGATATTTAGTCGTTTTCAGCCAATTTTCTGGATTTTTGAAAATTTCACATTTTTGTGAAAATATCCACTAAATGAGGGAATAATATGTGTGAGGGTACCCCAGGAGAGTTCCAAATGTGTGTGGGTAGAATATATATCCCACGGGGGTAAAATTGAAAAAAGTTGAAAAAAATTTTTTTTTGGACTTAGTCATTTTTCCGCCGTTTATCAGACTTTCAGATAGGGGAAATGTCAGTGAGCGTTCCGATTTCAGTTCCAGAGCGGTTCGCCCAATGAGTCCTTGATATTTAGTCGTTTTCAGCCAATATTTTGGATTTGTGAAAATTTCACTTTTTTGTGAAAATATCCACTAAATGAGGGAATAATATGTGTGAGGGTACCCCAGGAGAGTTCCAAATGTCTGTAAGTAGAATATATATCCCACGGGGGTAAAATTGAAAAAAGTTCAAAAAATTATTTTTTTTGGACTTAGTCATTTTTCCACCGTTTATCAGTTTTTCAGATAGGGGAAATGTCAGTGAGCGTTCCAATTTCAGTTCCAGAGCGGTTCGCCCAATGAGTCCTTGATATTTAGTCGTTTTCAGCCAATTTTCTGGATTTTTGAAAATTTCACATTTTTGTGAAAATATCCACTAAATGAGGGAATAATATGTGTGAGGGTACCCCAGGAGAGTTCCAAATGTGTGTGGGTAGAATATATATCCCACCGGGGTGAAATTGAAAAAAGTTGAAAATTTTTTTTTTTGGACTTAGTGATTTTTCCAGCGTTTATCAGACTTTCAGATAGGGCAGATGTCAGTGAGCGTTCCGATTTAAGTTCCAGAGCGATTCGCCCAATGAGTCCTTGATATTTGGTCATTTTCAGCCAATATTTTGGATTTTTGAAAATTTCACTTTTTTGTGAAAATATCCTCTAAATGAGGGAATAATATGTGTGAGGGTACCCCAGGAGGGTTCCAAATGTGTGTGGGTAGAATATATATCCCACGGGGGTAAAATTGAAAAAAGTTGAAAAAATTTTTTTTTTTGGACTTAGTCATTTTTCCGCCGTTTATCAGACTTTCAGATAGGGGAAATGTCAGTGAGCGTTCCGATTTCAGTTCCAGAGTGATTCGCCCAATGAGTCCTTGATATTTAGTCGTTTTCAGCCAATATTTTGGATTTTTGAAAATTTCACTTTTTTTGTGTAAATATCCACTAAATGAGGCAATAATATGTGTGAGGGTACCCCAGGAGAGTTCCAAATGTGTGTGGGTAGAATATATATCCCACGGGGGTAAAATTGAAAAAAGTTTAAAAAATTTTTTTTTTGGACTTAGTCATTTTTCCGCTGTTTATCAGACTTTCAGATAGGGGAAATGTCAGTGAGCGTTCCGATTTCAGTTCCAGAGCGATTCGCCCAATGAGTCGTTTTCAGCCAATATTTTGGATTTGTGAAAATTTCACTTTTTTGTGAAAATATCCACTAAATGAGGGAATAATATGTGTGAGGGTACCCCAGGAGAGTTCCAAATGTCTGTGGGTAGAATATATATCCCACGGGGGTAAAATTGAAAAAAGTTGAAAAAATTTTTTTTTTTGGACTTAGTCATTTTTCCGCCGTTTATCAGACTTTCAGATAGAGGAAATGTCAGTGAACGTTCCGATTTCAGTTCCAGAGTGATTCGCCCAATGAGTCCTTGATATTTAGTCGTTTTCAGCCAATATTTTGGATTTTTGAAAATTTCACATTTTTGTGAAAATATCCACTAAATGAGGGAATAATATGTGTGAGGGTACCCCAGGAGAGTTCCAAATGTGTGTGGGTAGAATATATATCCCACCGGGGTGAAATTGAAAAAAGTTGAAAATTTTTTTTTTTGGACTTAGTGATTTTTCCAGCGTTTATCAGACTTTCAGAAAGGGGAAATGTCAGTGAGCATTCCGATTTCAGTTCCAGAGTGATTCGCCCAATGAGTCCTTGATATTTAGTCGTTTTCAGCCAATTTTCTGGATTTTTGAAAATTTCACATTTTTGTGAAAATATCCACTAAATGAGGGAATAATATGTGTGAGGGTACCCCAGGAGAGTTCCAAATGTGTGTGAGTAGAATATATATCCCACGGGGGTAAAATTGAAAAAAGTAGAAAAAATTTTTTTTTTGGACTTAGTCATTTTTCCGGCGTTTATCAGACTTTCAGATAGGGCAAATGTCAGTGAGCGTTCCGATTTCAGTTGCAGAGCGATTCACCCAATGAGTCCTTGATATTTAGTCGTTTTCAGCCAATATTTTTTATTTTTGAAAATTTCACTTTTTTGTGTAAATATCCACTAAATGAGGGAATAATATGTGTGAGGGTACCCCAGGAGAGTTCCAAATGTGTGTGGGTAGAATATATATCCCACGGTTGTAAAATTGAAAAAAGTTGAAAAAATTTTTTTTTTGGACTTAGTCATTTTTCCGGCGTTTATCAGACTTTCAGATAGGGGAAATGTCAGTGAGCGTTCCGATTTCTGTTCCAGAGCGGTTCGCCCAATGAGTCCTTGATATTTAGTCGTTTTCAGCCAATATTTTGGATTTTTGAAAATTTCACTTTTTTCTGAAAATATCCACTAAATGAGGGAATAATATGTGTGAGGGTACCCCAGGAGAGTTCGAAATGTGTGTGGGTAGAATATATATCCCACGGGGGTAAAATTGAAAAAAGTTGAAAAATATTTTTTTTTTGGACTTATTCATTTTTCCAGCGTTTATCAGACTTTCAGATAGGGCGAATGTCAGTGAGCATTCCGATTTCAGTTCCAGAGCGATTCGGCCAATGAGTCCTTGATATTTAGTCGCTTTCAGCCAATTTTCTGGATTTTTGAAAATCTCACTTTTCTGTGAAAATATCCACTAAATGAGGGAATAATATGTGTGAGGGTACCCCAGGAGAGTTCCAAATGTGTGTGGGTAGAATATATATCCCACGGGGGTAAAATTGAAAAAAGTTGAAAAAATTTTTTTTTTGGACTTCGTCATTTTTCCGGCATTTATCAGACTTTCAGATAGGGGAAATGTCAGTGAGCGTTCCGATTTCAGTTCCAGAGCGGTTCGACCAATGAGTCCTTGATATTTAGTCGTTTTTAGCCAATATTTTGGATTTTTAAAAATTTCACTTTTTTGTGAAAATATCCACTAAATGAGGGAATAATATGTGTGAGGATACCCCAGGAGAGTTCCAAATGTGTGTGGGTAGAATATATATCCCACGGTTGTAAAGTTGAAAAAAGTTGAAAAATATTTTTTTTTGTACTTAGTCATTTTTCCGGCGTTTATCAGACTTTCAGATAGGGGAAATGTCAGTGAGCGTTCCGATTTCAGTTCCAGAGCGATTCGCCCAATGAGTCCTTGATATTTAGTCGTTTTCAGCCAATTTTCTGGATTTTTTAAAATTTCACATTTTTGTGAAAATATCCACTAAATGAGGGAATAATATGTGTGAGGGTAGCCCAGGAGAGTTCCAAATGTGTGTGGGTAGAATATATATCCCACGGGGGTAAAATTGAAAAAAGTTGAAAAAAAAATTTTTTTGGACTTAGTCATTTTTCCAGCGTTTATCAGACTTTCAGAAAGGGGAAATGTCAGTGAGCGTTCCGATTTCAGTTCCAGAGTGATTCGCCCAATGAGTCCTTGATATTTAGTCGTTTTCAGCCAATTTTCTGGCTTTTTGAAAATTTCACTTTTTTGTGAAAATATCCACTAAATGAGGGAACAATATGTGTGAGGGTACCCCAGGAGAGTTCCAAATGTGTGTGGGTAGAATATATATCCAACGGGGGTAAAATTGAAAAAAGTTGAAAAAAATTTTTTTTTGGACTTAGTCATTTTTCCGGCGTTTATCAGACTTTCAGATAGGGGAAATGTCAGTGAGCGTTCCGATTTCAGTTCCAGAGCGGTTCGCCCAATGAGTCCTTGATATTTAGTCGTTTTCAGCCAATTTTCTGGATTTTTGAAAATTTCACATTTTTGTGAAAATATCCATTAAATGAGGGAATAATATGTGTGAGTGTACCCCAGGAGAGTTCCAAATGTGTGTGAGTAGAATATATATCCCACGGGGGTAAAATTGAAAAAAGTTCAAAAATTATTTTTTTTGGACTTAGTCATTTTTCCACCGTTTATCAGACTTTCAGATAGGGGAAATGTCAGTGAGCGTTCCGATTTCAGTTCCAGAGCGGTTCGCCCAATGAGTCCTTGATATTTAGTCGTTTTCAGCCAATTTTCTGGATTTTTGAAAATTTCACATCTTTGTGAAAATAACCACTAAATGAGGGAATAATATGTGTGTGGGTACCCCAGGAGAGTTCCAAATGTGTGTGGGTAGAATATATATCCTACGGGGGTAAAATTGAAAAAAGTAGAAAAATTTTTTTTTTGTACTTAGTCATTTTTCCGGCGTTTATCAGACTTTCAGATAGGGCAAATGTGAGTGAGCGTTCCGATTTCAGTTCCAGAGAGATTCACCCACTGAGTCCTTGATATTTAGTCGTTTTCAGCCAATTTTCTGGATTTTTGAAAATTTCACTTTTTTGTGAAAATATCCACTAAATGAGGGAATAATATGTGTGAGGGTACCCCAGGAGAGTTCCAAATGTGTGTGGGTACAATATATATCCCACGGGGGTGAAATTGAAAAAAGTTGAACATTTTTTTTTTTTGGACTTAGTCATTTTTCCAGCGTTTATCAGACTTTCAGATAGGGCAAATGTCAGTGAGCGTTCCGATTTCAGTTCCAGAGCGATTTGCCCAATGAGTCCTTGATATTTAGTCGTTTTCAGCCAATTTTCTGGATTTTTGAAAATTTCACATTTTTGTGAAAATATCCACTAAATGAGGGAATAATATGTGTGAGGGTACCCCAGGAGAGTTCCAAATGTGTGTGGGTAGAATATATATCCCACGGGGGTAAAATTGAAAAAAGTTGAAAAAAATTTTTTTTTGGACTTAGTCATTTTTCCGCCGTTTATCAGACTTTCAGATAGGGGAAATGTCAGTGAGCGTTCCGATTTCAGTTCCAGAGCGGTTCGCCCAATGAGTCCTTGATATTTAGTCGTTTTCAGCCAATATTTTGGATTTGTGAAAATTTCACTTTTTTGTGAAAATATCCACTAAATGAGGGAATAATATGTGTGAGGGTACCCCAGGAGAGTTCCAAATGTCTGTAAGTAGAATATATATCCCACGGGGGTAAAATTGAAAAAAGTTCAAAAAATTATTTTTTTTGGACTTAGTCATTTTTCCACCGTTTATCAGTTTTTCAGATAGGGGAAATGTCAGTGAGCGTTCCAATTTCAGTTCCAGAGCGGTTCGCCCAATGAGTCCTTGATATTTAGTCGTTTTCAGCCAATTTTCTGGATTTTTGAAAATTTCACATTTTTGTGAAAATATCCACTAAATGAGGGAATAATATGTGTGAGGGTACCCCAGGAGAGTTCCAAATGTGTGTGGGTAGAATATATATCCCACCGGGGTGAAATTGAAAAAAGTTGAAAATTTTTTTTTTTGGACTTAGTGATTTTTCCAGCGTTTATCAGACTTTCAGATAGGGCAGATGTCAGTGAGCGTTCCGATTTAAGTTCCAGAGCGATTCGCCCAATGAGTCCTTGATATTTGGTCATTTTCAGCCAATATTTTGGATTTTTGAAAATTTCACTTTTTTGTGAAAATATCCTCTAAATGAGGGAATAATATGTGTGAGGGTACCCCAGGAGGGTTCCAAATGTGTGTGGGTAGAATATATATCCCACGGGGGTAAAATTGAAAAAAGTTGAAAAAATTTTTTTTTTTGGACTTAGTCATTTTTCCGCCGTTTATCAGACTTTCAGATAGGGGAAATGTCAGTGAGCGTTCCGATTTCAGTTCCAGAGTGATTCGCCCAATGAGTCCTTGATATTTAGTCGTTTTCAGCCAATATTTTGGATTTTTGAAAATTTCACTTTTTTTGTGTAAATATCCACTAAATGAGGCAATAATATGTGTGAGGGTACCCCAGGAGAGTTCCAAATGTGTGTGGGTAGAATATATATCCCACGGGGGTAAAATTGAAAAAAGTTTAAAAAATTTTTTTTTTGGACTTAGTCATTTTTCCGCTGTTTATCAGACTTTCAGATAGGGGAAATGTCAGTGAGCGTTCCGATTTCAGTTCCAGAGCGATTCGCCCAATGAGTCGTTTTCAGCCAATATTTTGGATTTGTGAAAATTTCACTTTTTTGTGAAAATATCCACTAAATGAGGGAATAATATGTGTGAGGGTACCCCAGGAGAGTTCCAAATGTCTGTGGGTAGAATATATATCCCACGGGGGTAAAATTGAAAAAAGTTGAAAAAATTTTTTTTTTTGGACTTAGTCATTTTTCCGCCGTTTATCAGACTTTCAGATAGAGGAAATGTCAGTGAACGTTCCGATTTCAGTTCCAGAGTGATTCGCCCAATGAGTCCTTGATATTTAGTCGTTTTCAGCCAATATTTTGGATTTTTGAAAATTTCACATTTTTGTGAAAATATCCACTAAATGAGGGAATAATATGTGTGAGGGTACCCCAGGAGAGTTCCAAATGTGTGTGGGTAGAATATATATCCCACCGGGGTGAAATTGAAAAAAGTTGAAAATTTTTTTTTTTGGACTTAGTGATTTTTCCAGCGTTTATCAGACTTTCAGATAGGGCAGATGTCAGTGAGCGTTCCGATTTAAGTTCCAGAGCGATTCGCCCAATGAGTCCTTGATATTTGGTCATTTTCAGCCAATATTTTGGATTTTTGAAAATTTCACTTTTTTGTGAAAATATCCTCTAAATGAGGGAATAATATGTGTGAGGGTACCCCAGGAGAGTTCCAAATGTGTGTGGGTAGAATATATATCCCACGGGGGTAAAATTGAAAAAAGTTTAAAAAATTTTTTTTTTGGACTTAGTCATTTTTCCGCCGTTTATCAGACTTTCAGATAGGGGAAATGTCAGTGAGCATTCCGATTTCAGTTCCAGAGCGATTCGCCCAATGAGTCCTTGATATTTAGTCGTTTTCAGCCAATATTTTGGATTTGTGAAAATTTCACTTTTTTGTGAAAATATCCACTAAATGAGGGAATAATATGTGTGAGGGTACCCCAGGAGAGTTCCAAATGTCTTTGGGTAGAATATATATCCCACGGGGGTAAAATTGAAAAAAGTTGAAAAATTTTTTTTTTTGGACTTAGTCATTTTTCCGCCGTTTATCAGACTTTCAGATAGGGGAAATGTCAGTGAATGTTCCGATTTCAGTTCCAGAGTGATTCGCCCAATGAGTCCTTGATATTTAGTCGTTTTCAGCCAATATTTTGGATTTTTGAAAATTTCACTTTTTTGTGTAAATATCCACTAAATGAGGCAATAATATGTGTGAGGGTACCCCAGGAGAGTTCCAAATGTGTGTGGGTAGAATATATATCCCACGGGGGTAAAATTGAAAAAAGTTTAAAACATTTTTTTTTTGGAGTTAGTCATTTTTCCGCCGTTTATCAGACTTTCAGATAGGGGAAATGTCAGTGAGCGTTCCGATTTCAGTTCCAGAGCGGTTCGCCCAATGAGTCCTTGATATTTAGTCGTTTTCAGCCAATTTTCTGGATTTTTGAAAATTTCACATTTTTGTGAAAATATCCACTAAATGAGGGAATAATATGTGTGAGGGTACCCCAGGAGAGTTCCAAATGTGTGTGGGTAGAATATATATCCCACCGGGGTGAAATTGAAAAAAGTTGAAAAATTTTTTTTTTTGGACTTAGTCATTTTTCCAGCGTTTATCAGACTTTCAGATAGGGCAAATGTCAGTGAGCGTTCCGATTTCAGTTCCAGAGCAATTCGGCCAATGAGTCCTTGTTGTTTAGTCGTTTTCAGCCAATTTTCTGGATTTTTGAAAATTTCACTTTTTTGTGAAAATATCCACTAAATGAGGGAATAATATGTGTGAGGGTACCCCAGGAGAGTTCCAAATGTGTGTGGGTAGAATATATATCCCACGGGGGTAAAATTGAAAAAAGTTTAAAAAAATTTTTTTTTGGACTTAGTCATTTTTCCGACGTTTATCAGACTTGCAGATAGGGCAAATGTCAGTGAGCGTTTCGATTTCATTTCCAGAGCGATTCGCCCAATGAGTCTTTGATATTTAGTCATTTTCAGCCAATTTTCTGGATTTTTGAAAATTTCGCTTTTTTATGAAAATATCCACTAAATGAGGGAATAATATGTGTGAGGGTAGCCCAGGAGAGTTCCAAATGTGTGTGGGTAGAATATATATCCCACGGGGGTAAAATTGAAAAAAGTTGAAAAAAAAATTTTTTTGGACTTAGTCATTTTTCCAGTGTTTATCAGACTTTCAGATAGGGCAAATGTCAATGAGCATTCCGATTTCAGTTCCAGAGCGATTCGCCCAATGAGTCCTTGATATTTAGTAGTTTTCAGCCAATATTTTGGATTTTTGAAAATTTCACTTTTTTGTGAAAATATCCATTAAATGAGGGAATAAAATGTGTGAGGGTACCCCAGGAGAGTTCCAAATGTGTATGGGTAGAATATATATCCCACGGGGGTAAAATTGAAAAAAGTTCAAAAAATTTTTTTTTTGGACTTAG
The DNA here is from genome assembly GCF_046119375.1 of Phyllobates terribilis. Lineage (NCBI taxonomy): Eukaryota > Metazoa > Chordata > Amphibia > Anura > Dendrobatidae > Phyllobates > Phyllobates terribilis. Next base: position 167,609,783 of record NW_027362767.1, on the reverse strand, counting down.
TCATTTTTCCGCCGTTTATCAGACTTTCAGATAGGGGAAATGTCAGTGAGCGTTCCGATTTCAGTTCCAGAGCGGTTCGCCCAATGAGTCCTTGATATTTAGTCGTTTTCAGCCAATTTTCTGGATTTTTGAAAATTTCACATCTTTGTGAAAATAACCACTAAATGAGGGAATAATATGTGTGTGGGTACCCCAGGAGAGTTCCAAATGTGTGTGGGTAGAATATATATCCTACGGGGGTAAAATTGAAAAAAGTAGAAAAATTTTTTTTTTGTACTTAGTCATTTTTCCGGCGTTTATCAGACTTTCAGATAGGGCAAATGTGAGTGAGCGTTCCGATTTCAGTTCCAGAGAGATTCACCCACTGAGTCCTTGATATTTAGTCGTTTTCAGCCAATTTTCTGGATTTTTGAAAATTTCACTTTTTTGTGAAAATATCCACTAAATGAGGGAATAATATGTGTGAGGGTACCCCAGGAGAGTTCCAAATGTGTGTGGGTACAATATATATCCCACGGGGGTGAAATTGAAAAAAGTTGAACATTTTTTTTTTTTGGACTTAGTCATTTTTCCAGCGTTTATCAGACTTTCAGATAGGGCAAATGTCAGTGAGCGTTCCGATTTCAGTTCCAGAGCGATTCGCCCAATGAGTCGTTTTCAGCCAATATTTTGGATTTGTGAAAATTTCACTTTTTTGTGAAAATATCCACTAAATGAGGGAATAATATGTGTGAGGGTACCCCAGGAGAGTTCCAAATGTCTGTGGGTAGAATATATATCCCACGGGGGTAAAATTGAAAAAAGTTGAAAAAATTTTTTTTTTTGGACTTAGTCATTTTTCCGCCGTTTATCAGACTTTCAGATAGAGGAAATGTCAGTGAACGTTCCGATTTCAGTTCCAGAGTGATTCGCCCAATGAGTCCTTGATATTTAGTCGTTTTCAGCCAATATTTTGGATTTTTGAAAATTTCACATTTTTGTGAAAATATCCACTAAATGAGGGAATAATATGTGTGAGGGTACCCCAGGAGAGTTCCAAATGTGTGTGGGTAGAATATATATCCCACCGGGGTGAAATTGAAAAAAGTTGAAAATTTTTTTTTTTAGACTTAGTGATTTTTCCAGCGTTTATCAGACTTTCAGATAGGGCAGATGTCAGTGAGCGTTCCGATTTAAGTTCCAGAGCGATTCGCCCAATGAGTCCTTGATATTTGGTCATTTTCAGCCAATATTTTGGATTTTTGAAAATTTCACTTTTTTGTGAAAATATCCTCTAAATGAGGGAATAATATGTGTGAGGGTACCCCAGGAGAGTTCCAAATGTGTGTGGGTAGAATATATATCCCACGGGGGTAAAATTGAAAAAAGTTTAAAAAATTTTTTTTTTGGACTTAGTCATTTTTCCGCCGTTTATCAGACTTTCAGATAGGGGAAATGTCAGTGAGCATTCCGATTTCAGTTCCAGAGCGATTCGCCCAATGAGTCCTTGATATTTAGTCGTTTTCAGCCAATATTTTGGATTTGTGAAAATTTCACTTTTTTGTGAAAATATCCACTAAATGAGGGAATAATATGTGTGAGGGTACCCCAGGAGAGTTCCAAATGTCTTTGGGTAGAATATATATCCCACGGGGGTAAAATTGAAAAAAGTTGAAAAATTTTTTTTTTTGGACTTAGTCATTTTTCCGCCGTTTATCAGACTTTCAGATAGGGGAAATGTCAGTGAATGTTCCGATTTCAGTTCCAGAGTGATTCGCCCAATGAGTCCTTGATATTTAGTCGTTTTCAGCCAATATTTTGGATTTTTGAAAATTTCACTTTTTTGTGTAAATATCCACTAAATGAGGCAATAATATGTGTGAGGGTACCCCAGGAGAGTTCCAAATGTGTGTGGGTAGAATATATATCCCACGGGGGTAAAATTGAAAAAAGTTTAAAACATTTTTTTTTTGGAGTTAGTCATTTTTCCGCCGTTTATCAGACTTTCAGATAGGGGAAATGTCAGTGAGCGTTCCGATTTCAGTTCCAGAGCGGTTCGCCCAATGAGTCCTTGATATTTAGTCGTTTTCAGCCAATTTTCTGGATTTTTGAAAATTTCACATTTTTGTGAAAATATCCACTAAATGAGGGAATAATATGTGTGAGGGTACCCCAGGAGAGTTCCAAATGTGTGTGGGTAGAATATATATCCCACCGGGGTGAAATTGAAAAAAGTTGAAAAATTTTTTTTTTTGGACTTAGTCATTTTTCCAGCGTTTATCAGACTTTCAGATAGGGCAAATGTCAGTGAGCGTTCCGATTTCAGTTCCAGAGCAATTCGGCCAATGAGTCCTTGTTGTTTAGTCGTTTTCAGCCAATTTTCTGGATTTTTGAAAATTTCACTTTTTTGTGAAAATATCCACTAAATGAGGGAATAATATGTGTGAGGGTACCCCAGGAGAGTTCCAAATGTGTGTGGGTAGAATATATATCCCACGGGGGTAAAATTGAAAAAAGTTTAAAAAAATTTTTTTTTGGACTTAGTCATTTTTCCGACGTTTATCAGACTTGCAGATAGGGCAAATGTCAGTGAGCGTTTCGATTTCATTTCCAGAGCGATTCGCCCAATGAGTCTTTGATATTTAGTCATTTTCAGCCAATTTTCTGGATTTTTGAAAATTTCGCTTTTTTATGAAAATATCCACTAAATGAGGGAATAATATGTGTGAGGGTAGCCCAGGAGAGTTCCAAATGTGTGTGGGTAGAATATATATCCCACGGGGGTAAAATTGAAAAAAGTTGAAAAAAAAATTTTTTTGGACTTAGTCATTTTTCCAGTGTTTATCAGACTTTCAGATAGGGCAAATGTCAGTGAGCATTCCGATTTCAGTTCCAGAGCGATTCGCCCAATGAGTCCTTGATATTTAGTAGTTTTCAGCCAATATTTTGGATTTTTGAAAATTTCACTTTTTTGTGAAAATATCCACTAAATGAGGGAATAAAATGTGTGAGGGTACCCCAGGAGAGTTCCAAATGTGTATGGGTAGAATATATATCCCACGGGGGTAAAATTGAAAAAAGTTCAAAAAATTTTTTTTTTGGACTTAGTCATTTTTCCGCCGTTTATCAGACTTTCAGATAGGGGAAATGTCAGTGAGCGTTCCGATTTCAGTTCCAGAGCGGTTCGCCCAATGAGTCCTTGATATTTAGTCGTTTTCAGCCAATTTTCTGGATTTTTGAAAATTTCACTTTCTTGTGAAAATATCCACTAAATGAGGGAATAATATGTGTGAGGGTACCCCAGGAGAGTTCCAAATGTGTGTGGGTAGAATATATATCCCACGGGGGTAAAATTGAAAAAAGTTTAAAAAAAAATTTTTTTGGACTTAGTCATTTTTACAGCGTTTATCAGACTTTTAGATAGGGGAAATGTCAGTGAGCGTTCCGATTTCAGTTCCAGAGCGATTCACCCAATGAGTCCTTGATATTTAGTCGCTTTCAGCAAATTTTCTGGATTTTTGAAAATTTCACTTTTTTGTGAAAATATCCACTAAATGAGGGAATAATATGTGTGAGGGTACCCCAGGAGAGTTCCTAATGTGTGTGGGTAGAATATATATCCCACGGGGGTAAAATTGAAAAAAGTTAAAAAAAATTTTTTTTTGGACTCAGTCATTTTTCCGGCGTTTATCAGACTTTCAGATAGGGTAAATGTCAGTGAGCGTTCCGATTTCAGTTCCAGAGCGGTTCGCCCAATGAGTCCTTGATATTTAGTCGTTTTCAGCCAATTTTCTGGATTTTTGAAAATTTCACATTTTTGTGAAAATATCCATTAAATGAGGGAATAATATGTGTGAGTGTACCCCAGGAGAGTTCCAAATGTGTGTGGGTAGAATATATATCCCACGGGGGTAAAATTGAAAAAAGTTCAAAAATTATTTTTTTTGGACTTAGTCATTTTTCCACCGTTTATCAGACTTTCAGATAGGGGAAATGTCAGTGAGCGTTCCGATTTCAGTTCCAGAGCGGTTCGCCCAATGAGTCCTTGATATTTAGTCGTTTTCAGCCAATTTTCTGGATTTTTGAAAATTTCACATTTTTGTGAAAATATCCATTAAATGAGGGAATAATATGTGTGAGTGTACCCCAGGAGAGTTCCAAATGTGTGTGAGTAGAATATATATCCCACGGGGGTAAAATTGAAAAAAGTTCAAAAATTATTTTTTTTGGACTTAGTCATTTTTCCACCGTTTATCAGACTTTCAGATAAGGGAAATGTCAGTGAGCGTTCCGATTTCAGTTCCAGAGCGGTTCGCCCAATGAGTCCTTGATATTTAGTCGTTTTCAGCCAATTTTCTGGATTTTTGAAAATTTCACATCTTTGTGAAAATAACCACTAAATGAGGGAATAATATGTGTGTGGGTACCCCAGGAGAGTTCCAAATGTGTGTGGGTAGAATATATATCCTACGGGGGTAAAATTGAAAAAAGTAGAAAAATTTTTTTTTTGTACTTAGTCATTTTTCCGGCGTTTATCAGACTTTCAGATAGGGCAAATGTCAGTGAGCGTTCCGATTTCAGTTCCAGAGAGATTCACCCACTGAGTCCTTGATATTTAGTCGTTTTCAGCCAATTTTCTGGATTTTTGAAAATTTCACTTTTTTGTGAAAATATCCACTAAATGAGGGAATAATATGTGTGAGGGTACCCCAGGAGAGTTCCAAATGTGTGTGGGTACAATATATATCCCACGGGGGTGAAATTGAAAAAAGTTGAACATTTTTTTTTTTTGGACTTAGTCATTTTTCCAGCGTTTATCAGACTTTCAGATAGGGCAAATGTCAGTGAGCGTTCCGATTTCAGTTCCAGAGCGATTTGCCCAATGAGTCCTTGATATTTAGTCGTTTTCAGCCAATTTTCTGGATTTTTGAAAATTTCACATTTTTGTGAAAATATCCACTAAATGAGGGAATAATATGTGTGAGGGTACCCCAGGAGAGTTCCAAATGTGTGTGGGTAGAATATATATCCCACGGGGGTAAAATTGAAAAAAGTTGAAAAAAATTTTTTTTTGGACTTAGTCATTTTTCCGCCGTTTATCAGACTTTCAGATAGGGGAAATGTCAGTGAGCGTTCCGATTTCAGTTCCAGAGCGGTTCGCCCAATGAGTCCTTGATATTTAGTCGTTTTCAGCCAATATTTTGGATTTGTGAAAATTTCACTTTTTTGTGAAAATATCCACTAAATGAGGGAATAATATGTGTGAGGGTACCCCAGGAGAGTTCCAAATGTCTGTAAGTAGAATATATATCCCACGGGGGTAAAATTGAAAAAAGTTCAAAAAATTATTTTTTTTGGACTTAGTCATTTTTCCACCGTTTATCAGACTTTCAGATAGGGGAAATGTCAGTGAGCGTTCCAATTTCAGTTCCAGAGCGGTTCGCCCAATGAGTCCTTGATATTTAGTCGTTTTCAGCCAATTTTCTGGATTTTTGAAAATTTCACATTTTTGTGAAAATATCCACTAAATGAGGGAATAATATGTGTGAGGGTACCCCAGGAGAGTTCCAAATGTGTGTGGGTAGAATATATATCCCACCGGGGTGAAATTGAAAAAAGTTGAAAATTTTTTTTTTTGGACTTAGTGATTTTTCCAGCGTTTATCAGACTTTCAGATAGGGCAGATGTCAGTGAGCGTTCCGATTTAAGTTCCAGAGCGATTCGCCCAATGAGTCCTTGATATTTGGTCATTTTCAGCCAATATTTTGGATTTTTGAAAATTTCACTTTTTTGTGAAAATATCCTCTAAATGAGGGAATAATATGTGTGAGGGTACCCCAGGAGGGTTCCAAATGTGTGTGGGTAGAATATATATCCCACGGGGGTAAAATTGAAAAAAGTTGAAAAAATTTTTTTTTTTGGACTTAGTCATTTTTCCGCCGTTTATCAGACTTTCAGATAGGGGAAATGTCAGTGAGCGTTCCGATTTCAGTTCCAGAGTGATTCGCCCAATGAGTCCTTGATATTTAGTCGTTTTCAGCCAATATTTTGGATTTTTGAAAATTTCACTTTTTTTGTGTAAATATCCACTAAATGAGGCAATAATATGTGTGAGGGTACCCCAGGAGAGTTCCAAATGTGTGTGGGTAGAATATATATCCCACGGGGGTAAAATTGAAAAAAGTTTAAAAAATTTTTTTTTTGGACTTAGTCATTTTTCCGCTGTTTATCAGACTTTCAGATAGGGGAAATGTCAGTGAGCGTTCCGATTTCAGTTCCAGAGCGATTCGCCCAATGAGTCGTTTTCAGCCAATATTTTGGATTTGTGAAAATTTCACTTTTTTGTGAAAATATCCACTAAATGAGGGAATAATATGTGTGAGGGTACCCCAGGAGAGTTCCAAATGTCTGTGGGTAGAATATATATCCCACGGGGGTAAAATTGAAAAAAGTTGAAAAAATTTTTTTTTTTGGACTTAGTCATTTTTCCGCCGTTTATCAGACTTTCAGATAGAGGAAATGTCAGTGAACGTTCCGATTTCAGTTCCAGAGTGATTCGCCCAATGAGTCCTTGATATTTAGTCGTTTTCAGCCAATATTTTGGATTTTTGAAAATTTCACATTTTTGTGAAAATATCCACTAAATGAGGGAATAATATGTGTGAGGGTACCCCAGGAGAGTTCCAAATGTGTGTGGGTAGAATATATATCCCACCGGGGTGAAATTGAAAAAAGTTGAAAATTTTTTTTTTTGGACTTAGTGATTTTTCCAGCGTTTATCAGACTTTCAGATAGGGCAGATGTCAGTGAGCGTTCCGATTTAAGTTCCAGAGCGATTCGCCCAATGAGTCCTTGATATTTGGTCATTTTCAGCCAATATTTTGGATTTTTGAAAATTTCACTTTTTTGTGAAAATATCCTCTAAATGAGGGAATAATATGTGTGAGGGTACCCCAGGAGAGTTCCAAATGTGTGTGGGTAGAATATATATCCCACGGGGGTAAAATTGAAAAAAGTTTAAAAAATTTTTTTTTTGGACTTAGTCATTTTTCCGCCGTTTATCAGACTTTCAGATAGGGGAAATGTCAGTGAGCATTCCGATCTCAGTTCCAGAGCGATTCGCCCAATGAGTCCTTGATATTTAGTCGTTTTCAGCCAATATTTTGGATTTGTGAAAATTTCACTTTTTTGTGAAAATATCCACTAAATGAGGGAATAATATGTGTGAGGGTACCCCAGGAGAGTTCCAAATGTCTTTGGGTAGAATATATATCCCACGGGGGTAAAATTGAAAAAAGTTGAAAAATTTTTTTTTTTGGACTTAGTCATTTTTCCGCCGTTTATCAGACTTTCAGATAGGGGAAATGTCAGTGAATGTTCCGATTTCAGTTCCAGAGTGATTCGCCCAATGAGTCCTTGATATTTAGTCGTTTTCAGCCAATATTTTGGATTTTTGAAAATTTCACTTTTTTGTGTAAATATCCACTAAATGAGGCAATAATATGTGTGAGGGTACCCCAGGAGAGTTCCAAATGTGTGTGGGTAGAATATATATCCCACGGGGGTAAAATTGAAAAAAGTTTAAAACATTTTTTTTTTGGAGTTAGTCATTTTTCCGCCGTTTATCAGACTTTCAGATAGGGGAAATGTCAGTGAGCGTTCCGATTTCAGTTCCAGAGCGGTTCGCCCAATGAGTCCTTGATATTTAGTCGTTTTCAGCCAATTTTCTGGATTTTTGAAAATTTCACATTTTTGTGAAAATATCCACTAAATGAGGGAATAATATGTGTGAGGGTACCCCAGGAGAGTTCCAAATGTGTGTGGGTAGAATATATATCCCACCGGGGTGAAATTGAAAAAAGTTGAAAAATTTTTTTTTTTGGACTTAGTCATTTTTCCAGCGTTTATCAGACTTTCAGATAGGGCAAATGTCAGTGAGCGTTCCGATTTCAGTTCCAGAGCGATTCGGCCAATGAGTCCTTGTTGTTTAGTCGTTTTCAGCCAATTTTCTGGATTTTTGAAAATTTCACTTTTTTGTGAAAATATCCACTAAATGAGGGAATAATATGTGTGAGGGTACCCCAGGAGAGTTCCAAATGTGTGTGGGTAGAATATATATCCCACGGGGGTAAAATTGAAAAAAGTTTAAAAAAATTTTTTTTTGGACTTAGTCATTTTTCCGACGTTTATCAGACTTGCAGATAGGGCAAATGTCAGTGAGCGTTTCGATTTCATTTCCAGAGCGATTCGCCCAATGAGTCTTTGATATTTAGTCATTTTCAGCCAATTTTCTGGATTTTTGAAAATTTCGCTTTTTTATGAAAATATCCACTAAATGAGGGAATAATATGTGTGAGGGTAGCCCAGGAGAGTTCCAAATGTGTGTGGGTAGAATATATATCCCACGGGGGTAAAATTGAAAAAAGTTGAAAAAAAAATTTTTTTGGACTTAGTCATTTTTCCAGTGTTTATCAGACTTTCAGATAGGGCAAATGTCAGTGAGCATTCCGATTTCAGTTCCAGAGCGATTCGCCCAATGAGTCCTTGATATTTAGTAGTTTTCAGCCAATATTTTGGATTTTTGAAAATTTCACTTTTTTGTGAAAATATCCACTAAATGAGGGAATAAAATGTGTGAGGGTACCCCAGGAGAGTTCCAAATGTGTATGGGTAGAATATATATCCCACGGGGGTAAAATTGAAAAAAGTTCAAAAAATTTTTTTTTTGGACTTAGTCATTTTTCCGCCGTTTATCAGACTTTCAGATAGGGGAAATGTCAGTGAGCGTTCCGATTTCAGTTCCAGAGCGGTTCGCCCAATGAGTCCTTGATATTTAGTCGTTTTCAGCCAATTTTCTGGATTTTTGAAAATTTCACTTTTTTGTGAAAATATCCACTAAATGAGGGAATAATATGTGTGAGGGTACCCCAGGAGAGTTCCAAATGTGTGTGGGTAGAATATATATCCCACGGGGGTAAAATTGAAAAAAGTTTAAAAAAAAATTTTTTTGGACTTAGTCATTTTTACAGCGTTTATCAGACTTTTAGATAGGGGAAATGTCAGTGAGCGTTCCGATTTCAGTTCCAGAGCGATTCACCCAATGAGTCCTTGATATTTAGTCGCTTTCAGCAAATTTTCTGGATTTTTGAAAATTTCACTTTTTTGTGAAAATATCCACTAAATGAGGGAATAATATGTGTGAGGGTACCCCAGGAGAGTTCCAAATGTGTGTGGGTAGAATATATATCCCACGGGGGTAAAATTGAAAAAAGTTAAAAAAAATTTTTTTTTGGACTCAGTCATTTTTCCGGCGTTTATCAGACTTTCAGATAGGGTAAATGTCAGTGAGCGTTCCGATTTCAGTTCCAGAGCGGTTCGCCCAATGAGTCCTTGATATTTAGTCGTTTTCAGCCAATTTTCTGGATTTTTGAAAATTTCACATTTTTGTGAAAATATCCATTAAATGAGGGAATAATATGTGTGAGTGTACCCCAGGAGAGTTCCAAATGTGTGTGGGTAGAATATATATCCCACGGGGGTAAAATTGAAAAAAGTTCAAAAATTATTTTTTTTGGACTTAGTCATTTTTCCACCGTTTATCAGACTTTCAGATAGGGGAAATGTCAGTGAGCGTTCCGATTTCAGTTCCAGAGCGGTTCGCCCAATGAGTCCTTGATATTTAGTCGTTTTCAGCCAATTTTCTGGATTTTTGAAAATTTCACATCTTTGTGAAAATAACCACTAAATGAGGGAATAATATGTGTGTGGGTACCCCAGGAGAGTTCCAAATGTGTGTGGGTAGAATATATATCCTACGGGGGTAAAATTGAAAAAAGTAGAAAATTTTTTTTTTTGTACTTAGTCATTTTTCCGGTGTTTATCAGACTTTCAGATAGGGCAAATGTGAGTGAGCGTTCCGATTTCAGTTCCAGAGAGATTCACCCACTGAGTCCTTGATATTTAGTCGCTTTCAGCCAATTTTCTGGATTTTTGAAAATTTCACTTTTTTGTGAAAATATCCACTAAATGAGGGAATAATATGTGTGAGGGTACCCCAGGAGAGTTCCAAATGTGTGTGGGTACAATATATATCCCACGGGGGTGAAATTGAAAAAAGTTGAAAATTTTTTTTTTTTGGACTTAGTCATTTTTCCAGCGTTTATCAGACTTTCAAATAGGGCAAATGTCAGTGAGCGTTCCGATTTCAGTTCCAGAGCGATTTGCCCAATGAGTCCTTGATATTTAGTCGTTTTCAGCCAATTTTCTGGATTTTTGAAAATTTCACATTTTTGTGAAAATATCCACTAAATGAGGGAATAATATGTGTGAGGGTACCCCAGGAGAGTTCCAAATGTGTGTGGGTAGAATATATATCCCACGGGGGTAAAATTGAAAAAAGTTGAAAAAAATTTTTTTTTGGACTTAGTCATTTTTCCGCCGTTTATCAGACTTTCAGATAGGGGAAATGTCAGTGAGCGTTCCGATTTCAGTTCCAGAGCGGTTCGCCCAATGAGTCCTTGATATTTAGTCGTTTTCAGCCAATATTTTGGATTTGTGAAAATTTCACTTTTTTGTGAAAATATCCACTAAATGAGGGAATAATATGTGTGAGGGTACCCCAGGAGAGTTCCAAATGTCTGTAAGTAGAATATATATCCCACGGGGGTAAAATTGAAAAAAGTTCAAAAAATTATTTTTTTTGGACTTAGTCATTTTTCCGCCGTTTATCAGACTTTCAGATAGGGGAAATGTCAGTGAGCGTTCCAATTTCAGTTCCAGAGCGGTTCGCCCAATGAGTCCTTGATATTTAGTCGTTTTCAGCCAATTTTCTGGATTTTTGAAAATTTCACATTTTTGTGAAAATATCCACTAAATGAGGGAATAATATGTGTGAGGGTACCCCAGGAGAGTTCCAAATGTGTGTGGGTAGAATATATATCCCACCGGGGTAAAATTGAAAAAAGTTGAAAAAATTTTTTTTTTTGGACTTAGTCATTTTTCCGCCGTTTATCAGACTTTCAGATAGGGGAAATGTCAGTGAGCGTTCCGATTTCAGTTCCAGAGTGATTCGCCCAATGAGTCCTTGATATTTAGTCGTTTTCAGCCAATATTTTGGATTTTTGAAAATTTCACTTTTTTTGTGTAAATATCCACTAAATGAGGCAATAATATGTGTGAGGGTACCCCAGGAGAGTTCCAAATGTGTGTGGGTAGAATATATATCCCACGGGGGTAAAATTGAAAAAAGTTTAAAAAATTTTTTTTTTGGACTTAGTCATTTTTCCGCCGTTTATCAGACTTTCAGATAGGGGAAATGTCAGTGAGCGTTCCGATTTCAGTTCCAGAGCGATTCGCCCAATGAGTCCTTGATATTTAGTCGTTTTCAGCCAATATTTTGGATTTGTGAAAATTTCACTTTTTTGTGAAAATATCCACTAAATGAGGGAATAATATGTGTGAGGGTACCCCAGGAGAGTTCCAAATGTCTGTGGGTAGAATATATATCCCACGGGGGTAAAATTGAAAAAAGTTGAAAAAATTTTTTTTTTTGGACTTAGTCATTTTTCCGCCGTTTATCAGACTTTCAGATAGAGGAAATGTCAGTGAACGTTCCGATTTCAGTTCCAGAGTGATTCGCCCAATGAGTCCTTGATATTTAGTCGTTTTCAGCTAATATTTTGGATTTTTGAAAATTTCACATTTTTGTGAAAATATCCACTAAATGAGGGAATAATATGTGTGAGGGTACCCCAGGAGAGTTCCAAATGTGTGTGGGTAGAATATATATCCCACCGGGGTGAAATTGAAAAAAGTTTAAAAAATTTTTTTTTTGGACTTAGTCATTTTTCCGCCGTTTATCAGACTTTCAGATAGGGGAAATGTCAGTGAGCGTTCCGATTTCAGTTCCAGAGCGATTTGCCCAATGAGTCCTTGATATTTAGTCGTTTTCAGCCAATATTTTGGATTTGTGAAAATTTCACTTTTTTGTGAAAATATCCACTAAATGAGGGAATAATATGTGTGAGGGTACCCCAGGAGAGTTCCAAATGTGTGTGGGTAGAATATATATCCCACGGGGGTAAAATTGAAAAAAGTTTAAAAAATTTTTTTTTTGGACTTAGTCATTTTTCCGCCGTTTATCAGACTTTCAGATAGGGGAAATGTCAGTGAGCGTTCCGATTTCAGTTCCAGAGCGATTCGCCCAATGAGTCCTTGATATTTAGTCGTTTTCAGCCAATATTTTGGATTTGTGAAAATTTCACTTTTTTGTGAAAATATCCACTAAATGAGGGAATAATATGTGTGAGGGTACCCCAGGAGAGTTCCAAATGTCTGTGGGTAGAATATATATCCCACGGGGGTAAAATTGAAAAAAGTTGAAAAAATTTTTTTTTTTGGACTTAGTCATTTTTCCGCCGTTTATCAGACTTTCAGATAGGGGAAATGTCAGTGAACGTTCCGATTTCAGTTCCAGAGTGATTCGCCCAATGAGTCCTTGATATTTAGTCGTTTTCAGCCAATATTTTGGATTTTTGAAAATTTCACTTTTTTGTGTAAATATCCACTAAATGAGGCAATAATATGTGTGAGGGTACCCCAGGAGAGTTCCAAATGTGTGTGGGTAGAATATATATCCCACGGGGGTAAAATTGAAAAAAGTTTAAAACATTTTTTTTTTGGAGTTAGTCATTTTTCCGCCGTTTATCAGACTTTCAGATAGGGGAAATGTCAGTGAGCGTTCCGATTTCAGTTCCAGAGCGGTTCGCCCAATGAGTCCTTGATATTTAGTCGTTTTCAGCCAATTTTCTGGATTTTTGAAAATTTCACATTTTTGTGAAAATATCCACTAAATGAGGGAATAATATGTGTGAGGGTACCCCAGGAGAGTTCCAAATGTGTGTGGGTAGAATATATATCCCACCGGGGTGAAATTGAAAAAAGTTGAAAAATTTTTTTTTTTGGACTTAGTCATTTTTCCAGCGTTTATCAGACTTTCAGATAGGGCAAATGTCAGTGAGCGTTCCGATTTCAGTTCCAGAGCGATTCGCCCAATGAGTCCTTGATATTTGGTCATTTTCAGCCAATATTTTGGATTTTTGAAAATTTCACTTTTTTGTGAAAATATCCTCTAAATGAGGGAATAATATGTGTGAGGGTACCCCAGGAGAGTTCCAAATGTGTGTGGGTAGAATATATATCCCACGGGGGTAAAATTGAAAAAAGTTTAAAAAATTTTTTTTTTGGACTTAGTCATTTTTCCGCCGTTTATCAGACTTTCAGATAGGGGAAATGTCAGTGAGCGTTCCGATTTCAGTTCCAGAGCGATTCGCCCAATGAGTCCTTGATATTTAGTCGTTTTCAGCCAATATTTTGGATTTGTGAAAATTTCACTTTTTTGTGAAAATATCCACTAAATGAGGGAATAATATGTGTGAGGGTACCCCAGGAGAGTTCCAAATGTCTGTGGGTAGAATATATATCCCACGGGGGTAAAATTGAAAAAAGTTGAAAAAATTTTTTTTTTTGGACTTAGTCATTTTTCCGCCGTTTATCAGACTTTCAGATAGGGGAAATGTCAGTGAACGTTCCGATTTCAGTTCCAGAGTGATTCGCCCAATGAGTCCTTGATATTTAGTCGTTTTCAGCCAATATTTTGGATTTTTGAAAATTTCACTTTTTTGTGTAAATATCCACTAAATGAGGCAATAATATGTGTGAGGGTACCCCAGGAGAGTTCCAAATGTGTGTGGGTAGAATATATATCCCACGGGGGTAAAATTGAAAAAAGTTTAAAACATTTTTTTTTTGGAGTTAGTCATTTTTCCGCCGTTTATCAGACTTTCAGATAGGGGAAATGTCAGTGAGCGTTCCGATTTCAGTTCCAGAGCGGTTCGCCCAATGAGTCCTTGATATTTAGTCGTTTTCAGCCAATTTTCTGGATTTTTGAAAATTTCACATTTTTGTGAAAATATCCACTAAATGAGGGAATAATATGTGTGAGGGTACCCCAGGAGAGTTCCAAATGTGTGTGGGTAGAATATATATCCCACCGGGGTGAAATTGAAAAAAGTTGAAAAATTTTTTTTTTTGGACTTAGTCATTTTTCCAGCGTTTATCAGACTTTCAGATAGGGCAAATGTCAGTGAGCGTTCCGATTTCAGTTCCAGAGCGATTCGGCCAATGAGTCCTTGATATTTAGTCGCTTTCAGCCAATTTTCTGGATTTTTGAAAATCTCACTTTTCTGTGAAAATATCCACTAAATGAGGGAATAATATGTGTGAGGGTACCCCAGGAGAGTTCCAAATGTGTGTGGGTAGAAAATATATCCCACGGGGGTAAAATTGAAAAAAGTTGAAAAAATTTTTTTTTTGGACTTAGTCATTTTTCCGGCGTTTATCAGACTTTCAGATAGGGGAAATGTCAGTGAGCAATCCCATTTCAGTTCCAGAGCGATTCGCCCAATGAGTCCTTGTTGTTTAGTCGTTTTCAGCCTATTTTCTGGATTTTTGAAAATTTCACTTTTTTGTGAAAATATCCACTAAATGAGGGAATAAAATGTGGGAGGGTACCCCAGGAGAGTTCCAAATGTGTATGGGTAGAATATATATCCCACGGGGGTAAAATTGAAAAAAGTTCAAAAAATTTTTTTTTTGGACTTAGTCATTTTTCCGCCATTTATCAGACTTTCAGATAGGGGAAATGTCAGTGAGCGTTCCGATTTCAGTTCCAGAGCGGTTCGCCCAATGAGTCCTTGATATTTAGTCGTTTTCAGCCAATTTTCTGGATTTTTGAAAATTTCACTTTTTTGTGAAAATATCCACTAAATGAGGGAATAATATGTGTGAGGGTACCCCAGGAGAGTTCCAAATGTGTGTGGGTAGAATATATATCCCACGGGGGTAAAATTGAAAAAAGTTTAAAAAAAAATTTTTTTGGACTTAGTCATTTTTACAGCGTTTATCAGACTTTTAGATAGGGGAAATGTCAGTGAGCGTTCCGATTTCAGTTCCAGAGCGGTTCGCCCAATGAGTCCTTGATATTTAGTCGTTTTCAGCCAATTTTCTGGATTTTTGAAAATTTCACATTTTTGTGAAAATAACCACTAAATGAGGGAATAATATGTGTGAGGGTACCCCAGGAGAATTCCAAATGTGTGTGGGTAGAATACATATCCTACGGGGGTAAAATTGAAAAAAGTAGAAAAATTTTTTTTTTTGTACTTAGTCATTTTTCCGGCGTTTATCAGACTTTCAGATAGGGTAAATGTCAGTGAGCGTTCCGATTTCAGTTCCAGAGAGATTCACCCACTGAGTCCTTGATATTAAGTCGCTTTCAGCCAATTTTCTGGATTTTTGAAAATTTCACTTTTTTGTGAAAATATCCACTAAATGAGGGAATAATATGTGTGAGGGTACCCCAGGAGAGTTCCAAATGTGTGTGGGTAGAATATATATCCCACGGGGGTAAAATTGAAAAAAGTTGAAAAAAATTTTTTTTTGGACTTAGTCATTTTTCCGCCGTTTATCAGACTTTCAGATAGGGGAAATGTCAGTGAGCGTTCCGATTTCAGTTCCAGAGCGGTTCGCCCAATGAGTCCTTGATATTTAGTCGTTTTCAGCCAATATTTTGGATTTGTGAAAATTTCACTTTTTTGTGAAAATATCCACTAAATGAGGGAATAATATGTGTGAGGGTACCCCAGGAGAGTTCCAAATGTCTGTAAGTAGAATATATATCCCACGGGGGTAAAATTGAAAAAAGTTCAAAAAATTATTTTTTTTGGACTTAGTCATTTTTCCGCCGTTTATCAGACTTTCAGATAGGGGAAATGTCAGTGAGCGTTCCAATTTCAGTTCCAGAGCGGTTCGCCCAATGAGTCCTTGATATTTAGTCGTTTTCAGCCAATTTTCTGGATTTTTGAAAATTTCACATTTTTGTGAAAATATCCACTAAATGAGGGAATAATATGTGTGAGGGTACCCCAGGAGAGTTCCAAATGTGTGTGGGTAGAATATATATCCCACCGGGGTAAAATTGAAAAAAGTTGAAAAAATTTTTTTTTTTGGACTTAGTCATTTTTCCGCCGTTTATCAGACTTTCAGATAGGGGAAATGTCAGTGAGCGTTCCGATTTCAGTTCCAGAGTGATTCGCCCAATGAGTCCTTGATATTTAGTCGTTTTCAGCCAATATTTTGGATTTTTGAAAATTTCACTTTTTTTGTGTAAATATCCACTAAATGAGGCAATAATATGTGTGAGGGTACCCCAGGAGAGTTCCAAATGTGTGTGGGTAGAATATATATCCCACGGGGGTAAAATTGAAAAAAGTTTAAAAAATTTTTTTTTTGGACTTAGTCATTTTTCCGCCGTTTATCAGACTTTCAGATAGGGGAAATGTCAGTGAGCGTTCCGATTTCAGTTCCAGAGCGATTCGCCCAATGAGTCCTTGATATTTAGTCGTTTTCAGCCAATATTTTGGATTTGTGAAAATTTCACTTTTTTGTGAAAATATCCACTAAATGAGGGAATAATATGTGTGAGGGTACCCCAGGAGAGTTCCAAATGTCTGTGGGTAGAATATATATCCCACGGGGGTAAAATTGAAAAAAGTTGAAAAAATTTTTTTTTTTGGACTTAGTCATTTTTCCGCCGTTTATCAGACTTTCAGATAGAGGAAATGTCAGTGAACGTTCCGATTTCAGTTCCAGAGTGATTCGCCCAATGAGTCCTTGATATTTAGTCGTTTTCAGCTAATATTTTGGATTTTTGAAAATTTCACATTTTTGTGAAAATATCCACTAAATGAGGGAATAATATGTGTGAGGGTACCCCAGGAGAGTTCCAAATGTGTGTGGGTAGAATATATATCCCACCGGGGTGAAATTGAAAAAAGTTTAAAAAATTTTTTTTTTGGACTTAGTCATTTTTCCGCCGTTTATCAGACTTTCAGATAGGGGAAATGTCAGTGAGCGTTCCGATTTCAGTTCCAGAGCGATTTGCCCAATGAGTCCTTGATATTTAGTCGTTTTCAGCCAATATTTTGGATTTGTGAAAATTTCACTTTTTTGTGAAAATATCCACTAAATGAGGGAATAATATGTGTGAGGGTACCCCAGGAGAGTTCCAAATGTCTGTGGGTAGAATATATATCCCACGGGGGTAAAATTGAAAAAAGTTGAAAAAATTTTTTTTTTTGGACTTAGTCATTTTTCCGCCGTTTATCAGACTTTCAGATAGAGGAAATGTCAGTGAACGTTCCGATTTCAGTTCCAGAGTGATTCGCCCAATGAGTCCTTGATATTTAGTCGTTTTCAGCTAATATTTTGGATTTTTGAAAATTTCACATTTTTGTGAAAATATCCACTAAATGAGGGAATAATATGTGTGAGGGTACCCCAGGAGAGTTCCAAATGTGTGTGGGTAGAATATATATCCCACCGGGGTGAAATTGAAAAAAGTTGAAAATTTTTTTTTTTGGACTTAGTGATTTTTCCAGCGTTTATCAGACTTTCAGATAGGGCAGATGTCAGTGAGCGTTCCGATTTAAGTTCCAGAGCGATTCGCCCAATGAGTCCTTGATATTTGGTCATTTTCAGCCAATATTTTGGATTTTTGAAAATTTCACTTTTTTGTGAAAATATCCTCTAAATGAGGGAATAATATGTGTGAGGGTACCCCAGGAGAGTTCCAAATGTGTGTGGGTAGAATATATATCCCACGGGGGTAAAATTGAAAAAAGTTTAAAAAATTTTTTTTTTGGACTTAGTCATTTTTCCGCCGTTTATCAGACTTTCAGATAGGGGAAATGTCAGTGAGCGTTCCGATTTCAGTTCCAGAGCGATTCGCCCAATGAGTCCTTGATATTTAGTCGTTTTCAGCCAATATTTTGGATTTGTGAAAATTTCACTTTTTTGTGAAAATATCCACTAAATGAGGGAATAATATGTGTGAGGGTACCCCAGGAGAGTTCCAAATGTCTGTGGGTAGAATATATATCCCACGGGGGTAAAATTGAAAAAAGTTGAAAAAATTTTTTTTTTTGGACTTAGTCATTTTTCCGCCGTTTATCAGACTTTCAGATAGGGGAAATGTCAGTGAACGTTCCGATTTCAGTTCCAGAGTGATTCGCCCAATGAGTCCTTGATATTTAGTCGTTTTCAGCCAATATTTTGGATTTTTGAAAATTTCACTTTTTTGTGTAAATATCCACTAAATGAGGCAATAATATGTGTGAGGGTACCCCAGGAGAGTTCCAAATGTGTGTGGGTAGAATATATATCCCACGGGGGTAAAATTGAAAAAAGTTTAAAACATTTTTTTTTTGGAGTTAGTCATTTTTCCGCCGTTTATCAGACTTTCAGATAGGGGAAATGTCAGTGAGCGTTCCGATTTCAGTTCCAGAGCGGTTCGCCCAATGAGTCCTTGATATTTAGTCGTTTTCAGCCAATTTTCTGGATTTTTGAAAATTTCACATTTTTGTGAAAATATCCACTAAATGAGGGAATAATATGTGTGAGGGTACCCCAGGAGAGTTCCAAATGTGTGTGGGTAGAATATATATCCCACCGGGGTGAAATTGAAAAAAGTTGAAAAATTTTTTTTTTTGGACTTAGTCATTTTTCCAGCGTTTATCAGACTTTCAGATAGGGCAAATGTCAGTGAGCGTTCCGATTTCAGTTCCAGAGCGATTCGCCCAATGAGTCCTTGATATTTGGTCATTTTCAGCCAATATTTTGGATTTTTGAAAATTTCACTTTTTTGTGAAAATATCCTCTAAATGAGGGAATAATATGTGTGAGGGTACCCCAGGAGAGTTCCAAATGTGTGTGGGTAGAATATATATCCCACGGGGGTAAAATTGAAAAAAGTTTAAAAAATTTTTTTTTTGGACTTAGTCATTTTTCCGCCGTTTATCAGACTTTCAGATAGGGGAAATGTCAGTGAGCGTTTCGATTTCAGTTCCAGAGCGATTCGCCCAATGAGTCCTTGATATTTAGTCGTTTTCAGCCAATATTTTGGATTTGTGAAAATTTCACTTTTTTGTGAAAATATCCACTAAATGAGGGAATAATATGTGTGAGGGTACCCCAGGAGAGTTCCAAATGTCTGTGGGTAGAATATATATCCCACGGGGGTAAAATTGAAAAAAGTTGAAAAAATTTTTTTTTTTGGACTTAGTCATTTTTCCGCCGTTTATCAGACTTTCAGATAGGGGAAATGTCAGTGAACGTTCCGATTTCAGTTCCAGAGTGATTCGCCCAATGAGTCCTTGATATTTAGTCGTTTTCAGCCAATATTTTGGATTTTTGAAAATTTCACTTTTTTGTGTAAATATCCACTAAATGAGGCAATAATATGTGTGAGGGTACCCCAGGAGAGTTCCAAATGTGTGTGGGTAGAATATATATCCCACGGGGGTAAAATTGAAAAAAGTTTAAAACATTTTTTTTTTGGAGTTAGTCATTTTTCCGCCGTTTATCAGACTTTCAGATAGGGGAAATGTCAGTGAGCGTTCCGATTTCAGTTCCAGAGCGGTTCGCCCAATGAGTCCTTGATATTTAGTCGTTTTCAGCCAATTTTCTGGATTTTTGAAAATTTCACATTTTTGTGAAAATAACCACTAAATGAGGGAATAATATGTGTGAGGGTACCCCAGGAGAATTCCAAATGTGTGTGGGTAGAATACATATCCTACGGGGGTAAAATTGAAAAAAGTAGAAAAATTTTTTTTTTGTACTTAGTCATTTTTCCGGCGTTTATCAGACTTTCAGATAGGGTAAATGTCAGTGAGCGTTCCGATTTCAGTTCCAGAGAGATTCACCCACTGAGTCCTTGATATTAAGTCGCTTTCAGCCAATTTTCTGGATTTTTGAAAATTTCACTTTTTTGTGAAAATATCCACTAAATGAGGGAATAATATGTGTGAGGGTACCCCAGGAGAGTTCCAAATGTGTGTGGGTAGAATATATATCCCACGGGGGTAAAATTGAAAAAAGTTGAAAAAATTTTTTTTTTGGACTTAGTCATTTTTCTGCCGTTTATCAGACTTTCAGATAGGGGAAATGTCAGTGAGCGTTCCGATTTCAGTTCCAGAGCGGTTCGCCCAATGAGTCCTTGATATTTAGTCGTTTTCAGCCAATTTTCTGGATTTTTGAAAATTTCACATCTTTGTGAAAATAACCACTAAATGAGGGAATAATATGTGTGTGGGTACCCCAGGAGAGTTCCAAATGTGTGTGGGTAGAATATATATCCTACGGGGGTAAAATTGAAAAAAGTAGAAAATTTTTTTTTTTGTACTTAGTCATTTTTCCGGCGTTTATCAGACTTTCAGATAGGGCAAATGTGAGTGAGCGTTCCGATTTCAGTTCCAGAGAGATTCACCCACTGAGTCCTTGATATTTAGTCGCTTTCAGCCAATTTTCTGGATTTTTGAAAATTTCACTTTTTTGTGAAAATATCCACTAAATGAGGGAATAATATGTGTGAGGGTACCCCAGGAGAGTTCCAAATGTGTGTGGGTACAATATATATCCCACGGGGGTGAAATTGAAAAAAGTTGAAAATTTTTTTTTTTTGGACTTAGTCATTTTTCCAGCGTTTATCAGACTTTCAGATAGGGCAAATGTCAGTGAGCGTTCCGATTTCAGTTCCAGAGCGGTTCGCCCAATGAGTCCTTGATATTTAGTCGTTTTCAGCCAATTTTCTGGATTTTTGAAAATTTCACATTTTTGTGAAAATATCCACTAAATGAGGGAATAATATGTGTGAGGGTACCCCAGGAGAGTTCCAAATGTGTGTGGGTAGAATATATATCCCACGGGGGTAAAATTGAAAAAAGTTGAAAAAAATTTTTTTTTGGACTTAGTCATTTTTCCGCCGTTTATCAGACTTTCAGATAGGGGAAATGTCAGTGAGCGTTCCGATTTCAGTTCCAGAGCGGTTCGCCCAATGAGTCCTTGATATTTAGTCGTTTTCAGCCAATATTTTGGATTTGTGAAAATTTCACTTTTTTGTGAAAATATCCACTAAATGAGGGAATAATATGTGTGAGGGTACCCCAGGAGAGTTCCAAATGTCTGTAAGTAGAATATATATCCCACGGGGGTAAAATTGAAAAAAGTTCAAAAAATTATTTTTTTTGGACTTAGTCATTTTTCCGCCGTTTATCAGACTTTCAGATAGGGGAAATGTCAGTGAGCGTTCCAATTTCAGTTCCAGAGCGGTTCGCCCAATGAGTCCTTGATATTTAGTCGTTTTCAGCCAATTTTCTGGATTTTTGAAAATTTCACATTTTTGTGAAAATATCCACTAAATGAGGGAATAATATGTGTGAGGGTACCCCAGGAGAGTTCCAAATGTGTGTGGGTAGAATATATATCCCACGGGGGTGAAATTGAAAAAAGTTGAAAATTTTTTTTTTTGGACTTAGTGATTTTTCCAGCGTTTATCAGACTTTCAGATAGGGCAGATGTCAGTGAGCGTTCCGATTTAAGTTCCAGAGCGATTCGCCCAATGAGTCCTTGATATTTGGTCATTTTCAGCCAATATTTTGGATTTTTGAAAATTTCACTTTTTTGTGAAAATATCCTCTAAATGAGGGAATAATATGTGTGAGGGTACCCCAGGAGGGTTCCAAATGTGTGTGGGTAGAATATATATCCCACGGGGGTAAAATTGAAAAAAGTTTAAAAAATTTTTTTTTTTGGACTTAGTCATTTTTCCGCCGTTTATCAGACTTTCAGATAGGGGAAATGTCAGTGAGCGTTCCGATTTCAGTTCCAGAGTGATTCGCCCAATGAGTCCTTGATATTTAGTCGTTTTCAGCCAATATTTTGGATTTTTGAAAATTTCACTTTTTTTGTGTAAATATCCACTAAATGAGGCAATAATATGTGTGAGGGTACCCCAGGAGAGTTCCAAATGTGTGTGGGTAGAATATATATCCCACGGGGGTAAAATTGAAAAAAGTTTAAAAAATTTTTTTTTTGGACTTAGTCATTTTTCCGCCGTTTATCAGACTTTCAGATAGGGGAAATGTCAGTGAGCGTTCCGATTTCAGTTCCAGAGCGATTCGCCCAATGAGTCCTTGATATTTAGTCGTTTTCAGCCAATATTTTGGATTTGTGAAAATTTCACTTTTTTGTGAAAATATCCACTAAATGAGGGAATAATATGTGTGAGGGTACCCCAGGAGAGTTCCAAATGTCTGTGGGTAGAATATATATCCCACGGGGGTAAAAGTGAAAAAGGTTGAAAAAATTTTTTTTTTTGGACTTAGTCATTTTTCCGCCGTTTATCAGACTTTCAGATAGAGGAAATGTCAGTGACCGTTCCGATTTCAGTTCCAGAGTGATTCGCCCAATGAGTCCTTGATATTTAGTCGTTTTCAGCCAATATTTTGGATTTTTGAAAATTTCACTTTTTTGTGTAAATATCCACTAAATGAGGCAATAATATGTGTGAGGGTACCCCAGGAGAGTTCCAAATGTGTGTGGGTAGAATATATATCCCACGGGGGTAAAATTGAAAAAAGTTTAAAACATTTTTTTTTTGGAGTTAGTCATTTTTCCGCCGTTTATCAGACTTTCAGATAGGGGAAATGTCAGTGAGCGTTCCGATTTCAGTTCCAGAGCGGTTCGCCCAATGAGTCCTTGATATTTAGTCGTTTTCAGCCAATTTTCTGGATTTTTGAAAATTTCACATTTTTGTGAAAATATCCACTAAATGAGGGAATAATATGTGTGAGGGTACCCCAGGAGAGTTCCAAATGTGTGTGGGTAGAATATATATCCCACCGGGGTGAAATTGAAAAAAGTTGAAAAATTTTTTTTTTTGGACTTAGTCATTTTTCCAGCGTTTATCAGACTTTCAGATAGGGCAAATGTCAGTGAGCGTTCCGATTTCAGTTCCAGAGCGATTCGCCCAATGAATCCTTGATATTTAGTCATTTTCAGCCAATATTTTGGATTTTTGAAAATTTCCCTTTTTAGTGAAAATATCCATTAAATGAGGGAATAATATGTGTGAGGGTACCCCAGGAGAGTTCCAAATGTGTGTGGGTAGAACATATATCCCAAGGGGGTAAAATTGAAAAAAGTATAAAAAAATTTTTTTTTGGACTTAGTCATTTTTCCGCCGTTTATCAGACTTTCAGATAGGGGAAATGTCAGTGAGCGTTCCGATTTCAGTTCCAGAGCGATTCGCCCAATGAGTCCTTGATGTTTAGTCGTTTTCAGCCAATATTTTGGATTTGTGAAAATTTCACATTTTTGTGAAAATATCCACTAAATGAGGGAATAATATGTGTGAGGGTACCCCAGGAGAGATCCAAATGTCTGTGGGTAGAATATATATCCCACGGGGGTAAAATTGAAAAAAGTTGAAAAAATTTTTTTTTTTGGACTTAGTCATTTTTCCGCCGTTCATCAGACTTTCAGATAGGGGAAATGTCAGTGAGCCTTCCGATTTCAGTTCCAGAGTGATTCGCCCAATGAGTCCTTGATATTTAGTCGTTTTCAGCCAATATTTTGGATTTTTGAAAATTTCACTTTTTTGTGTAAATATCCACTAAATGAGGCAATAATATGTGTGAGGGTACCCCAGGAGAGTTCCAAATGTGTGTGGGTAGAATATATATCCCACGGGGGTAAAATTGAAAAAAGTTGAAAAATTTTTTTTTTTTGGACTTAGTCATTTTTCCAGCGTTTATCAGACTTTCAGATAGGGCAAATGTCAGTGAGCGTTCCGATTTCAGTTCCAGAGCGATTCGCCCAATGAGTCCTTGATATTTGGTCATTTTCAGCCAATATTTTGGATTTTTGAAAATTTCACTTTCTTGTGAAAATATCCTCTAAATGAGGGAATAATATGTGTGAGGGTACCCCAGGAGAGTTCCAAATGTGTGTGGGTAGAATATATATCCCACGGGGGTAAAATTGAAAAAAGTTGAAAAAATTTTTTTTTTTGGACTTAGTCATTTTTCCGCCGTTTATCAGACTTTCAGATAGGGGAAATGTCAGTGAGCGTTCCGATTTCAGTTCCAGAGTGATTCGCCCAATGAGTCCTTGATATTTAGTCGTTTTCAGCCAATATTTTGGATTTTTGAAAATTTCACTTTTTTTGTGTAAATATCCACTAAATGAGGCAATAATATGTGTGAGGGTACCCCAGGAGAGTTCCAAATGTGTGTGGGTAGAATATATATCCCACGGGGGTAAAATTGAAAAAAGTTTAAAAAATTTTTTTTTTGGACTTAGTCATTTTTCCGCCGTTTATCAGACTTTCAGATAGGGGAAATGTCAGTGAGCGTTCCGATTTCAGTTCCAGAGCGATTCGCCCAATGAGTCCTTGATATTTAGTCGTTTTCAGCCAATATTTTGGATTTGTGAAAATTTCACTTTTTTGTGAAAATATCCACTAAATGAGGGAATAATATGTGTGAGGGTACCCCAGGAGAGTTCCAAATGTCTGTGGGTAGAATATATATCCCACGGGGGTAAAATTGAAAAAAGTTGAAAAAATTTTTTTTTTTGGACTTAGTCATTTTTCCGCCGTTTATCAGACTTTCAGATAGAGGAAATGTCAGTGAACGTTCCGATTTCAGTTCCAGAGTGATTCGCCCAATGAGTCCTTGATATTTAGTCGTTTTCAGCCAATATTTTGGATTTTTGAAAATTTCACATTTTTGTGAAAATATCCACTAAATGAGGGAATAATATGTGTGAGGGTACCCCAGGAGAGTTCCAAATGTGTGTGGGTAGAATATATATCCCACCGGGGTGAAATTGAAAAAAGTTGAAAAATTTTTTTTTTTGGACTTAGTCATTTTTCCAGCGTTTATCAGACTTTCAGATAGGGCAAATGTCAGTGAGCGTTCCGATTTCAGTTCCAGAGCGATTCGCCCAATGAATCCTTGATATTTAGTCATTTTCAGCCAATATTTTGGATTTTTGAAAATTTCCCTTTTTAGTGAAAATATCCACTAAATGAGGGAATAATATGTGTGAGGGTACCCCAGGAGAGTTCCAAATGTGTGTGGGTAGAACATATATCCCACGGGGGTAAAATTGAAAAAAGTATAAAAAAATTTTTTTTTGGACTTAGTCATTTTTCCGCCGTTTATCAGACTTTCAGATAGGGGAAATGTCAGTGAGCGTTCCGATTTCAGTTCCAGAGCGATTCGCCCAATGAGTCCTTGATATTTAGTCGTTTTCAGCCAATATTTTGGATTTGTGAAAATTTCACATTTTTGTGAAAATATCCACTAAATGAGGGAATAATATGTGTGAGGGTACCCCAGGAGAGTTCCAAATGTCTGTGGGTAGAATATATATCCCACGGGGGTAAAATTGAAAAAAGTTGAAAAAATTTTTTTTTTTGGACTTAGTCATTTTTCCGCCGTTCATCAGACTTTCAGATAGGGGAAATGTCAGTGAGCCTTCCGATTTCAGTTCCAGAGTGATTCGCCCAATGAGTCCTTGATATTTAGTCGTTTTCAGCCAATATTTTGGATTTTTGAAAATTTCACTTTTTTGTGTAAATATCCACTAAATGAGGCAATAATATGTGTGAGGGTACCCCAGGAGAGTTCCAAATGTGTGTGGGTAGAATATATATCCCACGGGGGTAAAATTGAAAAAAGTTGAAAAAAATTTTTTTTTGGACTTAGTCATTTTTCCGCCGTTTATCAGACTTTCAGATAGAGGAAATGTCAGTGAGCATTCCGATTTCAGTTCCAGAGCGGTTCGCCCAATGAGTCCTTGATATTTAGTCGTTTTCAGCCAATATTTTGGATTTGTGAAAATTTCACTTTTTTGTGAAAATATCCACTAAATGAGGGAATAATATGTGTGAGGGTACCCCAGGAGAGTTCCAAATGTCTGTGGGTAGAATATATATCCCACGGGGGTAAAATTGAAAAAAGTTCAAAAAATTATTTTTTTTGGACTTAGTCATTTTTCCGCCGTTTATCAGACTTTCAGATAGGGGAAATGTCAGTGAGCGTTCCAATTTCAGTTCCAGAGCAGTTCGCCCAATGAGTCCTTGATATTTAGTCGTTTTCAGCCAATTTTCTGGATTTTTGAAAATTTCACATTTTTGTGAAAATATCCACTAAATGAGGGAATAATATGTGTGAGGGTACCCCAGGAGAGTTCCAAATGTGTGTGGGTAGAATATATATCCCACCGGGGTGAAATTGAAAAAAGTTGAAAAATTTTTTTTTTTGGACTTAGTGATTTTTCCAGCGTTTATCAGACTTTCAGATAGGGCAAATGTCAGTGAACGTTCCGATTTCAGTTCCAGAGCGATTCGCCCAATGAGTCCTTGATATTTAGTTGTTTTCAGCCAATTTTCTGGATTTTTGAAAATTTCACATTTTTGTGAAAATATCCACTAAATGAGGGAATAATATGTGTGAGGGTACCCCAAGAGAGTTCCAAATGTGTGTGGGTAGAATATATATCCCACGGGGGTAAAATTAAAAAAAGTTGAAAAAAAATTTTTTTTGGACTTAGTCATTTTTCCAGCGTTTATCAGACTTTCAGATAGGGCAGATGTCAGTGAGCGTTCCGATTTAAGTTCCAGAGCGATTCGCCCAATGAGTCCTTGATATTTGGTCATTTTCAGCCAATATTTTGGATTTTTGAAAATTTCACTTTTTTGTGAAAATATCCTCTAAATGAGGGAATAATATGTGTGAGGGTACCCCAGGAGAGTTCCAAATGTGTGTGGGTAGAATATATATCCCACGGGGGTAAAATTGAAAAAAGTTCAAAAAATTTTTTTTTTTGGACTTAGTCATTTTTCCGCCGTTTATCAGACTTTCAGATAGGGGAAATGTCAGTGAGCGTTCCAATTTCAGTTCCAGAGCAGTTCGCCCAATGAGTCCTTGATATTTAGTCGTTTTCAGCCAATTTTCTGGATTTTTGAAAATTTCACATTTTTGTGAAAATATCCACTAAATGAGGGAATAATATGTGTGAGGGTACCCCAGGAGAGTTCCAAATGTGTGTGGGTAGAATATATATCCCACCGGGGTGAAATTGAAAAAAGTTGAAAAATTTTTTTTTTTGGACTTAGTGATTTTTCCAGCGTTTATCAGACTTTCAGATAGGGCAAATGTCAGTGAACGTTCCGATTTCAGTTCCAGAGCGATTCGCCCAATGAGTCCTTGATATTTAGTTGTTTTCAGCCAATTTTCTGGATTTTTGAAAATTTCACATTTTTGTGAAAATATCCACTAAATGAGGGAATAATATGTGTGAGGGTACCCCAAGAGAGTTCCAAATGTGTGTGGGTAGAATATATATCCCACGGGGGTAAAATTAAAAAAAGTTTAAAAAAAATTTTTTTTGGACTTAGTCATTTTTCCAGCGTTTATCAGACTTTCAGATAGGGCAGATGTCAGTGAGCGTTCCGATTTAAGTTCCAGAGCGATTCGCCCAATGAGTCCTTGATATTTGGTCATTTTCAGCCAATATTTTGGATTTTTGAAAATTTCACTTTTTTGTGAAAATATCCTCTAAATGAGGGAATAATATGTGTGAGGGTACCCCAGGAGAGTTCCAAATGTGTGTGGGTAGAATATATATCCCACGGGGGTAAAATTGAAAAAAGTTGAAAAAATTTTTTTTTTTGGACTTAGTCATTTTTCCGCCGTTTATCAGACTTTCAGATAGGGGAAATGTCAGTGAGCGTTCCGATTTCAGTTCCAGAGTGATTCGCCCAATGAGTCCTTGATATTTAGTCGTTTTCAGCCAATATTTTGGATTTTTGAAAATTTCACTTTTTTGTGTAAATATCCACTAAATGAGGCAATAATATGTGTGAGGGTACCCCAGGAGAGTTCCAAATGTGTGTGGGTAGAATATATATCCCACGGGGGTAAAATTGAAAAAAGTTTAAAAAATTTTTTTTTTGGACTTAGTCATTTTTCCGCCGTTTATCAGACTTTCAGATAGGGGAAATGTCAGTGAGCGTTCCGATTTCAGTTCCAGAGCGATTCGCCCAATGAGTCCTTGATATTTAGTCATTTTCAGCCAATATTTTGGATTTGTGAAAATTTCACTTTTTTGTGAAAATATCCACTAAATGAGGGAATAATATGTGTGAGGGTACCCCAGGAGAGTTCCAAATGTCTGTGGGTAGAATATATATCCCACGGGGGTAAAATTGAAAAAAGTTGAAAAAATTTTTTTTTTTGGACTTAGTCATTTTTCCGCCGTTTATCAGACTTTCAGATAGGGGAAATGTCAGTGAACGTTCCGATTTCAGTTCCAGAGTGATTCGCCCAATGAGTCCTTGATATTTAGTCGTTTTCAGCCAATATTTTGGATTTTTGAAAATTTCACATTTTTGTGTAAATATCCACTAAATGAGGCAATAATATGTGTGAGGGTACCCCAGGAGAGTTCCAAATGTGTGTGGGTAGAATATATATCCCACGGGGGTAAAATTGAAAAAAGTTTAAAACATTTTTTTTTTGGAGTTAGTCATTTTTCCGCCGTTTATCAGACTTTCAGATAGGGGAAATGTCAGTGAGCGTTCCGATTTCAGTTCCAGAGCGATTCGCCCAATGAGTCCTTGATATTTAGTCGTTTTCAGCCAATATTTTGGATTTGTGAAAATTTCACTTTTTTGTGAAAATATCCACTAAATGAGGGAATAATATGTGTGAGGGTACCCCAGGAGAGTTCCAAATGTGTGTGGGTAGAATATATATCCCACCGGGGTGAAATTGAAAAAAGTTGAAAAATTTTTTTTTTTGGACTTAGTCATTTTTCCAGCATTTATCAGACTTTCAGATAGGGCAAATGTCAGTGAGCGTTCCGATTTCAGTTCCAGAGCGATTCGCCCAATGAATCATTGATATTTAGTCATTTTCAGCCAATATTTTGGATTTTTGAAAATTTCCCTTTTTAGTGAAAATATCCACTAAATGAGGGAATAATATGTGTGAGGGTACCCCAGGAGAGTTCCAAATGTGTGTGGGTAGAACATATATCCCACGGGGGTAAAATTTAAAAAAGTATAAAAAAATTTTTTTTCGACTTAGTCATTTTTCCGCCGTTTATCAGACTTTCAGATAGGGGAAATGTCAGTGAGCGTTCCGATTTCAGTTCCAGAGCGATTCGCCCAATGAGTCCTTGATATTTAGTCGTTTTCACCCAATATTTTGGATTTGTGAAAATTTCACTTTTTTGTGAAAATATCCACTAAATGAGGGAATAATATGTGTGAGGGTACCCCAGGAGAGTTCCAAATGTCTGTGGGTAGAATATATATCCCACCGGGGTAAAATTGAAAAAAGTTGAAAAAATTTTTTTTTTTGGACTTAGTCATTTTTCCGCCGTTCATCAGACTTTCAGATAGGGGAAATGTCAGTGAGCCTTCCGATTTCAGTTCCAGAGTGATTCGCCCAATGAGTCCTTGATATTTATTCGTTTTCAGCCAATTTTCTGGATTTTTGAAAATTTCACATTTTTGTGAAAATATCCACTAAATGAGGAAATAATATGTGTGAGGGTACCCCAGGAGAGTTCCAAATGTGTGTGAGTAGAATATACAGTACAGACCAAAAGTTTGGACACACCTACTCATTTAAAGATTTTTCTGTATTTTCATGACTATGAAAATTGTACATTCACACTGAAGGCATCAAAACTATGAATTAACACATGTGGAATTATATACTTAACAAAAAAGTGTGAAACAACTGAAAATATGTCTTATATTCTAGGTTCTTCAAAGTAGCCACCTTTTGCTTTGATGACTGCTTTGCACACTCTTGGCATTCTCTTGATGAGCTTCAAGAGGTAGTCACCGGAAATGGTTTTCACTTGGTGTGCCCTGTCAGGTTTAATAAGTGGGATTTCTTGCCTTATAAATGGGGTTGGGACCATCAGTTGTGTTGTGCAGAAGTCAGGTGGATAAACAGCTGAGAGTCCTACTGAATAGACTGGTAGAATTTGTATTATTTGTATTATGGCAAGAAAAAAGCAGCTAAGTAAAGAAAGACGAGTGGCCATCATTACTTTAAGAAATGAAGGTCAGTCAGTCCGAAAAATTGGGCAAACTTTGAAAGTGTCCCCATGTGCAGTTGCAAAAACCATCAAGTGCTACAAAGAAACTGGCTCACATGAGGACCGCACCAGGAATGGAAGACCAAGAGTCACCTCTGCTTCTGAGGAAAAGTTTATCCGAGTCACCAGCCTCAGAAATTGCAGGTTAACAGCAGCTCAGATTAGAGACCAGGTCAATGCCAAACAGAGTTCTAGCAGCAGACACATCTCTACAACAACTGTTAAGAGGATACTTTGTGCAGCAGGCCTTCATGGTAAAATAGCTGCTAGGAAACCACTGCTAAGGACAGACAACAAGCAGAAGAGACTTGTTTGGGCTAAAGAACATAAGGAATAGACATTAGACCAGTGGAAATCTGTGCTTTGGTCTGATGAGTCCAAATTTGAGATCTTTGATTCCAACCACCGTGTCTTTGTGCGACGCAGAAAAGGTGAACGGATGGACTCTACATGCCTGGTTCCCACCGTGAAGCATGGAGGAGGAGGTGTGATGGTGTGGGGGTGCTTTGCTGGTGACACTGTTGGGGATTTATTCAAAATTGAAGGCATACTGAACCAGCATGGCTACCACAGCATCTTGCAGCGGCATGCTATTCCATCTGGTTTGCGTTTAGTTGGACCATCATTTATTTTTCAACAGGACAATGACCCCAAACACACCTCCAGGCTGTGTAAGAGCCATTTGACCAAGAAGGAGAGTGATGGGGTGCTACGCCAGATGACCTGGCCTCCACAGTCACCAGACCTGAACCCAATCGAGATGGTTTGGGGTGAGCTGGACCGCAGAGTGAAGGCAAAAGGGCCAACAAGTGCTAAGCATCTCTGGGACCTCCTTCAAGATTGTTGGAAGACCATTTCCGGTGACTAACTCTGGAAGCTCATCAAGAGAATGCCAAGAGTGTGCAAAGCAGTCATCAAAGCAAAAGGTGGCTACTTTGAAGAACCTAGAATATAAGACATATTTTCAGTTGTTTCACACTTTTTTGTTAAGAATATAATTCCATATGTGTTAATTCATAGTTTTGATGCCTTTAGTGTGAATGTACAATTTTCATAGTCATGAAAATACAGAAAAATCTTTAAATGAGAAGGTGTGTCCAAACTTTTGGTCTGTACTGTATATCCCACGGGGGTAAAATTGAAAAAAGTTGAAAAAAAAAATTTTTTGGACTTAGTCATTTTTCCAGCGTTTATCAGACTTTCAGATAGGGGAAATGTCAGTGAGCGTTCCGATTTCAGTTCCAGAGCGATTCGCCCAATGAGTCCATGATTTTTAGTCGTTTTCAGCCAATTTTCTGGATTTTTGAAAATCTCACTTTTCTGTGAAAATATCCACCAAATGAGAGAATAATATGTGTGAGGGTACCCCAGGAGAGTTCCAAATGTGTGAGGGTAGAATATATATCACACGGGGGTAAAATTGAAAAAAGTTGAAAAAAATTTTTTTTTGGACTTAGTCATTTTTCCGCCGTTTATCAGACTTTCAGATAGGGGAAATGTCAGTGAGTGTTCCGATTTCAGTTCCAGAGCGATTCGCCCAATGAGTCCTTGATATTTAGTCGTTTTCAGCCAATATTTTGGATTTTTGAAAATTTCACTTTTTTGTGTAAATATCCACTAAATGAGGCAATAATATGTGTGAGGGTACCCCAGGAGAGTTCCAAATGTGTGTGGGTAGAATATATATCCCACCGGGGTAAAATTGAAAAAAGTTGAAAAAAAAATTTTTTTGGACTTAGTCATTTTTCCGGCGTTTATCAGACTTTCAGATAGGGCAAATGTCAGTGAGCGTTCCGATTTCAGTTCCAGAGCGATTCGCCCAATGAGTCCTTGATATTTAGTCGTTTTCAGCCAATTTTCTGGATTTTTGAAAATTTCACATTTTTGTGAAAATATCCACTAAATGAGGAAATAATATGTGTGAGGGTACCCCAGGAGAGTTCCAAATGTGTGTGAGTAGAATATATATCCCACGGGGGTAAAATTGAAAAAAGTTGAAATAATTTTTTTTTTGGACTTACTCATTTTTCTGGCGTTTATCAGACTTTCAGATAGGGCAGATGTCAGTGAGCGTTCCGATTTCAGTTCCAGAGCGATTCGCCCAATGAGTCCTTGATATTTAGTCGTTTTCAGCCAATATTTTGGATTTGTGAAAATTTCACTTTTTTGTGAAAATATCCACTAAATGAGGCAATAATATGTGTGAGGGTACCCCAGGAGAGTTCCAAATGTCTGTGGGTAGAATATATATCCCACGGGGGTAAAATTGAAAAAAGTTCAAAAAATTATTTTTTTTGGACTTAGTCATTTTTCCGCCGTTTATCAGACTTTCAGATAGGGGAAATGTCAGTGAGCGTTCCGATTTCAGTTCCAGAGCGGTTCGCCCAATGAGTCCTTGATATTTAGTCGTTTTCAGCCAATTTTCTGGATTTTTGAAAATTTCACATTTTTGTGAAAATATCCACTAAATGAGGGAATAATATGTGTGAGGGTACCCCAGGAGACTTCCAAATGTGTGTGGGTAGAATATATATCCCACCGGGGTGAAATTGAAAAAAGTTGAAAAATTTTTTTTTTTGGACTTAGTCATTTTTCCAGCGTTTATCAGACTTTCAGATAGGGCAAATGTCAGTGAGCGTTCCGATTTCAGTTCCAGAGCGATTCGCCCAATGAATCCTTGATATTTAGTCATTTTCAGCCAATATTTTGGATTTTTGAAAATTTCCCTTTTTAGTGAAAATATCCACTAAATGAGGGAATAATATGTGTGAGGGTACCCCAGGAGAGTTCCAAATGTGTGTGGGTAGAACATATATCCCACGGGGGTAAAATTGAAAAAAGTATAAAAAAATTTTTTTTTGGACTTAGTCATTTTTCCGCCGTTTATCAGACTTTCAGATAGGGGAAATGTCAGTGAGCGTTCCGATTTCAGTTCCAGAGCGATTCGCCCAATGAGTCCTTGATATTTAGTCGTTTTCAGCCAATATTTTGGATTTGTGAAAATTTCACTTTTTTGTGAAAATATCCACTAAATGAGGGAATAATATGTGTGAGGGTACCCCAGGAGAGTTCCAAATGTCTGTGGGTAGAATATATATCCCACCGGGGTAAAATTGAAAAAAGTTGAAAAAATTTCTTTTTTTGGACTTAGTCATTTTTCCGCCGTTCATCAGACTTTCAGATAGGGGAAATGTCAGTGAGCCTTCCGATTTCAGTTCCAGAGTGATTCGCCCAATGAGTCCTTGATATTTATTCGTTTTCAGCCAATTTTCTGGATTTTTGAAAATTTCACATTTTTGTGAAAATATCCACTAAATGAGGAAATAATATGTGTGAGGGTACCCCAGGAGAGTTCCAAATGTGTGTGAGTAGAATATACAGTACAGACCAAAAGTTTGGACACACCTACTCATTTAAAGATTTTTCTGTATTTTCATGACTATGAAAATTGTACATTCACACTGAAGGCATCAAAACTATGAATTAACACATGTGGAATTATATACTTAACAAAAAAGTGTGAAACAACTGAAAATATGTCTTATATTCTAGGTTCTTCAAAGTAGCCACCTTTTGCTTTGATGACTGCTTTGCACACTCTTGGCATTCTCTTGATGAGCTTCAAGAGGTAGTCACCGGAAATGGTTTTCACTTGGTGTGCCCTGTCAGGTTTAATAAGTGGGATTTCTTGCCTTATAAATGGGGTTGGGACCATCAGTTGTGTTGTGCAGAAGTCAGGTGGATAAACAGCTGAGAGTCCTACTGAATAGACTGGTAGAATTTGTATTATTTGTATTATGGCAAGAAAAAAGCAGCTAAGTAAAGAAAGACGAGTGGCCATCATTACTTTAAGAAATGAAGGTCAGTCAGTCCGAAAAATTGGGCAAACTTTGAAAGTGTCCCCATGTGCAGTTGCAAAAACCATCAAGTGCTACAAAGAAACTGGCTCACATGAGGACCGCACCAGGAATGGAAGACCAAGAGTCACCTCTGCTTCTGAGGAAAAGTTTATCCGAGTCACCAGCCTCAGAAATCGCAGGTTAACAGCAGCTCAGATTAGAGACCAGGTCAATGCCAAACAGAGTTCTAGCAGCAGACACATCTCTACAACAACTGTTAAGAGGATACTTTGTGCAGCAGGCCTTCATGGTAAAATAGCTGCTAGGAAACCACTGCTAAGGACAGACAACAAGCAGAAGAGACTTGTTTGGGCTAAAGAACATAAGGAATAGACATTAGACCAGTGGAAATCTGTGCTTTGGTCTGATGAGTCCAAATTTGAGATCTTTGATTCCAACCACCGTGTCTTTGTGCGACGCAGAAAAGGTGAACGGATGGACTCTACATGCCTGGTTCCCACCGTGAAGCATGGAGGAGGAGGTGTGATGGTGTGGGGGTGCTTTGCTGGTGACACTGTTGGGGATTTATTCAAAATTGAAGGCATACTGAACCAGCATGGCTACCACAGCATCTTGCAGCGGCATGCTATTCCATCTGGTTTGCGTTTAGTTGGACCATCATTTATTTTTCAACAGGACAATGACCCCAAACACACCTCCAGGCTGTGTAAGAGCCATTTGACCAAGAAGGAGAGTGATGGGGTGCTACGCCAGATGACCTGGCCTCCACAGTCACCAGACCTGAACCCAATCGAGATGGTTTGGGGTGAGCTGGACCGCAGAGTGAAGGCAAAAGGGCCAACAAGTGCTAAGCATCTCTGGGACCTCCTTCAAGATTGTTGGAAGACCATTTCCGGTGACTAACTCTGGAAGCTCATCAAGAGAATGCCAAGAGTGTGCAAAGCAGTCATCAAAGCAAAAGGTGGCTACTTTGAAGAACCTAGAATATAAGACATATTTTCAGTTGTTTCACACTTTTTTGTTAAGAATATAATTCCATATGTGTTAATTCATAGTTTTGATGCCTTTAGTGTGAATGTACAATTTTCATAGTCATGAAAATACAGAAAAATCTTTAAATGAGAAGGTGTGTCCAAACTTTTGGTCTGTACTGTATATCCCACGGGGGTAAAATTGAAAAAAGTTGAAAAAAAAAATTTTTTGGACTTAGTCATTTTTCCAGAGTTTATCAGACTTTCAGATAGGGGAAATGTCAGTGAGCGTTCCGATTTCAGTTCCAGAGCGATTCGCCCAATGAGTCCATGATTTTTAGTCGTTTTCAGCCAATTTTCTGGATTTTTGAAAATCTCACTTTTCTGTGAAAATATCCACTAAATGAGGGAATAATATGTGTGAGGGTACCCCAGGAGAGTTCCAAATGTGTGAGGGTAGAATATATATCCCACGGGGGTAAAATTGAAAAAAGTTGAAAAAAATTTTTTTTTGGACTTAGTCATTTTTCCGCCGTTTATCAGACTTTCAGATAGGGGAAATGTCAGTGAGCGTTCCGATTTCAGTTCCAGAGCGATTCGCCCAATGAGTCCTTGATATTTAGTCGTTTTCAGCCAATATTTTGGATTTTTGAAAATTTCACTTTTTTGTGTAAATATCCACTAAATGAGGCAATAATATGTGTGAGGGTACCCCAGGAGAGTTCCAAATGTGTGTGGGTAGAATATATATCCCACCGGGGTAAAATTGAAAAAAGTTGAAAAAAAAATTTTTTTAGACTTAGTCATTTTTCCGGCGTTTATCAGACTTTCAGATAGGGCAAATGTCAGTGAGCGTTCCGATTTCAGTTCCAGAGCGATTCGCCCAATGAGTCCTTGATATTTAGTCGTTTTCAGCCAATTTTCTGGATTTTTGAAAATTTCACATTTTTGTGAAAATATCCACTAAATGAGGAAATAATATGTGTGAGGGTACCCCAGGAGAGTTCCAAATGTGTGTGAGTAGAATATATATCCCACGGGGGTAAAATTGAAAAAAGTTGAAAAAATTTTTTTTTTGGACTTACTCATTTTTCCGGCGTTTATCAGACTTTCAGATAGGGCAGATGTCAGTGAGCGTTCCGATTTCAGTTCCAGAGCGATTCGCCCAATGAGTCCTTGATATTTAGTCGTTTTCAGACAATATTTTGGAATTGTGAAAATTTCACTTTTTTGTGTAAATATCCACTAAATGAGGCAATAATATGTGTGAGGGTACCCCAGGAGAGTTCCAAATGTGTGTGGGTAGAATATATATCCCACGGGGATAAATTTGAAAAAAGTTGAAAAAATTTTTTTTTTGGACTTACTCATTTTTCCGGCGTTTATCAGACTTTCAGATAGGGCAGATGTCAGTGAGCGTTCCGATTTCAGTTCCAGAGCGTTTCGCCCAATGAGTCCTTGATATTTAGTCGTTTTCAGCCAATATTTTGGATTTGTGAAAATTTCACTTTTTTGTGAAAATATCCACTAAATGAGGGAATAATATGTGTGAGGGTACCCCAGGAGAGTTCCAAATGTCTGTGGGTAGAATATATATCCCACGGGGGTAAAATTGAAAAAAGTTCAAAAATTTTTTTTTTGGACTTAGTCATTTTTCCGCCGTTTATCAGACTTTCAGATAGGGGAAATGTCAGTGAGCGTTCCGATTTCAGTTCCAGAGCGATTCGGCCAATGAGTCCATGATTTTTAGTCGTTTTCAGCCAATTTTCTGGATTTTTGAAAATTTCACATTTTTGTGAAAATATCCACTAAATGAGGGAATAATATGTGTGAGGGTACCCCAGGAGAGTTCCAAATGTGTGTGGGTAGAATATATATCCCACGGGGGTAAAATTGAAAAAAGTTTAAAAAAAAAATTTTTTGGACTTAGTCATTTTTCCAGCGTTTATCAGACTTTCAGATAGGGGAAATGTCAGTGAGCTTTCCGATTTCAGTTCCAGAGCGGTTCGCCCAATGAGTCCTTGATATTTGGTCATTTTCAGCCAATATTTTGGATTTTTGAAAATTTCACTTTTTTGTGAAAATATCCACTAAATGAGGGAATAATATGTGTGAGGGTACCCCAGGAGAGTTCCAAATGTGTGTGGGTAGAATATATATCCCACGGGGGTTAAATTGAAAAAAGTTGAAAAAATTTTTTTTTTTGGACTTAGTCATTTTTCCAGCGTTTATCAGACTTTCAGATAGGGCAAATGTCAGTGAGCGTTCCGATTTCAGTTCCAGAGCGATTCGCCCAATGAGTCCTTGATATTTAGTCGTTTTCAGCCAATTTTCTGGATTTTTGAAAATTTCACATTTTTGTGAAAATATCCACTAAATGAGGGAATAATATGTGTGAGGGTACCCCAGGAGAGTTCCAAGTATGTGTGGGTAGAATATATATCCCACGGGGGTAAAATTGAAAAAAGTTGAAAAAATTTTTTTTTTGGACTTAGTCATTTTTCCGCCGTTTATCAGATTTTCAGATAGGGGAAATGTCAGTGAGCGTTCCGATTTCAGTTCCAGAGCGATTCGCCCAATGTGTCCTTGATATTTAGTCGTTTTCAGCCAATTTTCTGGATTTTTGAAAATTTCACATTTTTGTGAAAATATCCACTAAATGAGGGAATAATATGTGTGAGGGTACCCCAGGAGAGTTCCAAATGTGTGTGGGTAGAATATATATCCCACGGGGGTAAATTGAAAAAAGTTGAAAAAATTTTTTTTTTGGACTTACTCATTTTTCCGGCGTTTATCAGACTTTCAGATAGGGCAAATGTCAGTGAGCGTTCCGATTTCAGTTGCAGAGAGATTCACCCAATGAGTCCTTGATATTTAGTCGTTTTCAGCCAATATTTTGGATTTTTGAAAATTTCACATTTTTGTGAAAATATCCACTAAATGAGGGAATAATATGTGTGAGGGTACCCCAGGAGAGTTCCAAATGTGTGTGGGTAGAATATATATCCCACGGGGGTAAAATTGAAAAAAGTTAAAAAAAAATTTTTTTTGGACTTAGTCATTTTTCCAGCGTTTATCAGACTTTCAGATAGGGCAAATGTCAGTGAGCATTCCGATTTCAGTTGCACAGCGATTCACCCAATGAGTCCTTGATATTTAGTCGTTTTCAGCCAATATTTTGGATTTTGAAAATTTCACTTTTTTGTGTAAATATCCACTAAATGAGGGAATAATATGTGTGAGGGTACCCCAGGAGAGTTCCAAATGTGTGTGGGTAGAATATATATCCCATGGGGGTAAAATTGAAAAAGTTTAAAAAAATTTTTTTTTGGACTTAGTCATTTTTCCGGCGCTTATCAGACTTTCAGACAGGGCAAATGTCAGTGAGCGTTCCGATTTCAGTTCCAGAGCGATTCGCCCAATGAGTTCTTGATATTTAGTCGTTTTCAGCCAATATTTTTGATTTTTGAAAATTTCACTTTTTTGTGAAAATATCCACTAAATGAGGGAATAATATGTGTGAGGGTACCCCAGGAGAGTTCCAAATGTGTGTGGGTAGAATATATATCCCACGGTTGTAAAATTGAAAAAAGTTGAAAAATATTTTTTTTTGGACTTAGTCATTTTTCCAGCGTTTATCAGACTTTCAGATAGGGCGAATGTCAGTGAGCATTCCGATTTCAGTTCCAGAGCGATTCGCCCAATGAGTCCTTGATATTTAGTCGCTTTAAGCCAATTTTCTGGATTTTTGAAAATCTCACTTTTCTGTGAAAATATCCACTAAATGAGGGAATAATATGTGTGAGGGTACCCCAGGAGAATTCCAAATGTGTGTGGGTAGAATATATATCCCACGGGGGTGAAATTGAAAAAAGCTGAAAATTTTTTTTTTTTGTACTTAGTCATTTTTCCAGCATTTATCAGACTTTCAGATAGGGGAAATGTCAGTGAGCGTTCCGATTTCAGTTCCAGAGCGGTTCGCCCAATGAGTCCTTGATATTTAGTCGTTTTCAGCCAATTTTCTGGATATTTGAAAATTTCACATTTTTGTGTAAATATCCACTAAATGAGGGAATAATATGTGTGAGGGTACCCCAGGAGAGTTCCAAATGTGTGTGGGTAGAATATATATCCCACGGGGGTGAAATTGAAAAAAGTTGAACAATTTTTTTTTTTGGACTTAGTCATTTTTCCAGCGTTTATCAGACTTTCAGATAGGGCGAATGTCAGTGAGCATTCCGATTTCAGTTCCAGAGCGATTCGCCCAATGAGTCCATGATATTTAGTCGCTTTCAGCCAATTTTCTGGATTTTTGAAAATCTCACTTTTCTGTGAAAATATCCACTAAATGAGGGAATAATATGTGTGAGGGTACCCCAGGAGAGTTCCAAATGTGTGTGGGTAGAATATATATCCTACGGTTGTAAAATTGAAAAAAGTTGAAAAATATTTTTTTTTGGATTTAGTCATTTTTCCAGCGTTTATCAGACTTTCAGATGGGGCGAATGTCAGTGAACATTCCGATTTCAGTTCCAGAGCGATTGGCCCAATGAGTCCTTCATATTTAGTCGCTTTCAGCCAATTTTCTGGATTTTTGAAATTTTCACTTTTTTGTGAAAATATCCACTGAATGAGGGAATAATATGTGTGAGGGTACCCCAGGATAGTTCCAAATGTGTGTGGGTAGAATATATATCCCACGGGGGTAAAATTGAACAAAGTTGAAAAAAATTTTTTTTTTGGACTTAGTCATTTTTAAGCCGTTTATCAGACTTTCAGATAGGGGAAATGTCAGTGAGCATTCCGATTTCAGTTCCAGAGCGATTCGCCCAATGAATCCATGATATTTAGTCGCTTTCAGCCAATTTTCTGGATTTTTGAAAATTTCACATTTTTGTGTAAATATCCACTAAATGAGGGAATAATATGTGTGAGGGTACCCCAGGAGAGTTTCAAATGTGTGTGGGTAGAATATATATCCCACGGTTGTAAAATTCAAAAAAGTTGAAAAATATTTTTTTTTGGATTTAGTCATTTTTCCAGCGTTTATCAGACTTTCAGATGTGGCGAATGTCAGTGAGCATTCCGATTTCAGTTCCAGAGCGATTCGCCCAATGAGTCCTTGATATTTAGTCGTTTTCAGCCAATTTTCTGGATTTTTGAAAATTTCACATTTTTGTGAAAATATCCACTAAATGAGGGAATAATATGTGTGAGGGTACCCCAGGAGAGTTCCAAGTGTGTGTGGGTAGAATATATCTCCCATGGGGGTAAAATTGAAAAAAGTTGAAAAAATTTTTTTTTTGGACTTAGTCATTTTTCCGCCGTTTATCAGACTTTCAGATAGGGGAAATGTCAGTGAGCGTTCCGATTTCAGTTCCAGAGCGATTCGCCCAATGAGTCCATGATTTTTAGTCGTTTTCAGCCAATTTTCTGGAATTTTGAAAATTTCACATTTTTGTGAAAATATCCACTAAATGAGGGAATAATATGTGTGAGGGTACCCCAGGAGAGTTCCAAATGTGTGTGGGTAGAATATATATCCCACGGGGGTAAAATTGAAAAAAGTTGAAAAAAAAAATTTTTTGGACTTAGTCATTTTTCCAGCGTTTATCAGACTTTCAGATAGGGGAAATGTCAGTGAGCTTTCCGATTTCAGTTCCAGAGCGGTTCGCCCAATGAGTCCTTGATATTTGGTCATTTTCAGCCAATATTTTGGATTTTTGAAAATTTCACTTTTTTGTGAAAATATCCACTAAATGAGGGAATAATATGTGTGAGGGTACCCCAGGAGAGTTCCAAATGTGTGTGGGTAGAATATATATCCCACGGGGGTTAAATTGAAAAAAGTTGAAAAAATTTTTTTTTTTGGACTTAGTCATTTTTCCGCCGTTTATCAGACTTTCAGATAGGGGAAATGTCAGTGAGCGTTCCGATTTCAGCTCCAGAGCGATTCGCCCAATGAGTCCTTGATATTTAGTCGTTTTCAGCCAATATTTTGGATTTTTGAAAATTTCACTTTTTTGTGTAAATATCCACTAAATGAGGCAATAATAAGTGTGAGGGTACCCCAGGAGAGTTCCAAATGTGTGTGGGTAGAATATATATCCCACGGGGGTAAAACTGAAAAAAGTTGAAAAAAAAATTTTTTTGGACTTAGTCATTTTTCCAGCGTTTATCAGACTTTCAGATAGGGCAAATGTCAGTGAGCGTTCCGATTTCAGTTCCAGAGCGATTCGCCCAATGAGTCCTTGATATTTAGTCGTTTTCAGCCAATTTTCTGGATTTTTGAAAATTTCACATTTTTGTGAAAATATCCACTAAATGAGGGAATAATATGTGTGAGGGTACCCCAGGAGAGTTCCAAGTGTGTGTGGGTAGAATATATATCCCACGGGGGTAAAATTGAAAAAAGTTGAAAAAATTTTTTTTTTGGACTTAGTCATTTTTCCGCCGTTTATCAGACTTTCAGATAGGGGAAATGTCAGTGAGCGTTCCGATTTCAGTTCCAGAGCGATTCGCCCAATGTGTCCTTGATATTTAGTCGTTTTCAGCCAATTTTCTGGATTTTTGAAAATTTCACATTTTTGTGAAAATATCCACTAAATGAGGGAATAATATGTGTGAGGGTACCCCAGGAGAGTTCCAAATGTGTGTGGGTAGAATATATATCCCACGGGGGTAAAATTGAAAAAAGTTGAAAAAATTTTTTTTTTTGGACTTACTCATTTTTCCGGCGTTTATCAGACTTTCAGATAGGGCAAATGTCAGTGAGCGTTCCGATTTCAGTTGCCGAGAGATTCACCCAATGAGTCCTTGATATTTAGTCGTTTTCAGCCAATATTTTGGATTTTTGAAAATTTCACATTTTTGTGAAAATATCCACTAAATGAGGGAATAATATGTGTGAGGGTACCCCAGGAGAGTTCCAAATGTGTGTGGGTAGAATATATATCCCACGGGGGTAAAATTGAAAAAAGTTAAAATAAAATTTTTTTTGGACTTAGTCATTTTTCCAGCGTTTATCAGACTTTCAGATAGGGCAAATGTCAGTGAGCATTCCGATTTCAGTTGCACAGCGATTGGCCCAATGAGTCCTTCATATTTAGTCGCTTTCAGCCAATTTTCTGGATTTTTGAAATTTTCACTTTTTTGTGAAAATATCCACTGAATGAGGGAATAATATGTGTGAGGGTACCCCAGGATAGTTCCAAATGTGTGTGGGTAGAATATATATCCCACGGGGGTAAAATTGAACAAAGTTGAAAAAAATTTTTTTTTTGGACTTAGTCATTTTTAAGCCGTTTATCAGACTTTCAGATAGGGGAAATGTCAGTGAGCATTCCGATTTCAGTTCCAGAGCGATTCGCCCAATGAGTCCATGATATTTAGTCGCTTTCAGCCAATTTTCTGGATTTTTGAAAATTTCACATTTTTGTGTAAATATCCACTAAATGAGGGAATAATATGTGTGAGGGTACCCCAGGAGAGTTCCAAATGTGTGGGTAGAATATATATCCCACGGGGGTAAAATTGACAAAAGTAGAAAAAATTTTTTTTTGGACTTCGTCATTTTTCCGGCGTTTATCAGACTTTCAGATAGGGCAAATGTCAGTGAGCGTTCCGATTTCAGTTCCAGAGCGATTCGCCCAATGAGTCCTTGATATTTAGTCGTTTTCAGCCAATATTTTTGATTTTTGAAAATTTCACTTTTTTGTGAAAATATCCACTAAATGAGGGAATAATATGTGTGAGGGTACCCCAGGAGAGTTCCAAATGTGTGTGGGTAGAATATATATCCCACGG
Organism: Phyllobates terribilis; assembly: GCF_046119375.1. NCBI lineage: Eukaryota > Metazoa > Chordata > Amphibia > Anura > Dendrobatidae > Phyllobates > Phyllobates terribilis. Next base: position 167,567,080 of record NW_027362767.1, on the reverse strand, counting down.
TTGTAAAATTGAAAAAAGTTGAAAAATATTTTTTTTGGACTTCGTCATTTTTCCGGCGTTTATCAGACTTTCAGATAGGGCGAATGTCAGTGAGCATTCCAATTTAAGTTCCAGAGCGATTGGCCCAATGAGTCCTTCATATTTAGTCGCTTTCAGCCAATTTTCTGGATTTTTGAAATTTTCACTTTTTTGTGAAAATATCCACTGAATGAGGGAATAATATGTGTGAGGGTACCCCAGGATAGTTCCAAATGTGTGTGGGTAGAATATATATCCCACGGGGGTAAAATTGAACAAAGTTGAAAAAAATTTTTTTTTTGGACTTAGTCATTTTTAAGCCGTTTATCAGACTTTCAGATAGGGGAAATGTCAGTGAGCATTCCGATTTCAGTTCCAGAGCGATTCGCCCAATGAGTCCATGATATTTAGTCGCTTTCAGCCAATTTTCTGGATTTTTGAAAATTTCACATTTTTGTGTAAATATCCACTAAATGAGGGAATAATATGTGTGAGGGTACCCCAGGAGAGTTCCAAATGTGTGGGTAGAATATATATCCCACGGGGGTAAAATTGACAAAAGTAGAAAAAATTTTTTTTTGGACTTCGTCATTTTTCCGGCGTTTATCAGACTTTCAGATAGGGCAAATGTCAGTGAGCGTTCCGATTTCAGTTCCAGAGCGATTCGCCCAATGAGTCCTTGATATTTAGTCGTTTTCAGCCAATATTTTTGATTTTTGAAAATTTCACTTTTTTGTGAAAATATCCACTAAATGAGGGAATAATATGTGTGAGGGTACCCCAGGAGAGTTCCAAATGTGTGTGGGTAGAATATATATCCCACGGTTGTAAAATTGAAAAAAGTTGAAAAATATTTTTTTTTGGACTTAGTCATTTTTCCAGCGTTTATCAGACTTTCAGATAGGGCGAATGTCAGTGAGCATTCCGATTTCAGTTCCAGAGCGATTCGCCCAATGAGTCCTTGATATTTAGTCGCTTTCAGCCAATTTTCTGGATTTTTGAAAATCTCACTTTTCTGTGAAAATATCCACTAAATGAGGGAATAATATGTGTGAGGGTACCCCAGGAGAATTCCAAATGTGTGTGGGTAGAATATATAACCCACGGGGGTGAAATTGAAAAAAGCTGAAAATTTTTTTTTTTTGTACTTAGTCATTTTTCCAGCGTTTATCAGACTTTCAGATAGGGGAAATGTCAGTGAGTGTTCCGATTTTTGTTCCAGAGTGATTCGCCCAATGAGTCCTTGATATTTAGTCGTTTTCAGCCAATTTTCTGGATATTTGAAAATTTCACATTTTTGTGAAAATATCCACTAAATGAGGGAATAATATGTGTGAGGGTACCCCAGGAGAGTTCCAAATGTGTGTGGGTAGAATATATATCCCACGGGGGTAAAATTGAAAAAGTTGAAAACAAAATTTTTTTGGACTTAGTCATTTTTCCAGCGTTTATCAGACTTTCAGATAGGGGAAATGTCAGTGAGCGTTCCGATTTTAGTTCCAGAGCAATTCGCCCAATGAGTCTTTGATATTTAGTCATTTTCAGCCAATTTTTTGGATTTTTGAAAATTTCACTTTTTTGTGAAAATATCCACTAAATGAGGGAATAATATGTGTGAGGGTACCCCAGGAGACTTCCAAATGTGTGTGGGTAGAATATATATCCCACGGGGGTAAAATTGAAAAAAGTAGAAAAAAATTTTTTTTTGGACTTAAGGCCCTGTCACACATAACGAGATCGCTAGCGAGATCGTTACTACGTCACAGTTTTGAGATCGCTGGAGAGATCGTTGGGGAGCCGTCAAACATGTATAACTTGCCAACGATTTCGGCCGCCCCAGCGATCTAACTAATGATCTCGTTGGTCGCTGGGACGCTGTCACACAGCAGCTATTTCAACTATCCACACTCAACGATCCACACTTTGAGGGACTGTACTGTGTCAGAAAGGCGTGCATAAAATTACCTTTCCGCGCCCACTCATCTCCGATTGGTGGACGCTACTGCGTTCTGATTGGCGGCCGGTTTTAAAAAAAGGCGACGTTGGGGCAATTCCGTTCCTTTGTTCCTATCTTCGCTCTGCTTTCGGATCGTAGCAGTGTTCTCCGGGCAAGTTTCGTCCATCTGGGATTTGTTGAAGCCTTGTCAGCGTCCTGATTTTTGGATCCTAGTTGCGTTCTACTGCTGTGATTCCATTCATTTGTGGATTTTCTTCAGCTGTGACTGAACATTGACTTTTGGGTTCTTCAGGCACTGTATTGCTTTGTTTACATGGTAAGTTATTTTAGTGGATTTTTGTCACACCCAACAAGTATACATTTGCTTATACATTGGAGGCCATTTTTAGTCAGCAAATGGTGTGTAGTACTTTTTACTATGTTTTAAAATGTTTAATGTATGCTCACTGTATTGCTATCCTTTTCAGATGGCTTTCAAAAGTGAAGAGTTTGTGAGGGAAATGATTGACCTCTACCGCTCCCTGCCGTGCCTTTGGTAAATAAAATCTTCAGACTACTGCAATAGAGAGAAAAAGAGGGAAGCCTACCAGCAATTGATTTCACTCTTTAAAAGGCATGGCCCCAACGAGAAGGTGGATGAAGAGCTGGTGAAGAGAAAGATCCAGGGTCTACGCACCGTATATAAGAAAGAACTCAAGCGGGTGGAGAAATCAAAGAAGTCAGGTACCGGCACAGATGAGGTTTATGTGCCGACATTATGGTATTATGACTTGCTTGCCTTCACCCATGACCAGGAGCTACCTCGGCGAATGGCGTGTACGATACGGCCGACCCCGGAAGAAGACCCCGTCATCCGGACTGACTCCCCTGTTGAAGATGTAAGTACCTTCTTTGCTTCCCTGTAAATAGCATTTATACTTTCAATGTACATGCCATAGTTTAGCCGCCCCTCATATTTGTTTTTTTAATGCACGTGTACCCATGCTGGTCATAACATACCTGCTGGATGTTGTAACCAAATCTTAACTTTAATTTTGTGTTCCCACAGCACCATCGGCAAGATGACGACATCTCGACTACGGAACGTGGTATGGAGGAGGCGAGTGTTATGTCAAGGAATGAGGAACCTATGGCATCGGTGAATGAAGACCCTATGGCCTCTACAAGTGAAGACCTTGTGCCTCGGCGACAAAGAAAATCAAGGAAAAGAAAGGCCAGCTTGCCGCCATCGCCAGATCTAGTATCTCTGGCGAACAAGATTCTACTTCTGCAGACCCAGGCCAAGCGGGACAGCTTTGCAACATATGCTGGCGAGAGACTACAGAGGCTGGATGACCGACGGAGGGCGCACGCAGAAAGGGTCATGTTTGAGACTTTCAATAAAGCGGCAGCCGGTGAACTTAATGAAACGTCTACTGTACATACTCTGATTGACCCTGGCCATTTTCAACAACATTCTTGGACCCATATGCCGGACCCACTTCGCAGCACACCAGTGCAGAGGATCCGGCATCCACAAAGCCTTGCCCCCCCCCCACAGTATCCCATGTGTTCTGATTCTTTTGTTTCCCCCAGGCACGGACACACAAATACAGGTAATCGATATGAAGAACTGTAGTGATGTTTCATTTCAATTTTTTTTAGCGTTTTGTAAATATTGTTAATTTAATACTTATTTAAATTGTTAAAATTGTTCACATTTTTGTTTGTTTATAAAAAAAAAGGTTTATTGTCCTCTTTTTTAACTTTACCCATGCCCTCTGATCTCACCCTGATTGAAATAAAAATGTTTTTTTGTTGCCTTATTTTCTGCTTTACCTCTTCCCGAGGGTGGGACCCCTCACCCCTGCCCTCCGATCCCTTCCCAATCTCCGTTCCCTCCCCTCCATTCTCTACCCTCTATTCCCATCCCTGCTCTCCGCTGGTGATCACCTCCTCCCCTTCTCCTCTTCCGGCTCCAGGCTTTATCACCTGTCTTCTGTCTTCTCCCTGTGTCCTCTAGTCTTCTTCACAGCTGGTCTTCTTCCCCTCCTCTTCCTACTTCCCTTCTTTTAGTCTTTGGGGTCATAGTCATGGTGGACGGTATGGCAATGATCTGCCATACCATGCACCATGAGTCTGACTCAGATTATAGGTTGTATATACTAGATTCTTGATAGGGCGTTGATCCAGGGAACTAGTCTGATTGCCGTATGTGGAGTCAGGAAGGAATTTTTTTCCCCAAAACGGAGCATGTTTTTTTTTTGCCTTCCTCTGGATCAACATGTTAGGTCTTCCTTATAGTTTTCATACTATGTTCCTATTCTTTCCTCTTCTCTTTTCTTCTTGAATTAGCTGGCATCTGTGAAAGCCGACTTCAGACGGCTTTCCTGCCCCCACACAACTTCAGCTGATAACATCAATAAGTAGGTGGCAATGAAAGTGTAGGGGCTTTCCTGCCCCTACACTACTTCAGCTGATAACATCAATTAGTAGACTGCTATTAAAGCCGACTTCAGACGGCTTTAATGCCCCCACATAACTTCAGCTGAAAACATCATTTTGCAGGCGGCTACTAAAGCCGACTTCAGACGGCTTTCCTGCCCCCACACAACTTCAGCTGATAACATCAATAAGTAGGCGGCAATGAAAGCCAACTTCAGATGGCTTTCCTGCCCCTACACAACTTCAGCTGATAACATCAATAAGCAGGAGGGTATGAAACCCGACTTTGGAGTGGGCTTTACTGCCCCTGCACTGCTTGTTAGGCAGTATCACACAGGATAGGATTACATACACAACTCTTTAGGCAGTATCACACAGGATAGGGTTAGATACACAACTCTTTAGGCAGTATCACACAGGATAGGATTACATACACAACTCTTTAGGCAGAATCACACAGGATAGGATTAGATACACAACTCTTTAGGCAGTATCACACAGGATAGGATTAGATACACAACTCTTTAGGCAGTATCACACAGGATAGGATTAGATACACAACTCTTTAGGCAGTATCACACAGGATAGGATTAGATACACAACTCTTTAGGCAGTATCACACAGGATAGGATTAGATACACAACTCTTTAGGCAGTATCACACAGGATAGGATTAGATACACAACTCTTTAGGCAGTATCACACAGGATAGGATTAGATACACAACTCTTTAGGCAGTATCACACAGGATAGGATTAGATACACAACTATTTAGGCAGTATCACACAGGATAGGGTTAGATACACAACTTTTTAGGCAGTATCACACAGGATAGGATTAGATACACAACTCTTTAGGCAGTATCACACAGGATAGGAGTAGATACACAACTCTTTAGGCAGTATCACACAGGATAGGATTAGATACACAACTCTTTAGGCAGTATCACACAGGATAGGAGTAGATACACAACTCTTTAGGCAGTATCACACAGGATAGGAGTAGATACACAACTCTTTAGGCAGTATCACACAGGATAGGATTAGATACACAACTCTTCAGGCAGTATCACACAGGAAAGGATTAGATACACAACTCTTTAGGCAGTATCACACAGGATAGGATTAGATACACAACTCTTTAGGCAGTATCACACAGGATAGGATTAGATACACAACTCTTTAGGCAGTATCACACAGGATAGGAGTAGATACACAACTCTTTAGGCAGTATCACACAGGATAGGATTAGATACACAACTCTTTAGGCAGTATCACACAGGATAGGATTAGATACACAACTCTTTAGGCAGTATCACACAGGATAGGATTAGATACACAACTCTTTAGGCAGTATCACACAGGATAGGGTTAGATACACAACTCTTTAGGCAGTATCACACAGGATAGGATTAGATACACAACTCTTTAGGCAGTATCACACAGGATAGGATTAGATACACAACTCTTTAGGCAGTATCACACAGGATAGGATTAGATACACAACTCTTTAGGCAGTATCACACAGGATAGGATTAGATACACAACTCTTTAGGCAGTATCACACAGGATAGGATTAGATACACAACTCTTTAGGCAGTATCACACAGGATAGGATTAGATACACAACTCTTTAGGCAGAATCACACAGGATAGGATTAGATACACAACTCTTTAGGCAGTATCACACAGGATAGGATTAGATACACAACTCTTTAGGCAGTATCACACAGGATAGGATTAGATACACAACTCTTTAGGCAGTATCACACAGGATAGGATTAGATACACAATTCTTTAGGCAGTATCACACAGGATAGGGTTAGATACACAACTTTTTAGGCAGTATCACACAGGATAGGATTAGATACACAACTCTTTAGGCAGTATCACACAGGATAGGATTAGATACACAACTCTTTAGGCAGTATCACACAGGATAGGAGTAGATACACAACTCTTTAGGCAGTATCACACAGGATAGGAGTAGATACACAACTCTTTAGGCAGTATCACACATGATAGGAGTAGATACACAACTCTTTAGGCAGTATCACACAGGATAGGAGTAGATACACAAATCTTTAGGCAGTATCACACAGGATAGGAGTAGATACACAACTCTTTTGGCAGTATCACACAGGATAGGAGTCGATACACAACTCTTTAGGCAGTATCACACAGGATAGGGTTAGATACACAACTCTTTAGGCAGTATCACACAGGATAGGATTACATACACAACTCTTTAGGCAGTATCACACAGGATAGGGTGAGATACACAACTCTTTAGGCAGTATCACACAGGATAGGATTACATACACAACTCTTTAGGCAGAATCACACAGGATAGGATTAGATACACAACTCTTTAGGCAGTATCACACAGGATAGGATTAGATACACAACTCTTTAGGCAGTATCACACAGGATAGGATTAGATACACAACTCTTTAGGCAGTATCACACAGGATAGGATTAGATACACAACTCTTTAGGCAGTATCACACAGGATAGGATTAGATACACAACTCTTTAGGCAGTATCACACAGGATAGGATTAGATACACAACTCTTTAGGCAGTATCACACAGGATAGGATTAGATACACAACTCTTTAGGCAGTATCACACAGGATAGGATTAGATACACAACTCTTTAGGCAGTATCACACAGGATAGGGTTAGATACACAACTCTTCAGGCAGTATCACACAGGATAGGATTAGATACACAACTCTTTAGGCAGTATCACACAGGATAGGATTAGATACACAACTCTTTAAGCAGTATCACACAGGATAGGGTTAGATACACAACTCTTTAGGCAGTATCACACAGGATAGGATTAGATACACAACTCTTTAGGCAGTATCACACAGGATAGGAGTAGATACACAACTCTTTAGGCAGTATCACACAGGATAGGATTAGATACACAACTCTTTAGGCAGTATCACACAGGATAGGAGTAGATACACAACTCTTTAGGCAGTATCACACAGGATAGGAGTAGATACACAACTCTTTAGGCAGTATCACACAGGATAGGATTAGATACACAACTCTTTAGGCAGTATCACACAGGATAGGATTAGATACACAACTCTTTAGGCAGTATCACACAGGATAGGGTTAGATACACAACTCTTCAGGCAGTATCACACAGGATAGGATTAGATACACAACTCTTTAGGCAGTATCACACAGGATAGGATTAGATACACAACTCTTTAGGCAGTATCACACAGGATAGGATTAGATACACAACTCTTTAGGCAGTATCACACAGGATAGGATTAGATACACAACTCTTTAGGCAGTATCACACAGGATAGGATTAGATACACAACTCTTTAGGCAGTATCATACAGGATAGGGTTAGATACACAACTCTTCAGGCAGTATCACACAGGATAGGTTTAGATACACAACTCTTTAGGCAGTATCACACAGGATAGGATTAGATACACAAATCTTTAAGCAGTATCACACAGGATAGGGTTAGATACACAACTCTTTAGGCAGTATCACACAGGATAGGATTAGATACACAACTATTTAGGCAGTATCACACAGGATAGGAGTAGATACACAACTCTTTAGGCAGTATCATACAGGATAGGATTAGATACACAACTCTTTAGGCAGTATCACACAGGATAGGAGTAGATACACAACTCTTTAGGCAGTATCACACAGGATAGGAGTAGATACACAACTCTTTAGGCAGTATCACACAGGATAGGAGTAGATACACAACTCTTTTGGCAGTATCACACAGGATAGGAGTAGATACACAACTCTTTAGGCAGTATCACACAGGATAGGATTAGATACACAACTCTTTAGGCAGTATCACGCAGGATAGGAGTAGATACACAACTCTTTAGGCAGTATCACACAGGATAGGGTTAGATACACAACTCTTTAGGCAGTATCACACAGGATAGGGTGAGATACACAACTCTTTAGGCAGAATCACACAGGATAGGATTAGATACACAACTCTTTAGGCAGTATCACACAGGATAGGATTAGATACACAACTCTTTAGGCAGTATCACACAGGATAGGATTAGATACACAACTCTTTAGGCAGTATCACACAGGATAGGATTAGATACACAACTCTTTAGGCAGTATCACACAGGATAGGATTAGATACACAACTCTTTAGGCAGTATCACACAGGATAGGATTAGATACACAACTCTTTAGGCAGTATCACACAGGATAGGATTAGATACACAACTCTTTAGGCAGTATCACACAGGATAGGATTAGATACACAACTCTTTAGGCAGTATCATACAGGATAGGGTTAGATACACAACTCTTCAGGCAGTATCACACAGGATAGGTTTAGATACACAACTCTTTAGGCAGTATCACACAGGATAGGATTAGATACACAAATCTTTAAGCAGTATCACACAGGATAGGGTTAGATACACAACTCTTTAGGCAGTATCACACAGGATAGGATTAGATACACAACTATTTAGGCAGTATCACACAGGATAGGAGTAGATACACAACTCTTTAGGCAGTATCATACAGGATAGGATTAGATACACAACTCTTTAGGCAGTATCACACAGGATAGGAGTAGATACACAACTCTTTAGGCAGTATCACACAGGATAGGAGTAGATACACAACTCTTTAGGCAGTATCACACAGGATAGGAGTAGATACACAACTCTTTTGGCAGTATCACACAGGATAGGAGTAGATACACAACTCTTTAGGCAGTATCACACAGGATAGGATTAGATACACAACTCTTTAGGCAGTATCACGCAGGATAGGAGTAGATACACAACTCTTTAGGCAGTATCACACAGGATAGGGTTAGATACACAACTCTTTAGGCAGTATCACACAGGATAGGGTGAGATACACAACTCTTTAGGCAGTATCACACAGGATAGGAGTAGATACACAACTCTTTAGGCAGTATCACACAGGATAGGATGAGATACACAACTCTTTAGGCAGTATCACACAGGATAGGATTAGATACACAACTCTTTAGGCAGTATCACACAGGATAGGAGTAGATACACAACTCTTTAGGCAATATCACACAGGACAGGAGTAGATACACAACTCTTTAGGCAGTATCACACAGGATAGGATTAGATACACAACTCTTTAGGCAGTATCACACAGGATAGGATTAGATACACAACTCTTTAGGCAGTATCATACAGGATAGGGTTAGATACACAACTCTTCAGGCAGTATCACACAGGATAGGTTTAGATACACAACTCTTTAGGCAGTATCACACAGGATAGGATTAGATACACAAATCTTTAAGCAGTATCACACAGGATAGGGTTAGATACACAACTCTTTAGGCAGTATCACACAGGATAGGATTAGATACACAACTATTTAGGCAGTATCACACAGGATAGGAGTAGATACACAACTCTTTAGGCAGTATCATACAGGATAGGATTAGATACACAACTCTTTACGCAGTATCACACAGGATAGGAGTAGATACACAACTCTTTAGGCAGTATCACACAGGATAGGAGTAGATACACAACTCTTTAGGCAGTATCACACAGGATAGGAGTAGATACACAACTCTTTTGGCAGTATCACACAGGATAGGAGTAGATACACAACTCTTTAGGCAGTATCACACAGGATAGGATTAGATACACAACTCTTTAGGCAGTATCACGCAGGATAGGAGTAGATACACAACTCTTTAGGCAGTATCACACAGGATAGGGTTAGATACACAACTCTTTAGGCAGTATCACACAGGATAGGGTGAGATACACAACTCTTTAGGCAGTATCACACAGGATAGGAGTAGATACACAACTCTTTAGGCAGTATCACACAGGATAGGATTAGATACACAACTCTTTAGGCAGTATCACACAGGATAGGATTAGATACACAACTCTTTAGGCAGTATCACACAGGATAGGAGTAGATACACAACTCTTTAGGCAATATCACACAGGACAGGAGTAGATACACAACACTTTAGGCAGTATCACACAGGATAGGAGTAGATACACAACTCTTTAGGCAGTATCACACAGGATAGGATTAGATACACAACTCTTTAGGCAGTATCGCACAGGATAGGAGTAGATACACAACTCTTTAGGCAGTATCACACAGGATAGGAGTAGATACACAACTCTTTAGGCAGTATCACACAGAATAGGATTAGATACACAACTCTTCAGGCAGTATCACACAGGAAATGAATAGATACACAACTCTTTAGGCAGTATCACACAGGATAGGATTAGATACACAACTCTTTAGGCAGTATTACACAGGATAGGATTAGATACACAACTCTTTAGGCAGTATCACACAGGATAGGAGTAGATACACAACTCTTTAGGCAGTATCACACAGGATAGGAGTAGATACACAACTCTTTAGGCAGTATCACACATGATAGGAGTAGATACACAACTCTTTAGGCAGTACCACACAGGATAGGAGTAGATACACAACTCTTTAGGCAGTATCACACAGGATAGGAGTAGATACACAACTCTTTAGGCAGTATCACACAGTATAGGAGTAGATACACAACTCTTTAGGCAGTATCACACAGGATAGGAGTAGATACACAACTCTTTAGGCAGTATCACACAGGATAGGAGTAGATACACAACTCTTTAGGCAGTATCACACAGGATAGGAGTATATACACAACTCTTTAGGCAGTATCACACAGGATAGGAGTAGATGCACAACTCTTTAGGCAGTATCACACAGGATAGGAGTAGATACACAACTCTTTAGGCAGTACCACACAGGATAGGAGTAGATACACAACTCTTTAGGCAGTATGACACAGGATAGGAGTAGATACACAACTCTTTAGGCAGTATCACACAGGATAGGATTAGATACACAACTCTTTAGGCAGTATCACACAGGATAGGAGTAGATACACAACTCTTTAGGCAGTATCACACAGGATAGGAGTAGATACACAACTCTTTAGGCAGTATCACACAGGATAGGATTAGATACACAACTCTTCAGGCAGTATCACACAGGAAAGGATTAGATACACAACTCTTTAGGCAGTATCACACAGGATAGGATTAGATACACAACTCTTTAGGCAGTATCACACAGGATAGGATTAGATACACAACTCTTTAGGCAGTATCACACAGGATAGGATTAGATACACAACTCTTTAGGCAGTATCACACAGGATAGGAGTAGATACACAACACTTTAGGCAGTATCACACAGGATAGGAGTAGATACACAACACTTTAGGCAGTACCACACAGGATAGGAGTAGATACACAACTCTTTAGGCAGTATCACACATGATAGGAGTAGATACACAACTCTTTAGGCAGTATCAAACAGGATAGGAGTAGATACACAACTCTTTAGGCAGTATCACACAGGATAGGAGTCGATACACAACTCTTTAGGCAGTATCACACAGGATAGGATTAGATACACAACTCTTTAGGCAGTATCACACAGGATAGGATTACATACACAACTCTTTAGGCAGTATCACACAGGATAGGGTTAGATACACAACTCTTTAGGCAGTATCACACAGGATAGGATTACATACACAACTCTTTAGGCAGAATCACACAGGATAGGATTAGATACACAACTCTTTAGGCAGTATCACACAAGATAGGATTAGATACACAACTCTTTAGGCAGTATCACGCAGGATAGGATTAGATACACAACTCTTTAGGCAGTATCACACAGGATAGGATTAGATACACAACTCTTTAGGCAGTATCACACAGGATAGGATTAGATACACAACTCTTTAGGCAGTATCACACAGGATAGGATTAGATACACAACTCTTTAGGCAGTATCACACAGGATAGGAGTAGATACACAACACTTTAGGCAGTATCACACAGGATAGGAGTAGATACACAACTCTTTAGGCAGTACCACACAGGATAGGAGTAGATACACAACTCTTTAGGCAGTATCACACATGATAGGAGTAGATACACAACTCTTTAGGCAGTATCACACATGATAGGAGTAGATACACAACTCTTTAGGCAGTACCACACAGGATAGGAGTAGATACACAACTCTTTAGGCAGTATCACACAGGATAGGAGTAGATACACAACTCTTTAGGCTGTATCACACAGTATAGGAGTAGATACACAACTCTTTAGGCAGTATCACACAGGATAGGAGTAGATACACAACTCTTTAGGCAGTATCACACAGGATAGGAGTAGATACACAACTCTTTAGGCAGTATCACACAGGATAGGAGTATATACACAACTCTTTAGGCAGTATCACACAGGATAGGAGTAGATGCACAACTCTTTAGGCAGTATCACACAGGATAGGAGTAGATACACAACTCTTTAGGCAGTACCACACAGGATAGGAGTAGATACACAACTCTTTAGGCAGTATGACACAGGATAGGAGTAGATACACAACTCTTTAGGCAGTATCACACAGGATAGGATTAGATACACAACTCTTTAGGCAGTATCACACAGGATAGGAGTAGATACACAACTCTTTAGGCAGTATCACACAGGATAGGAGTAGATACACAACTCTTTAGGCAGTATCACACAGGATAGGATTAGATACACAACTCTTCAGGCAGTATCACACAGGAAAGGATTAGATACACAACTCTTTAGGCAGTATCACACAGGATAGGATTAGATACACAACTCTTTAGGCAGTATCACACAGGATAGGATTAGATACACAACTCTTTAGGCAGTATCACACAGGATAGGATTAGATACACAACTCTTTAGGCAGTATCACACAGGATAGGAGTAGATACACAACTCTTTAGGCAGTATCACACAGGATAGGAGTAGATACACAACACTTTAGGCAGTATCACACAGGATAGGAGTAGATACACAACTCTTTAGGCAGTACCACACAGGATAGGAGTAGATACACAACTCTTTAGGCAGTATCACACATGATAGGAGTAGATACACAACTCTTTAGGCAGTATCAAACAGGATAGGAGTAGATACACAACTCTTTAGGCAGTATCACACAGGATAGGAGTCGATACACAACTCTTTAGGCAGTATCACACAGGATAGGATTAGATACACAACTCTTTAGGCAGTATCACACAGGATAGGATTACATACACAACTCTTTAGGCAGTATCACACAGGATAGGGTTAGATACACAACTCTTTAGGCAGTATCACACAGGATAGGATTACATACACAACTCTTTAGGCAGAATCACACAGGATAGGATTAGATACACAACTCTTTAGGCAGTATCACACAAGATAGGATTAGATACACAACTCTTTAGGCAGTATCACACAGGATAGGATTAGATACACAACTCTTTAGGCAGTATCACACAGGATAGGATTAGATACACAACTCTTTAGGCAGTATCACACAGGATAGGATTAGATACACAACTCTTTAGGCAGTATCACACAGGATAGGATTAGATACACAACTCTTTAGGCAGTATCACACAGGATAGGAGTAGATACACAACACTTTAGGCAGTATCACACAGGATAGGAGTAGATACACAACTCTTTAGGCAGTACCACACAGGATAGGAGTAGATACACAACTCTTTAGGCAGTATCACACATGATAGGAGTAGATACACAACTCTTTAGGCAGTATCAAACAGGATAGGAGTAGATACACAACTCTTTAGGCAGTATCACACAGGATAGGAGTCGATACACAACTCTTTAGGCAGTATCACACAGGATAGGATTAGATACACAACTCTTTAGGCAGTATCACACAGGATAGGATTACATACACAACTCTTTAGGCAGTATCACACAGGATAGGGTTAGATACACAACTCTTTAGGCAGTATCACACAGGATAGGATTACATACACAACTCTTTAGGCAGAATCACACAGGATAGGATTAGATACACAACTCTTTAGGCAGTATCACACAAGATAGGATTAGATACACAACTCTTTAGGCAGTATCACACAGGATAGGATTAGATACACAACTCTTTAGGCAGTATCACACAGGATAGGATTAGATACACAACTCTTTAGGCAGTATCACACAGGATAGGATTAGATACACAACTCTTTAGGCAGTATCACACAGGATAGGATTAGATACACAACTCTTTAGGCAGTATCACACAGGATAGGATTAGATACACAACTCTTTAGGCAGTATCACACAGGATAGGGTTAGATACACAACTCTTCAGGCAGTATCACACAGGATAGGATTAGATACACAACTCTTTAGGCAGTATCACACAGGACAGGATTAGATACACAACTCTTTAAGCAGTATCACACAGGATAGGGTTAGATACACAACTCTTTAGGCAGTATCACACAGGATAGGATTAGATACACAACTCTTTAGGCAGTATCACACAGGATAGGAGTAGATACACAACTCTTTAGGCAGTATCACACAGGATAGGATTAGATACACAACTCTTTAGGCAGTATCACACAGGATAGGAGTAGATACACAACTCTTTAGGCAGTATCACACAGGATAGGAGTAGATACACAACTCTTTAGGCAGTATCACACAGGATAGGAGTAGATACACAACTCTTTAGGCAGTATCACACAGGATAGGATTAGATACACAACTCTTTAGGCAGTATCACACAGGATAGGGTTAGATACACAACTCTTCAGGCAGTATCACACAGGATAGGATTAGATACACAACTCTTTAGGCAGTATCACACAGGATAGGATTAGATACACAACTCTTTAGGCAGTATCACACAGGATAGGATTAGATACAGAACTCTTTAGGCAGTATCACACAGGATAGGAGTAGATACACAACTCTTTAGGCAGCATCACACAGGATAGGAGTAGATACACCGCTCTTTAGGCAGTATCACACAGGATAGGGGTAGATACACAACTCTTTAGGTAGTATCACACAGGATAGGATTAGATACACAACTCTTCAGGCAGTATCACACAGGAAAGGAATAGATACACAACTCTTTAGGCAGTATCACACAGGATAGGATTAGATACACAACTCTTTAGGCAGTATTACACAGGATAGGATTAGATACACAACTCTTTAGGCAGTATCACACAGGATAGGATTAGATACACAACTCTTTAGGCAGTATCACACAGGATAGGAGTAGATACACAACTCTTTAGGCAGTATCACACATGATAGGAGTAGATACACAACTCTTTAGGCAGTATCACACAGGATAGGAGTAGATACACAACTCTTTAGGCAGTATCACACAGGATAGGAGTAGATACACAACTCTTTAGGCAGTATCACACAGGATAGGAGTAGATACACAACTCTTTAGGCAGTATCACACAGGATAGGAGTAGATACACAACTCTTTAGGCAGTATCACACAGGATAGGAGTAGATACACAACTCTTTAGGCAGTATCACACAGGATAGGAGTAGATACACAACTCTTTAGGCAGTATCACACAGGATAGGAGTAGATACACAACTCTTTAGGCAGTATCACACAGGATAGGAGTAGATACACAACTCTTTAGGCAGTATCACACAGGATAGGATTAGATACACAACTCTTTAGGCAGTATCACACAGGATAGGATTAGATACACAACTGTTTAGGCAGTATCACACAGGATAGGATTAGATACACAACTCTTTAGGCAGTATCACACAGGATAGGAGTAGATACTCAACTCTTTAGGCAGTATCACACAGGATAGGATTAGATACACAACTCTTTAGGCAGTATCACACAGGATAGGATTAGATACACAACTCCTTAGGCAGTATCACACAGGATAGGAGTAGATACGCAACACTTTAGGCAGTATCACACAGGATAGGATTAGATACACAACTCTTTAGGCAGTATCACACAGGATAGGATTAGATACACAACTCTTTAGGCAGTATCACACAGGATAGGAGTAGATACACAACTCTTTAGGCAGTATCACACAGGATAGGAGTAGATACACAACTCTTTAGGCAGTATCACACAGGATAGGATTAGATACACAACTCTTCAGGCAGTATCACACAGGAAAGGATTAGATACACAACTCTTTAGGCAGTATCACACAGGATAGGATTAGATACACAACTCTTTAGGCAGTATCACACAGGATAGGATTAGATACACAACTCTTTAGGCAGTATCACACAGGATAGGATTAGATACACAACTCTTTAGGCAGTATCACACAGGATAGGAGTAGATACACAACTCTTTAGGCAGTATCACACAGGATAGGAGTAGATACACAACACTTTAGGCAGTATCACACAGGATAGGAGTAGATACACAACTCTTTAGGCAGTACCACACAGGATAGGAGTAGATACACAACTCTTTAGGCAGTATCACACATGATAGGAGTAGATACACAACTCTTTAGGCAGTATCAAACAGGATAGGAGTAGATACACAACTCTTTAGGCAGTATCACACAGGATAGGAGTCGATACACAACTCTTTAGGCAGTATCACACAGGATAGGATTAGATACACAACTCTTTAGGCAGTATCACACAGGATAGGATTACATACACAACTCTTTAGGCAGTATCACACAGGATAGGGTTAGATACACAACTCTTTAGGCAGTATCACACAGGATAGGATTACATACACAACTCTTTAGGCAGAATCACACAGGATAGGATTAGATACACAACTCTTTAGGCAGTATCACACAAGATAGGATTAGATACACAACTCTTTAGGCAGTATCACACAGGATAGGATTAGATACACAACTCTTTAGGCAGTATCACACAGGATAGGATTAGATACACAACTCTTTAGGCAGTATCACACAGGATAGGATTAGATACACAACTCTTTAGGCAGTATCACACAGGATAGGATTAGATACACAACTCTTTAGGCAGTATCACACAGGATAGGAGTAGATACACAACACTTTAGGCAGTATCACACAGGATAGGAGTAGATACACAACTCTTTAGGCAGTACCACACAGGATAGGAGTAGATACACAACTCTTTAGGCAGTATCACACATGATAGGAGTAGATACACAACTCTTTAGGCAGTATCAAACAGGATAGGAGTAGATACACAACTCTTTAGGCAGTATCACACAGGATAGGAGTCGATACACAACTCTTTAGGCAGTATCACACAGGATAGGATTAGATACACAACTCTTTAGGCAGTATCACACAGGATAGGATTACATACACAACTCTTTAGGCAGTATCACACAGGATAGGGTTAGATACACAACTCTTTAGGCAGTATCACACAGGATAGGATTACATACACAACTCTTTAGGCAGAATCACACAGGATAGGATTAGATACACAACTCTTTAGGCAGTATCACACAAGATAGGATTAGATACACAACTCTTTAGGCAGTATCACACAGGATAGGATTAGATACACAACTCTTTAGGCAGTATCACACAGGATAGGATTAGATACACAACTCTTTAGGCAGTATCACACAGGATAGGATTAGATACACAACTCTTTAGGCAGTATCACACAGGATAGGATTAGATACACAACTCTTTAGGCAGTATCACACAGGATAGGATTAGATACACAACTCTTTAGGCAGTATCACACAGGATAGGGTTAGATACACAACTCTTCAGGCAGTATCACACAGGATAGGATTAGATACACAACTCTTTAGGCAGTATCACACAGGACAGGATTAGATACACAACTCTTTAAGCAGTATCACACAGGATAGGGTTAGATACACAACTCTTTAGGCAGTATCACACAGGATAGGATTAGATACACAACTCTTTAGGCAGTATCACACAGGATAGGAGTAGATACACAACTCTTTAGGCAGTATCACACAGGATAGGATTAGATACACAACTCTTTAGGCAGTATCACACAGGATAGGAGTAGATACACAACTCTTTAGGCAGTATCACACAGGATAGGAGTAGATACACAACTCTTTAGGCAGTATCACACAGGATAGGAGTAGATACACAACTCTTTAGGCAGTATCACACAGGATAGGATTAGATACACAACTCTTTAGGCAGTATCACACAGGATAGGGTTAGATACACAACTCTTCAGGCAGTATCACACAGGATAGGATTAGATACACAACTCTTTAGGCAGTATCACACAGGATAGGATTAGATACACAACTCTTTAGGCAGTATCACACAGGATAGGATTAGATACAGAACTCTTTAGGCAGTATCACACAGGATAGGAGTAGATACACAACTCTTTAGGCAGCATCACACAGGATAGGAGTAGATACACCGCTCTTTAGGCAGTATCACACAGGATAGGGGTAGATACACAACTCTTTAGGTAGTATCACACAGGATAGGATTAGATACACAACTCTTCAGGCAGTATCACACAGGAAAGGAATAGATACACAACTCTTTAGGCAGTATCACACAGGATAGGATTAGATACACAACTCTTTAGGCAGTATTTCACAGGATAGGATTAGATACACAACTCTTTAGGCAGTATCACACAGGATAGGATTAGATACACAACTCTTTAGGCAGTATCACACAGGATAGGAGTAGATACACAACTCTTTAGGCAGTATCACACATGATAGGAGTAGATACACAACTCTTTAGGCAGTATCACACAGGATAGGAGTAGATACACAACTCTTTAGGCAGTATCACACAGGATAGGAGTAGATACACAACTCTTTAGGCAGTATCACACAGGATAGGAGTAGATACACAACTCTTTAGGCAGTATCACACAGGATAGGAGTAGATACACAACTCTTTAGGCAGTATCACACAGGATAGGAGTAGATACACAACTCTTTAGGCAGTATCACACAGGATAGGAGTAGATACACAACTCTTTAGGCAGTATCACACAGGATAGGAGTAGATACACAACTCTTTAGGCAGTATCACACAGGATAGGAGTAGATACACAACTCTTTAGGCAGTATCACACAGGATAGGATTAGATACACAACTCTTTAGGCAGTATCACACAGGATAGGATTAGATACACAACTGTTTAGGCAGTATCACACAGGATAGGATTAGATACACAACTCTTTAGGCAGTATCACACAGGATAGGAGTAGATACTCAACTCTTTAGGCAGTATCACACAGGATAGGATTAGATACACAACTCTTTAGGCAGTATCACACAGGATAGGATTAGATACACAACTCCTTAGGCAGTATCACACAGGATAGGAGTAGATACGCAACACTTTAGGCAGTATCACACAGGATAGGATTAGATACACAACTCTTTAGGCAGTATCACACAGGATAGGATTAGATACACAACTCTTTAGGCAGTATCACACAGGATAGGAGTAGATACACAACTCTTTAGGCAGTATCACACAGGATAGGAGTAGATACACAACTCTTTAGGCAGTATCACACAGGATAGGGTTAGATACACAACTCTTTAGGCAGTATCACACAGGATACGATTAGATACACAACTCTTTAGGTAGTATCACACAGGATAGAATTAGATACACAACTCTTTAGGCAGTATCACACAGGATAGGAGAAGATACCCAACTCTTTAGGCAGTATCACACAGGATAGGAGTAGATACCCAACTCTTTAGGCAGTATCACACAGGTTAGGAGTAGATACACAACTCTTTAGGCAGTATCACACAGGATAGGAGTAGATACACAACTCTTTAGGCAGTATCACACAGGATAGGAGTAGATACACAACTCTTTAGGCAGTACCACACAGGATAGGAGTAGATACACAACTCTTTAGGCAGTATCACACAGGATAGGAGTAGATACACAACTCTTTAGGCAGTATCACACAGGATAGGAGTAGATACACAACTCTTTAGGCAGTATCACAAAGGATAGGATTAGATACACAACTCTTTAGCCAGTATCACACAGGATAGGAGTAGATACACAACTCTTTAGGCAGTATCACACAGGATAGGAGTAGATACACAACTCTTTAGGCAGTATCACACAGGATAGGATTAGATACACAACTCTTCAGGCAGTATCACACAGGAAAGGAATAGATACACAACTCTTTAGGCAGTATCACACAGGATAGGATTAGATACACAACTTTTTAGGCAGTATCACACAGGATAGGATTAGATACACAACTCTTTAGGCAGTATCACACAGGATAGGATTAGATACACAACTCTTTAGGCAGTATCACACAGGATAGGAGTAGATACACAACTTTTTAGGCAGTATCACACAGGATAGGAGTAGATACACAATTCTTTAGGCAGTATCACACAGGATAGGATTAGATACACAACTCTTTAGGCAGTATCACACAGGATAGGGTTAGATACACAACTCTTCAGGCAGTATCACACAGGATAGGATTAGATACACAACTCTTTAGGCAGTATCACACAGGATAGGATTAGATACACAACTCTTTAGGCAGTATCACACAGGATAGGATTAGATACACAACTCTTTAGGCAGTATCACACAGGATAGGATTAGATACACAACTCTTTAGGCAGTATCACACAGGATAGGATTAGATACACAACTCTTTAGGCAGTATCACACAGGATAGGATTAGATACACAACTCTTTAGGCAGTATCACACAGGATAGGATTAGATACACAACTCTTTAGGCAGTATCACACAGGATAGGGTTAGATACACAACTCTTTAGGCAGTATCACACAGGATAGGAGTAGATACACAACTCTTTAGGCAGTATCACACAGGATAGGATTAGATACACAACTCTTTAGGCAGTATCACACAGGATAGGATTAGATACACAACTCTTTAGGCAGTATCACACAGGATAGGAGTAGATACACAACTCTTTAGGCAGTATCACACAGGATAGGAGTAGATACACAGCTCTTTAGGCAGTATCACACAGGATAGGAGTAGATACACAACTCTTTAGGCAGTATCACACAGGATAGGATTAGATACACAACTCTTCAGGCAGTATCACACAGGAAAGGAATAGATACACAACTCTTTAGGCAGTATCACACAGGATAGCATTAGATACACAACTCTTTAGGCAGTATTACACAGGATAGGATTAGATACACAACTCTTTAGGCAGTATCACACAGGATAGGATTAGATACACAACTCTTTAGGCAGTATCACACAGGATAGGAGTAGATACACAACTCTTTAGGCAGTATCACACATGATAGGAGTAGATACACAACTCTTTAGGCAGTATCACACATGATAGGAGTAGATACACAACTCTTTAGGCAGTATCACACAGGATAGGAGTAGATACACAACTCTTTAGGCAGTATCACACAGGATAGGAGAAGATACACAACTCTTTAGGCAGTATCACACAGGATAGGATTAGATACACAACTCTTTAGGCAGTATCACACAGGATAGGGTTAGATACACAACTCTTCAGGCAGTATCAAACAGGATAGGATTAGATACACAACTCTTTAGGCAGTATCACACAGGATAGGATTAGATACACAACTCTTTAGGCAGTATCACACAGGATAGGATTAGATACACAACTCTTTAGGCAGTATCACACAGGATAGGATTAGATATACAACTCTTTAGGCAGTATCACACAGGATAGGATTAGATACACAACTCTTTAGGCAGTATCACACAGGATAGGGTTAGATACACAACTCTTCAGGCAGTTTCACACAGGATATGATTAGATACACAACTCTTTAGGCAGTATCACACAGGATAGGATTAGATACACAACTCTTTAAGCAGTATCACACAGGATAGGGTTAGATACGCAACTCTTTAGGCAGTATCACACAGGATAGGATTAGATACACAACTCTTTAGGCAGTATCACACAGGATAGGAGTAGATACACAACTCTTTAGGCAGTATCACACAGGATAGGATTAGATACACAACTCTTTAGGCAGTATCACACAGGATAGGATTAGATACACAACTCTTTAGGCAGTATCACACAGGATAGGATTAGATACACAACTCTTTAGGCAGTATCACACAGGATAGGGTTAGATACACAACTCTTTAGGCAGTATCACACAGGATAGGAGTAGATACACAACTCTTTAGGCAGTATCACACAGGATAGGATTAGATACACAACTCTTTAGGCAGTATCACACAGGATAGGATTAGATACACAACTCTTTAGGCAGTATCACACAGGATAGGAGTAGATACACAACTCTTTAGGCAGCATCACACAGGATAGGAGTAGATACACCGCTCTTTAGGCAGTATCACACAGGATAGGGGTAGATACACAACTCTTTAGGTAGTATCACACAGGATAGGATTAGATACACAACTCTTCAGGCAGTATCACACAGGAAAGGAATAGATACACAACTCTTTAGGCAGTATCACACAGGATAGGATTAGATACACAACTCTTTAGGCAGTATTACACAGGATAGGATTAGATACACAACTCTTTAGGCAGTATCACACAGGATAGGATTAGATACACAACTCTTTAGGCAGTATCACACAGGATAGGAGTAGATACACAACTCTTTAGGCAGTATCACACATGATAGGAGTAGATACACAACTCTTTAGGCAGTATCACACAGGATAGGAGTAGATACACAACTCTTTAGGCAGTATCACACAGGATAGGAGTAGATACACAACTCTTTAGGCAGTATCACACAGGATAGGAGTAGATACACAACTCTTTAGGCAGTATCACACAGGATAGGAGTAGATACACAACTCTTTAGGCAGTATCACACAGGATAGGAGTAGATACACAACTCTTTAGGCAGTATCACACAGGATAGGAGTAGATACACAACTCTTTAGGCAGTATCACACAGGATAGGAGTAGATACACAACTCTTTAGGCAGTATCACACAGGATAGGATTAGATACACAACTCTTTAGGCAGTATCACACAGGATAGGAGTAGATACACAACTCTTTAGGCAGTATCACACAGGATAGGATTAGATACACAACTCTTTAGGCAGTATCACACAGGATAGGAGTAGATACACAACTCTTTAGGCAGTATCACACAGGATAGGAGTAGATACACAGCTCTTTAGGCAGTATCACACAGGATAGGAGTAGATACACAACTCTTTAGGCAGTATCACACAGGATAGGATTAGATACACAACTCTTCAGGCAGTATCACACAGGAAAGGAATAGATACACAACTCTTTAGGCAGTATCACACAGGATAGCATTAGATACACAACTCTTTAGGCAGTATTACACAGGATAGGATTAGATACACAACTCTTTAGGCAGTATCACACAGGATAGGATTAGATACACAACTCTTTAGGCAGTATCACACAGGATAGGAGTAGATACACAACTCTTTAGGCAGTATCACACATGATAGGAGTAGATACACAACTCTTTAGGCAGTATCACACAGGATAGGAGTAGATACACAACTCTTTAGGCAGTATCACACAGGATAGGAGTAGATACACAACTCTTTAGGCAGTATCACACAGGATAGGAAAAGATACACAACTCTTTAGGCAGTATCACACAGGATAGGATTAGATACACAACTCTTTAGGCAGTATCACACAGGATAGGGTTAGATACACAACTCTTCAGGCAGTATCACACAGGATAGGATTAGATACACAACTCTTTAGGCAGTATCACACAGGATAGGGTTAGATACACAACTCTTCAGGCAGTTTCACACAGGATATGATTAGATACACAACTCTTTAGGCAGTATCACACAGGATAGGATTAGATACACAACTCTTTAAGCAGTATCACACAGGATAGGGTTAGATACGCAACTCTTTAGGCAGTATCACACAGGATAGGATTAGATACACAACTCTTTAGGCAGTATCACACAGGATAGGAGTAGATACACAACTCTTTAGGCAGTATCACACAGGATAGGATTAGATACACAACTCTTTAGGCAGTATCACACAGGATAGGATTAGATACACAACTCTTTAGGCAGTATCACACAGGATAGGATTAGATACACAACTCTTTAGGCAGTATCACACAGGATAGGGTTAGATACACAACTCTTTAGGCAGTATCACACAGGATAGGAGTAGATACACAACTCTTTAGGCAGTATCACACAGGATAGGATTAGATACACAACTCTTTAGGCAGTATCACACAGGATAGGATTAGATACACAACTCTTTAGGCAGTATCACACAGGATAGGAGTAGATACACAACTCTTTAGGCAGCATCACACAGGATAGGAGTAGATACACCGCTCTTTAGGCAGTATCACACAGGATAGGGGTAGATACACAACTCTTTAGGTAGTATCACACAGGATAGGATTAGATACACAACTCTTCAGGCAGTATCACACAGGAAAGGAATAGATACACAACTCTTTAGGCAGTATCACACAGGATAGGATTAGATACACAACTCTTTAGGCAGTATTACACAGGATAGGATTAGATACACAACTCTTTAGGCAGTATCACACAGGATAGGATTAGATACACAACTCTTTAGGCAGTATCACACAGGATAGGAGTAGATACACAACTCTTTAGGCAGTATCACACATGATAGGAGTAGATACACAACTCTTTAGGCAGTATCACACAGGATAGGAGTAGATACACAACTCTTTAGGCAGTATCACACAGGATAGGAGTAGATACACAACTCTTTAGGCAGTATCACACAGGATAGGAGTAGATACACAACTCTTTAGGCAGTATCACACAGGATAGGAGTAGATACACAACTCTTTAGGCAGTATCACACAGGATAGGAGTAGATACACAACTCTTTAGGCAGTATCACACAGGATAGGAGTAGATACACAACTCTTTAGGCAGTATCACACAGGATAGGAGTAGATACACAACTCTTTAGGCAGTATCACACAGGATAGGATTAGATACACAACTCTTTAGGCAGTATCACACAGGATAGGAGTAGATACACAACTCTTTAGGCAGTATCACACAGGATAGGATTAGATACACAACTCTTTAGGCAGTATCACACAGGATAGGAGTAGATACACAACTCTTTAGGCAGTATCACACAGGATAGGAGTAGATACACAGCTCTTTAGGCAGTATCACACAGGATAGGAGTAGATACACAACTCTTTAGGCAGTATCACACAGGATAGGATTAGATACACAACTCTTCAGGCAGTATCACACAGGAAAGGAATAGATACACAACTCTTTAGGCAGTATCACACAGGATAGCATTAGATACACAACTCTTTAGGCAGTATTACACAGGATAGGATTAGATACACAACTCTTTAGGCAGTATCACACAGGATAGGATTAGATACACAACTCTTTAGGCAGTATCACACAGGATAGGAGTAGATACACAACTCTTTAGGCAGTATCACACATGATAGGAGTAGATACACAACTCTTTAGGCAGTATCACACAGGATAGGAGTAGATACACAACTCTTTAGGCAGTATCACACAGGATAGGAGTAGATACACAACTCTTTAGGCAGTATCACACAGGATAGGAAAAGATACACAACTCTTTAGGCAGTATCACACAGGATAGGATTAGATACACAACTCTTTAGGCAGTATCACACAGGATAGGGTTAGATACACAACTCTTCAGGCAGTATCACACAGGATAGGATTAGATACACAACTCTTTAGGCAGTATCACACAGGATAGGATTAGATACACAACTCTTTAGGCAGTATCACACAGGATATGATTAGATACACAACTCTTTAGGCAGTATCACACAGGATAGGATTAGATATACAACTCTTTAGGCAGTATCACACAGGATAGGATTAGATACACAACTCTTTAGGCAGTATCACACAGGATAGGGTTAGATACACAACTCTTCAGGCAGTTTCACACAGGATATGATTAGATACACAACTCTTTAGGCAGTATCACACAGGATAGGATTAGATACACAACTCTTTAAGCAGTATCACACAGGATAGGGTTAGATACGCAACTCTTTAGGCAGTATCACACAGGATAGGATTAGATACACAACTCTTTAGGCAGTATCACACAGGATAGGAGTAGATACACAACTCTTTAGGCAGTATCACACAGGATAGGATTAGATACACAACTCTTTAGGCAGTATCACACAGGATAGGATTAGATACACAACTCTTTAGGCAGTATCACACAGGATAGGATTAGATACACAACTCTTTAGGCAGTATCACACAGGATAGGGTTAGATACACAACTCTTTAGGCAGTATCACACAGGATAGGAGTAGATACACAACTCTTTAGGCAGTATCACACAGGATAGGATTAGATACACAACTCTTTAGGCAGTATCACACAGGATAGGATTAGATACACAACTCTTTAGGCAGTATCACACAGGATAGGAGTAGATACACAACTCTTTAGGCAGCATCACACAGGATAGGAGTAGATACACCGCTCTTTAGGCAGTATCACACAGGATAGGGGTAGATACACAACTCTTTAGGTAGTATCACACAGGATAGGATTAGATACACAACTCTTCAGGCAGTATCACACAGGAAAGGAATAGATACACAACTCTTTAGGAAGTATCACACAGGATAGGATTAGATACACAACTCTTTAGGCAGTATTACACAGGATAGGATTAGATACACAACTCTTTAGGCAGTATCACACAGGATAGGAATAGATACACAACTCTTTAGGCAGTATCACACAGGATAGGAGTAGATACACAACTCTTTAGGCAGTATCACACATGATAGGAGTAGATACACAACTCTTTAGGCAGTATCACACAGGATAGGAGTAGATACACAACTCTTTAGGCAGTATCACACAGGATAGGAGTAGATACACAACTCTTTAGGCAGTATCACACAGGATAGGATTAGATACACAACTCTTTAGGCAGTATCACACAGGATAGGATTAGATACACAACTCCTTAGGCAGTATCACACAGGATAGGAGTAGATACGCAACACTTTAGGCAGTATCACACAGGATAGGATTAGATACACAACTCTTTAGGCAGTATCACACAGGATAGGATTAGATACACAACTCTTTAGGCAGTATCACACAGGATAGGAGTAGATACACAACTCTTTAGGCAGTATCACACAGGATAGGAGTAGATACACAACTCTTTAGGCAGTATCACACAGGATAGGGTTAGATACACAACTCTTTAGGCAGTATCACACAGGATACGATTAGATACACAACTCTTTAGGTAGTATCACACAGGATAGAATTAGATACACAACTCTTTAGGCAGTATCACACAGGATAGGAGAAGATACCCAACTCTTTAGGCAGTATCACACAGGATAGGAGTAGATACCCAACTCTTTAGGCAGTATCACACAGGTTAGGAGTAGATACACAACTCTTTAGGCAGTATCACACAGGATAGGAGTAGATACACAACTCTTTAGGCAGTATCACACAGGATAGGAGTAGATACACAACTCTTTAGGCAGTACCACACAGGATAGGAGTAGATACACAACTCTTTAGGCAGTATCACACAGGATAGGAGTAGATACACAACTCTTTAGGCAGTATCACACAGGATATGAGTAGATACACAACTCTTTAGGCAGTATCACAAAGGATAGGATTAGATACACAACTCTTTAGCCAGTATCACACAGGATAGGAGTAGATACACAACTCTTTAGGCAGTATCACACAGGATAGGAGTAGATACCCAACTCTTTAGGCAGTATCACACAGGATAGGATTAGATACACAACTCTTCAGGCAGTATCACACAGGAAAGGAATAGATACACAACTCTTTAGGCAGTATCACACAGGATAGGATTAGATACACAACTCTTTAGGCAGTATCACACAGGATAGGATTAGATACACAACTCTTTAGGCAGTATCACACAGGATAGGATTAGATACACAACTCTTTAGGCAGTATCACACAGGATAGGAGTAGATACACAACTTTTTAGGCAGTATCACACAGGATAGGAGTAGATACACAATTCTTTAGGCAGTATCACACAGGATAGGATTAGATACACAACTCTTTAGGCAGTATCACACAGGATAGGGTTAGATACACAACTCTTCAGGCAGTATCACACAGGATAGGATTAGATACACAACTCTTTAGGCAGTATCACACAGGATAGGATTAGATACACAACTCTTTAGGCAGTATCACACAGGATAGGATTAGATACACAACTCTTTAGGCAGTATCACACAGGATAGGATTAGATACACAACTCTTTAGGCAGTATCACACAGGATAGGATTAGATACACAACTCTTTAGGCAGTATCACACAGGATAGGATTAGATACACAACTCTTTAGGCAGTATCACACAGGATAGGATTAGATACACAACTCTTTAGGCAGTATCACACAGGATAGGGTTAGATACACAACTCTTTAGGCAGTATCACACAGGATAGGAGTAGATACACAACTCTTTAGGCAGTATCACACAGGATAGGATTAGATACACAACTCTTTAGGCAGTATCACACAGGATAGGATTAGATACACAACTCTTTAGGCAGTATCACACAGGATAGGAGTAGATACACAACTCTTTAGGCAGTATCACACAGGATAGGAGTAGATACACAGCTCTTTAGGCAGTATCACACAGGATAGGAGTAGATACACAACTCTTTAGGCAGTATCACACAGGATAGGATTAGATACACAACTCTTCAGGCAGTATCACACAGGAAAGGAATAGATACACAACTCTTTAGGCAGTATCACACAGGATAGCATTAGATACACAACTCTTTAGGCAGTATTACACAGGATAGGATTAGATACACAACTCTTTAGGCAGTATCACACAGGATAGGATTAGATACACAACTCTTTAGGCAGTATCACACAGGATAGGAGTAGATACACAACTCTTTAGGCAGTATCACACATGATAGGAGTAGATACACAACTCTTTAGGCAGTATCACACATGATAGGAGTAGATACACAACTCTTTAGGCAGTATCACATAGGATAGGAGTAGATACACAACTCTTTAGGCAGTATCACACAGGATAGGAGAAGATACACAACTCTTTAGGCAGTATCACACAGGATAGGATTAGATACACAACTCTTTAGGCAGTATCACACAGGATAGGGTTAGATACACAACTCTTCAGGCAGTATCAAACAGGATAGGATTAGATACACAACTCTTTAGGCAGTATCACACAGGATAGGATTAGATACACAACTCTTTAGGCAGTATCACACAGGATAGGATTAGATACACAACTCTTTAGGCAGTATCACACAGGATAGGATTAGATATACAACTCTTTAGGCAGTATCACACAGGATAGGATTAGATACACAACTCTTTAGGCAGTATCACACAGGATAGGGTTAGATACACAACTCTTCAGGCAGTTTCACACAGGATATGATTAGATACACAACTCTTTAGGCAGTATCACACAGGATAGGATTAGATACACAACTCTTTAAGCAGTATCACACAGGATAGGGTTAGATACGCAACTCTTTAGGCAGTATCACACAGGATAGGATTAGATACACAACTCTTTAGGCAGTATCACACAGGATAGGAGTAGATACACAACTCTTTAGGCAGTATCACACAGGATAGGATTAGATACACAACTCTTTAGGCAGTATCACACAGGATAGGATTAGATACACAACTCTTTAGGCAGTATCACACAGGATAGGATTAGATACACAACTCTTTAGGCAGTATCACACAGGATAGGGTTAGATACACAACTCTTTAGGCAGTATCACACAGGATAGGAGTAGATACACAACTCTTTAGGCAGTATCACACAGGATAGGATTAGATACACAACTCTTTAGGCAGTATCACACAGGATAGGATTAGATACACAACTCTTTAGGCAGTATCACACAGGATAGGAGTAGATACACAACTCTTTAGGCAGCATCACACAGGATAGGAGTAGATACACCGCTCTTTAGGCAGTATCACACAGGATAGGGGTAGATACACAACTCTTTAGGTAGTATCACACAGGATAGGATTAGATACACAACTCTTCAGGCAGTATCACACAGGAAAGGAATAGATACACAACTCTTTAAGCAGTATCACACAGGATAGGATTAGATACACAACTCTTTAGGCAGTATTACACAGGATAGGATTAGATACACAACTCTTTAGGCAGTATCACACAGGATAGGATTAGATACACAACTCTTTAGGCAGTATCACACAGGATAGGAGTAGATACACAACTCTTTAGGCAGTATCACACATGATAGGAGTAGATACACAACTCTTTAGGCAGTATCACACAGGATAGGAGTAGATACACAACTCTTTAGGCAGTATCACACAGGATAGGAGTAGATACACAACTCTTTAGGCAGTATCACACAGGATAGGAGTAGATACACAACTCTTTAGGCAGTATCACACAGGATAGGAGTAGATACACAACTCTTTAGGCAGTATCACACAGGATAGGAGTAGATACACAACTCTTTAGGCAGTATCACACAGGATAGGAGTAGATACACAACTCTTTAGGCAGTATCACACAGGATAGGAGTAGATACACAACTCTTTAGGCAGTATCACACAGGATAGGAGAAGATACACAACTCTTTAGGCAGTATCACACAGGATAGGAGTAGATACACAACTCTTTAGGCAGTATCACACAGGATAGGATTAGATACACAACTCTTTAGGCAGTATCACACAGGATAGGAGTAGATACACAACTCTTTAGGCAGTATCACACAGGATAGGAGTAGATACACAGCTCTTTAGGCAGTATCACACAGGATAGGAGTAGATACACAACTCTTTAGGCAGTATCACACAGGATAGGATTAGATACACAACTCTTCAGGCAGTATCACACAGGAAAGGAATAGATACACAACTCTTTAGGCAGTATCACACAGGATAGCATTAGATACACAACTCTTTAGGCAGTATTACACAGGATAGGATTAGATACACAACTCTTTAGGCAGTATCACACAGGATAGGATTAGATACACAACTCTTTAGGCAGTATCACACAGGATAGGAGTAGATACACAACTCTTTAGGCAGTATCACACATGATAGGAGTAGATACACAACTCTTTAGGCAGTATCACACAGGATAGGAGTAGATACACAACTCTTTAGGCAGTATCACACAGGATAGGAGTAGATACACAACTCTTTAGGCAGTATCACACAGGATAGGAAAAGATACACAACTCTTTAGGCAGTATCACACAGGATAGGATTAGATACACAACTCTTTAGGCAGTATCACACAGGATAGGGTTAGATACACAACTCTTCAGGCAGTATCACACAGGATAGGATTAGATACACAACTCTTTAGGCAGTATCACACAGGATAGGATTAGATACACAACTCTTTAGGCAGTATCACACAGGATATGATTAGATACACAACTCTTTAGGCAGTATCACACAGGATAGGATTAGATATACAACTCTTTAGGCAGTATCACACAGGATAGGATTAGATACACAACTCTTTAGGCAGTATCACACAGGATAGGGTTAGATACACAACTCTTCAGGCAGTTTCACACAGGATATGATTAGATACACAACTCTTTAGGCAGTATCACACAGGATAGGATTAGATACACAACTCTTTAAGCAGTATCACACAGGATAGGGTTAGATACGCAACTCTTTAGGCAGTATCACACAGGATAGGATTAGATACACAACTCTTTAGGCAGTATCACACAGGATAGGAGTAGATACACAACTCTTTAGGCAGTATCACACAGGATAGGATTAGATACACAACTCTTTAGGCAGTATCACACAGGATAGGATTAGATACACAACTCTTTAGGCAGTATCACACAGGATAGGATTAGATACACAACTCTTTAGGCAGTATCACACAGGATAGGGTTAGATACACAACTCTTTAGGCAGTATCACACAGGATAGGAGTAGATACACAACTCTTTAGGCAGTATCACACAGGATAGGATTAGATACACAACTCTTTAGGCAGTATCACACAGGATAGGATTAGATACACAACTCTTTAGGCAGTATCACACAGGATAGGAGTAGATACACAACTCTTTAGGCAGCATCACACAGGATAGGAGTAGATACACCGCTCTTTAGGCAGTATCACACAGGATAGGGGTAGATACACAACTCTTTAGGTAGTATCACACAGGATAGGATTAGATACACAACTCTTCAGGCAGTATCACACAGGAAAGGAATAGATACACAACTCTTTAGGAAGTATCACACAGGATAGGATTAGATACACAACTCTTTAGGCAGTATTACACAGGATAGGATTAGATACACAACTCTTTAGGCAGTATCACACAGGATAGGAATAGATACACAACTCTTTAGGCAGTATCACACAGGATAGGAGTAGATACACAACTCTTTAGGCAGTATCACACATGATAGGAGTAGATACACAACTCTTTAGGCAGTATCACACAGGATAGGAGTAGATACACAACTCTTTAGGCAGTATCACACAGGATAGGAGTAGATACACAACTCTTTAGGCAGTATCACACAGGATAGGAGTAGATACACAACTCTTTAGGCAGTATCACACAGGATAGGAGTAGATACACAACTCTTTAGGCAGTATCACACAGGATAGGAGTAGATACACAACTCTTTAGGCAGTATCACACAGGATAGGAGTAGATACACAACTCTTTAGGCAGTATCACACAGGATAGGAGTAGATACACAACTCTTTAGGCAGTATCACACAGGATAGGAGTAGATACACAACTCTTTAGGCAGTATCACACAGGATAGGAGTAGATACACAACTCTTTAGGCAGTATCACACAGGATAGGATTAGATACACAACTCTTTAGGCAGTATCACACAGGATAGGATTAGATACACAACTCTTTAGGCAGTATCACACAGGATAGGATTAGATACACAACTCTTTAGGCAGTATCACACAGGATAGGAGTAGATACACAACTCTTTAGGCAGTATCACACAGGATAGGATTAGATACACAACTCTTTAGGCAGTATCACACAGGATAGGATTAGATACACAACTCTTTAGGCAGTATCACACAGGATAGGAGTAGATACGCAACACTTTAGGCAGTATCACACAGGATAGGATTAGATACACAACTCTTTAGGCAGTATCACACAGGATAGGATTAGATACACAACTCTTTAGGCAGTATCACACAGGATAGGAGTAGATACACAACTCTTTAGGCAGTATCACACAGGATAGGAGTAGATACACAACTCTTTAGGCAGTATCACACAGGATAGGAGTAGATACACAACTCTTTAGGCAGTATCACACAGGATAGGAGTAGATACACAACTCTTTAGGCAGTATCACACAGGATAGGATTAGATACACAACTCTTTAGGCAGTATCACACAGGATAGGATTAGATACACAACTCTTTAGGCAGTATCACACAGGATAGGATTAGATACACAACTCTTTAGGCAGTATCACACAGGATAGGAGTAGATACACAACTCTTTAGGCAGTATCACACAGGATAGGAGTAGATACACAACTCTTTAGGCAGTATCACACAGGATAGGAGTAGATACACAACTCTTTAGGCAGTATCACACAGGATAGGATTAGATACACAACTCTTTAGGCAGTATCACACAGGATAGGATTAGATACACAACTCTTTAGGCAGTATCACACAGGATAGGATTAGATACACAACTCTTTAGGCAGTATCACACAGGATAGGAGTAGATACACAACTCTTTAGGCAGTATCACACAGGATAGGATTAGATACACAACTCTTTAGGCAGTATCACACAGGATAGGATTAGATACACAACTCTTTAGGCAGTATCACACAGGATAGGAGTAGATACGCAACACTTTAGGCAGTATCACACAGGATAGGATTAGATACACAACTCTTTAGGCAGTATCACACAGGATAGGATTAGATACACAACTCTTTAGGCAGTATCACACAGGATAGGAGTAGATACACAACTCTTTAGGCAGTATCACACAGGATAGGAGTAGATACACAACTCTTTAGGCAGTATCACACAGGATAGGGTTAGATACACAACTCTTTAGGCAGTATCACACAGGATACGATTAGATACACAACTCTTTAGGTAGTATCACACAGGATAGAATTAGATACACAACTCTTTAGGCAGTATCACACAGGATAGGAGAAGATACCCAACTCTTTAGGCAGTATCACACAGGATAGGAGTAGATACCCAACTCTTTAGGCAGTATCACACAGGTTAGGAGTAGATACACAACTCTTTAGGCAGTATCACACAGGATAGGAGTAGATACACAACTCTTTAGGCAGTATCACACAGGATAGGAGTAGATACACAACTCTTTAGGCAGTATCACACAGGATAGGAGTAGATACACAACTCTTTAGGCAGTATCACACAGGATAGGAGTAGATACACAACTCTTTAGGCAGTATCACACAGGATAGGATTAGATACACAACTCTTTAGGCAGTATCACACAGGATAGGAGTAGATACACAACTCTTTAGGCAGTATCACACAGGATAGGAGTAGATACACAACTCTTTAGGCAGTATCACACAGGATAGGATTAGATACACAACTCTTCAGGCAGTATCACACAGGAAAGGAATAGATACACAACTCTTTAGGCAGTATCACACAGGATAGGATTAGATACACAACTCTTTAGGCAGTATCACACAGGATAGGAGTAGATACACAACTCTTTAGGCAGTATCACACAGGATAGGAGTAGATACACAACTCTTTAGGCAGTATCACACAGGATAGGAGTAGATACACAACTCTTTAGGCAGTATCACACAGGATTGGAGTAGATGCACAACTCTTTAGGCAGTATCACACAGGATAGGAGTAGATACACAACTCTTTAGGCAGTATCACACAGGATAGGAGTAGATACACAACTCTTTAGGCAGTATCACACAGGATAGGAGTAGATACACAACACTTTTGGCAGTATCACACAGGATAGGATTAGATACACAACTCTTTAGGCAGTATCACACAGGATAGGATTAGATACACAACTCTTTAGGCAGTATCACACAGGATAGGAGTAGATACACAACTCTTTAGGCAGTATC
This sequence comes from Phyllobates terribilis, assembly GCF_046119375.1. NCBI lineage: Eukaryota > Metazoa > Chordata > Amphibia > Anura > Dendrobatidae > Phyllobates > Phyllobates terribilis. The sequence continues at coordinate 167,531,559 of NW_027362767.1, read as the reverse complement.
ACACAGGATAGGAGTAGATATACAACTCTTTAGGCAGTATCACACAGGATAGGGTTAGATACACAACTCTTTAGGCAGTATCACACAGGATACGATTAGATACACAACTCTTTAGGCAGTATCACACAGAATAGAATTAGATACACAACTCTTTAGGTAGTATCACACAGGATAGGATTAGATACACAACTCTTTAGGCAGTATCACACAGGATAGGAGTAGATACCCAACTCTTTAGGCAGTATCACACAGGTTAGGAGTAGATACACAACTCTTTAGGCAGTATCACACAGGATAGGAGTAGATACACAACTCTTTAGGCAGTATCACACAGGATAGGAGTAGATACACAACTCTTTAGGCAGTATCACACAGGATAGGAGTAGATACACAACTCTTTAGGCAGTATCACACAGGATAGGAGTAGATACACAACTCTTTAGGCAGTATCACACAGGATAGGAGTAGATACCCAACTCTTTAGGCAGTATCACACAGGTTAGGAGTAGATACACAACTCTTTAGGCAGTATCACACAGGATAGTAGTAGATACACAACTCTTCAGGCAGTATCACACAGGATAGGATTAGATGTAACAAAGTATAGACAATAGTGGATATAAACTTTAACTTTTTTTTAGAAAAATATAAAAAATATAACCAACCAAATAATATCAACTACATAACAAAAAAGAATTTATTGGCTGCCGCGACTCTCATGGGCTGCCACAAATCTTGCCAGCATCACTCCGTGCTGGTGGATCTCTTCACTCAGTCTCCGTTGTGACGCCAGGAGATCTTGTAGTGTTGGGATTTCTATGGAGGTAATAGCTAAACTTAAGTCCAATAATTCTGTACATTCATCAAATTAAGGCTATGTGCCCACGATGCACCACAACCGGGTACCATGCACACATTAGAACGCGCTAATTACGCAAGTACAGATGCAGTATTGCGGAATTGGCGCATTATAATGCAAGTCAATGGCGGCGCAAAAAAAACCCCTTCTGCAAAATAATTGGTAGTGCTGCATTTTTTCCCGCAATGATAATCTGCAGCGGAAATTTCGGCAGCATGTGCACAGCACATGCAGATTATCATTGGGGAACATGGCAGACCTTCTACCATGCACTTTTAATGCGTTTCCACAGCAGCAAAAACGCTGCAGAAACGCCTTAAAAAACGCATCGTGGGCACACAGCCTATCAGGTACATGTTTGGTATTTAACACTTACGGTTTTCGGTTTGCTCGGGTGATGATGAGCTGAGTGACCACCCGGATCCCCTGGCACCACCGGCTAGAGAAAGACACAACACTTAATAGTACATGACAGCCCTATACTTTCCAAGTTGTATGGACTGTATTTTATGTGAAAGCATTACCGAAAGATGAAGCTGCACCTATATCACGGAGTGATGCTGGCGAGCCGGTAGAGGCTGCTAGGGCTCCAGGGCTGGAGGTGACTCCCTTGGGGGCTCTGGGGCTGCAGGTGCTGGAAAACAAATAACATTAGATACCTAATTTAATTGCAGTTGTAACTAATGTGGTTCCATATATTGTGCTAACATATTTTAAAACCACTCACCACGACGGGGCAGGGTCCGTGACCGGATGCTGACGATACGGTCGGCAGACCTATATTTCAGGTCCGCCAGCTTTTTCCGGATTTGGGTAGCAGAGCGCTGCACCCCAAATCTCTGGACCAGGCCCCGACCGATCCTCTACAGCACCGCCCGCTTATGGAGCACTGGATGCTCAGAGTGCACATGGCACTCATAATCCAGTGCATCCAGTTGCTCCACAAGGTAGCGCACCTCAGCGTCACCCCAAGGAGATGCCCTGACCCTGGATGCCATAATGCTCTTAATAAGCTAGGTCGCAACTACGTCGTTAGACCCGCCCACGACGCATGAACGTCGGTAACCACGCCCACGACGCATCAACGTCGCCAATAAACCCGGCGGTTTATTAGAGAACGCTACTGTGACTTGAATTATTAGCGTGTCAGACTAGAGACGCTGTATTGATAATGCGTCATCTGTAGAACGCAGCAGTGTCTCTAGTGTGACGGTCACACAGGAACACTGGTGTTTAGGTGGTTTTATGTAGAAATATGTATCTATATTTTTATATAGGTATACATACTTCTGTGTCTGTGAGTATGTGTGTGTATATCTGGTTATCTGTATATAAGTGTGGATATGGGTGTAGATTTTTATGTATCTGAATATGTATGTGTATATGGATGTGTATGTATACATACGAGTACAACAGTGGCGTACCGCCATTGGTGGCAGGCCACATAACTGCTATGGGGCCCGCGGCCGTAGGGGGCCCGTGAGCCAGCAGACCCCATAGCAGTCTCCTCCATTCTGTACCCCACGCTCCTCTGTTTGATTGCCGCCGCCGCCCACTGCCACTGTGTTCAGACATGGCCAACGCCTTTAATTGTGCTTGAGTCGGCCCTGCTGCGGCATTACTACAAGGCACAGCCGCACAACATACTACACGCAGCCATTACTGAGTACAGTGCCGGTGGGTGGCGGTTAATCAAACAGCGGCAACGCTGCTATGATGCACCACGCTGTGTCAGACAGTGGAGCTGCCAGCTGCTGTCGTGATGAGAGAGACGCGCTACAGAGACTGAAGCAGCGGGGAATAAGGAGTGGTAAGTATGTATTTATATATTTTTGTAAATCAGTCAGTACTGATAATACTGGAGGACTGGGGCTGCCTTTTACCCTATGGGGGGCTGCATTATACTGTGTGCTCTCCCATCCTGGTATACAGGGCTGCGGAGTCGGTAAGCCAAACCGACTCCTCAATTTCCATGACTCCGACTCCACCTCCCTCATACATGGCTCATGTGATACATTAGGGTCATTACACTGTGCATGTGGAGGCTAAAAAGGAGGAATTCACCATCGGGGTATCATACTGTGTTAAGGGGGACACTTTTGTTGGCATCACATTTTTATGGGGCTATGAAAGAGGAATCTAGGAGTTCAGAAAGGAAGAAAGGCTGGAAGGTTGTGGGATCTGCTCTTCTGTGTCCCCAACAATTATTTCCTTTTTTTTTTTTTTTTTTTGTGGGAGGGTCCCAATTATAACTTCTGCTATGAGCTCCCATGATTCCTATGTCCGCCCCTGAAGTAGTACACGTATGTGTATACGGGCCCTTACTACTGAAACAATGATAAACAAATCTTTTGCAAAGTTAAACACAGTTTATTACACAAATCAATACAAAACTGAAAGTAGTGTATAATTGTCAGTAGTTGCCCACTATAAGTTCTGATGTTGCCAAGTAACAGCACCAGGACCGTTAAAATACTGGCAGTAGTTGTCGCGGCTGGTCTTCGCATCCTGGGTGTTTCTGCCATATCCCACTGGTTGAAGGCCTGCAATTGCAGGATCGTTTGAACGCCATTCACTGAGCTCCACTTCCCCATTGGCTAGGTCCACAGAGTCCACGAAGCCAGGCGGACAGTACGTAATTGCATCACGTCAACGAAGAAAGTTGTGAAGCGTGCAACAGGCCAAAACAACAGAGTCTATTGATGTAAGCTTCATGTTAATTGGCGTGTGAAAAACTCTGAAGCGGTTGGCCATGATACCGAAGGCATTTTCAACAACACGACGTGCCCTTGACAAGCAATAATTGAAAATTCTTCTTTCCTGGGTAAGACTTTTTTGGGGGAATGGTTTAATAAGATTGGGATGAAGTGGGAAGGCTTCATCGCCGACAAAAACAAAATTAAGGTTACCTGTAGTCTCTGAGTTGGGAGGCAAGTGTAGGTCACAGTTGTCCAATCGCTCTCCAAAAAGTGTATGCTCTAAAACACCACCATCAGAAACCCTGCCGTTCATGCCAACATCTACATTTATATATTTGTAATTGGCATTAACAAGGGCCATCATGATGATGCTGAAATAGCCCTTATAATTATAAAAATAGGATCCGCTATTTGGTGGCTGAGTGATTCGGACATGTTTCCCGTCCAAAGCTCCACCACAGTTAGGGAACTGCCATAGCTGCTCAAAATCAGAGGCAATCTTTTTCCATTCCTCCTCCGTGTTGGGAAACTGTATGTAACTACGTAGACTGTGGTAAATTGCATTACATGTCTCCGGGATTAGAACACTGAGCATGGGCCTTGAAATGGCTGCAGAAAAATGCAAGTCTTGGAGTGAGCGTCCGGTGGCCAGGAATCTCAGTGTGACTGCCAATCTGTCATCTGCCGGAATGGCAGCACGCATCGCTGTATCCTTCCGTTGAATACGTGGCGTAACTCGTTCCAGTAACTCTTTAAAAGATTCCTCTGACATCCTCAGATAGTTGCGGAAATCATGAGGATTCTTCTCCTGAAGCTCTCTTACAAGTTGCATGTGGGACAATTCAGACCTCTTCTGCAGCCACTCTCTGGTCCACATGCGACGCTTTCGTTTGGAACGCCTCTGTAGCTCTCGTGCCTCATCTTGAGGCCGAGCTTCCTCAACCAGCAATGCAGCAACCACAATAGCACACTGCCCGTCGTCCATGATGTGCAAACTGCAAACATAACATGAAAAGATGAGAACACTTTCAACAAAACAATTAACACAAGTATTGAAACTGTATATAAAAAATATCATGGAAAACCATATTCCATTCTGTTAGTGAGCATGACAGAAAACGTGCTGTGTGGGTGCGTGTGCACGAGACCCCTAATATATCTGCCCATGCAAAAGCATACATATATATATACAGATAGAAGCCAAGCCCTCCCTCCCTGAAAAGCAAAGATAACAGATAATTGGTAAATGTGTGATAAAAGAATAAAAAATGGAAACGCATTTGAGACCTCAAACAATACCTACCTCACTAAAGATGCCTGATATGTTCAAAGCGGAGTCACAGCTGGAGAACGCTGCAATGATCCGCAAAAATCAGCACTAGTCCAATGAACGGATATTAACAGCCCGGAGAACTCTGGTAGGATCTGCAATCAAGCACGAGGTCAGAAACAAAGGACGGAATCGCTATTCTGTTGCCTTCTTTATGCGCGTCCGGAAATGAGAACGCCGTAGCGACCACCAATCGGGGACGAGGGACGCGGAAAAGTCCAATTTATGCACGCCTACGTGTCTCAGTTCTGAATCGCTGGACGAGGTCGTTGGCTAGGTGTCAAATACAGCGATGCACACTGCCCAGCGGGAGTGCAACGACCCAGGAATGGTCCAGGAAGCTTTGTAACGATCAACGATCTCGCAGCAGGGGCCAGATCGTTGCTACCTGTCAAACGTAGCGAGATCGCTAGCGATGTCTCTGTTGCGTCACAAAACCCGTGACGTATCAACGATCTCGCTAGCGATCTCGTTATGTGTGACAGGGCCTTTAGTCATTTTTCCGGCGCTTATCAGACTTTCAGACAGGGCAACTGTCAGTGAGCATTCCGATTTCAGTTCCAAAGCGATTCGCCAAATGAGTCCTTGATATTTAGTCGTTTTCAGCCAATTTTTTGGATTTTTGAAAATGTCACTTTTTTGTGAAAATATCCACTAAATGAGGGAATAATATGTGTGAGGGTACCCCAGGAGAGTTCCAAATGTGTGTGGGTAGAATATATATCCCACGGGGGTAAAATTGAAAAAAGTAGAAAAAATTTTTTTTTTGGACTTCGTCATTTTTCCGGCGTTTATCAGACTTTCAGATAGGGCAAATGTCAGTGAGCGTTCCGATTTCAGTTCCAGAGCGATTCACCCAATGAGTCCTTGATATTTAGTCGTTTTCAGCCAATATTTTGGATTTTTGAAAATTTCACTTTTTTGTGAAAATATCCACTAAATGAGGGAATAATATGTGTGAGGGTACCCCAGGAGAGTTCCAAATGTGTGTGGGTAGAATATACAGTGCCTACAAGTAGTATTCAACCCCCTGCAGATTTAGCTGGTTGACACATGCAGAATTAACTTGGCATTGTGACATTTGTACTGTAGATCAGCCTGGAAGTGGGAAATGCACTGCAGCAAATTTATTTATTTTTTTTTTTTTTAGAAACCTTAAAAGTTAATTCAGAGTGTCATTTATTATTCAACCCCTCAAACCACAAGAATTCTGTTTGGTCCCCCAAAAGTATTAAGAAGTAGTTCAGGCACCAAGAATAATGAGCTTCACATGTGTGGATTAAAGATCTCTTTTGCCAGCCTTTTCTGACTATTTAAGACCCTCCCCAAACTTGTGAACAGCACTCAGATATGGTCAACATGGGAAAGACAAAGGAGCATTCCAAGGCCATCAGAGACAAGATCGTGGAGGGTCACAAGGCTGGCAACGGGTACAAAACCCTTTCCAAGGAGTTGGGCCTACCTGTCTCCACTGTTGGGAGCATCATCCGTAAGTGGAAGGCTTATGGAACTACTGTTAGCCTTCCACGGCCAGGACAGCCTTTGAAAGTGTCCTCCCGTGCCGAGGCCAGGCTTTTCCGAAGAGTCAAGGCTATCCCAAGGACAACAAAGAAGGAGCTCCGGGAAGATCTCATGGCAGTGGGGACATTGGTTTCAGTCAATACCATAAGTAACGTACTCCACCGCGATGGTCTCCGTTCCAGACGAGCCCGTAAGGTACCTTTACTTTCAAAGAGTCATGTCAAGGCTCGTCTACAGTTTGCTCATGATCACTTGGAGGACTCTGAGACAGACTGGTTCAAGGTTCTATGGTCTGATGAGACCAAGATCGAGATCTTTGGTGCCAACCACACACGTGACGTTTGGAGACTGGATGGCACTGCATACGACCCCAAGAATACCATCCCTACAGTCAAGCATGGTGGTGGCAGCATCATGCTGTGGGGCTGTTTCTCTGCCAAGGGGCCTGGCCATCTGGTCCGCATCCATGGGAAGATGGATAGCACGGCCTACCTGGAGATTTTGGCCAAGAACCTCCGCTCCTCCATCAAGGATCTTAAGATGGGTCGTAATTGCATCTTCCAACAAGTCAACGACCCAAAGCACACAGCCAAGAAAACCAAGGCCTGGTTCAAGAGGGAAAAAGTCAAGGTGTTGGAGTGGCCTAGTCAGTCTCCTGACCTTAACCCAATTGAAAACTTGTGGAAGGAGCTCAAGAATAAAGTCCACATGAGACACCCAAAGAACCTAGCTAACTTGGAGAAGATCTGCATGGAGGAGTGGGCCAAGATAACTCCACAGACCTGTGCCGGCCTGATCAGGTCTTATAAAAGACGATTATTAGCTGTAATTGCAAACAAGGGTTATTCCACAAAATATTAAACATAGGGGTTGTATAATAATTGACCCACACTTTTATGTTTAAAATTTAATAAAATTCAACTGAGCAACATAACTTTTTGGTTTGTAAGATTTATGCTTCTGTTCATAAAACCTACTCTCGTTTGCAGTTTGAAGGCTCTAACTTATTTGCATCTTATCAAACCAGCTAAATCTGCAGGGGGTAGAATACTACTTGTAGGCACTGTATATCCCACGGTTGTAAAATTGAAAAAAGTTGAAAAAAAATTTTTTTGGACTTAGTCATTTTTCAGGCGCTTTTCAGACTTTCAGACAGGGCAAATGTCAGTGAGCGTTCCGATTTCAGTTCCAGAGCGATTCGCCCAATGAGTCCTTGATATTTAGTCGTTTTCAGCCAATATTTTGGATTTTTGAAAATTTCACTTTTTTGTGAAAATATCCACTAAATGAGGGAATAATATGTGTGAGGGCACCCCAGGAGAGTTCCAAATGTGTGTGGGTAGAATATATATCCCACGGTTGTAAAATTGAAAAAAGTTGAAAAAAATTTTTTTGGGGACTTAGTCATTTCTCCGGCGCTTATCACACTTTCAGACAGGGCAAATGTCAGTGAGCGTTCCGATTTCAGTTCCAGAGCGATTCGCCCAATGAGTCCTTGATATTTAGTCGTTTTCAGCCAATATTTTGGATTTTTGAAAATTTCACTTTTTTGTGAAAATATCCACTAAATGAGGGAATAATATGTGTGAGGGCACCCCAGGAGAGTTCCAAATGTGTGTGGGTAGAATATATATCCCACGGGGGTAAAATTGAAATAAGTTGAAACCATTTTTTTTTTTGGACGTCGTCATTTTTCCGGCGTTTATCAGACTTTCAGGTAGGGCGAATGTCAGTAAGCATTCCGATTTCAGTTCCAGAGCGATTCGCCCAATGAGTCCTTGATATTTAGTCGTTTTCAGCCAATATTTTGGATTTTTGAAAATTTCACTTTTTTGTGAAAATATCCACTAAATGAGGGAATAATATCTGTGAGGGTACCCCAGGAGAGTACCCAATGTATGTGGGTAGAATATATATCCCACGGGGGTAAAAATTTAAAAAGGTTAAAAATAAAAATTTTTTGACATAGTTATTTTTCCGGCGTTTATCAGACTTTCAGATAGTGCAAATGTCAGAGAGCGTTCCGATTTCAGTTCCAGAGCGATTCGCCCAATGAGTCCTTGATATTTAGTCGTTTTCAGCCAATTTTCTGAATTTTTGAAAATTTCACTTTTTTGTGAAAATATCCACTAAATGAGGGAATAATATGTGTGAGGGTACTCCAGGAGAGTTCCCAATGTATGTGTGTAGAATATATATCCTACGGGGTAAAATTGAAAAAAGTTGAAAAAAAATTTTTTTGGGACTTAGTCATTTTTCCGGCGTTTATCAGACTTTCAGATAGCGCAGATGTCAGTGAGCGTTCCGATTTCAGTTCCAGAGCGATTCGCCCAATGAGTCCTTGATATTTAGTCGTTTTCAGCCAATATTTTGGATTTTTGAAAATTTCATTTTTTTGTGAAAATATCCACAAAATGAGGGAATAATATATGTGAGGGTACCCCAGGAGAGTTCCCAATGTATGTGGGTAGAATATATATCCCACGGGGGTAAAATTGAAAAAAGTTGAAACATTTTTTTTTTTGGACTTAGTCATTTTTCTGGCGTTTATCAGACTTTAAGATAGGGAGTCAGCTAGGGTGTGAGCATTCCGATTTCAGTTTCAGAGCGATTCGCCCAATGTGTCCTTCATATTTCGTCGTTGTCAGGCAATTTTCTGAATTTTTGAAAATTTCACTTTTTTGTGAAAATATCCACTAAATGAGGGAAAAATATGTGTGAGGGTACCCCAGGAGAGTTCCAAATGTATGTGGGTAGAATATATATCCCACGGGGGTAAAATTTAAAAAAGGTTAAAAAAAAAAATTTTTTGACTTAGTAATTTTTCCGGCGTTTATCAAACTTTCAGATAGGGCAAATGTCAGTGAGCGTTCCGATTTCAGTTCCAGAGCGATTGGCCCAATGAGTCCTTGATATTTAGTCGTTTTCAGCCAATTTTCTGAATTTTTGAAAATTTCACTTTTTTGTGAAAATATCCACTAAATGAGGGAATAATATGTGTGAGGGTACACCAGGAGAGTTCCAAATGTATGCGGGTAGAATTTATATCCCACGGGGGTAAAATTGAAAAAAGTTGAAAAAAAATTTTTTTTTGACTTAGTCATTTTTCCGGCGTTTATCAGACTTTCAGATAGGGCAAATGTCAGTGAGCCTTCCAATATCAGTTCCAGGGCGATTCGCCCAATGAGTCCTTGATATTTATTTAGTCGTTTTCAGCCAATACTTTGGACTTTTGAAAATTTCACTTTTTTGTGAAAATATCCACTAAATGAGGGAATAATATGTGTGAGGGTACCCCAGGAGAGTTCCAAATGTGTGTGGGTAGAATATATATCCCAAGGGGGTAAATTTTGAAAAAAGTTGAAAAAATTATTTTTTTGGACTTACTCATTTTTCCGGCGTTTATCAGACTTTCAGATAGGGGAAATGTCAGAGAGCGTTCCGATTTCAGTTCCAGAGCGATTTGTCCAATGAGTCGATGATATTTAGTCATTTTCAGCCAATATTTTGAATTTTTGAAAATTTCACTTTTTTGTGAAAATATTCACTAAATGAGGGAATAATATGTGTGAGGGTACCACAGGAGAGTTCCAAATGTGTGTGGGTAGAATATATATCCCACGGGAGTAAAATTGAAAAAAGTTAAAAAAAAAATTTATTTGGACTTAGTCATTTTTCCAGCGTTTATCAGACTTTCAGATAGGGCAAATGTCAGTGAGCATTCCGATTTCAGTTCCAGAGCGATTCTCCCATTGAGTCCTTGAAATATCCCCGTTTTCAGCCAAGTTTCTGAATTTTTGAAAATTTCACTTTTTTGTGAAAATATCCACTAAATGAGGGAATAATATGTGTGAGGGTACCCCAGGAGAGTTCCAAATGTGTGTGGGTAGAATATATATCCCACGGGGGTAAAATTGAAAAAAGTTGAAAACATTTTTTTTTGGGACTTAGTCATTTTTCCGGCGTTTATCAGACTTTCAGATAGGGGAAATGTCAGTGAGCGTTCCGATTTCAGTTCCAGAGCGATTCGCTGGATGAGTCCTTGATATATCGTCGTTTTCAGGCAATTTTCTAGATTTTTGAAAATTTCACTTTTTTGTGAAAATATCCACTAAATGAGGGAATAATATGTGTGAGGGTACCCCAGGAGAGTTCCAAATGTGTGTGGGTAGAATATATATCCCACGGGGGTAAAATTGAAAAAAGTTGAAAAAATTTTTTTTTTGGAATTAGTCATTTTTCCGGCGTTTATCAGACTTTCAGATAGGGGAAATGTCAGTAAGCATTCTGATTTCAGTTTCAGAGCGATTCTCCATTCGAGTTCTTGATATGTCCTCGTTTTCAGCCAAGTTTCTGAATTTTTGAAAATTTCACTTTTTTGTTAAAATATCCACTAAATGAGGGAATAATATGTGTGAGGGCACCCCAGGAGAATTCCAAATGTGTGTGGGTAGAATATATATCCCACGGGGTAAAATTGAAAAAAGTAAAAAAAATATATTTTTTGGACTGTCATTTTTCCAGCGTTTATCAGACTTTCAGAAAGGGCAAATGTCAGTGAGCATTCCGATTTCAGTTCCAGAGCGATTCGCCCAATGAGTCTTTGATATTTAGTCGTTTTCATAAATTTTCTGGATTTTTGAAAATTTCACTTTTTTCTGAAAATATCCACTAAATGAGGGAATAATATTTGTGAGGGTAGAATATATATCCCACAGGGGTAAAATTGAAAAAAGTTGAAATCATTTTTTTTTTGGACTTAGTCATTTTTCCGGCGTTTATCAGACTTTCAGATAGTGGAAATGTCAGTGAGTGTTCCAATTTCAGTTCCAGTGCGATTCGCCCAATGAGTCTATGATATTTAGTTGTTTTCAGCCAATTTTCTGGATTTTTGAAAATTTCACTTTTTTGTGAAAATATCCACTAAATGAGGGAATAATATGTGTCAGGGTAGAATATATCCCACAGGGGTAAAATTGAAAAAAGTTGAAAACATTTTTTTTTGGACTTAGTCATTTTTCCAGCATTTATCAGACTTTCAGATAGGGGAAATGTCAGTGAGCGTTGCGATTTCAATTCCAGAGCGATTCGCCCAATGAGTCCTTGATATTTAGTCGTTTTCAGCCAATTTTCTGGATTTTTGAAAATTTCACTTTTTTGTGAAAATATCCACTAAATGAGGGAATAATATGTGTCAGGGTACCCCAGGAGAGTTCCAAATGTGTGTGGGTAGAATATATATCCCATGGGGGTAAAATTGAAAAAAGTTGAAAAAAAATTTTTTTTGGACTTAGTCATTTTTCCGCCGTTTATCAGACTTTCAGATAGGGGAAATGTCAGTGAGCGTTCCGATTTCAATTCCAGAGCGATTCGCCCAATGAGTCCTTGATATTTAGTCATTTTCAGCCAATTTTCTGGATTTTTGAAAATTTCACTTTTTTGTGAAAATATCCACTAAATGAGGGAATAATATGTGTGAGGGTACCCCAGGAGAGTTTCATATGTGTGTGTGTAGAATATATATCCCACGGTGGTAAAATTGAATAAAGTTGAAAAAATTATTTTTTTGGACTTAGTCATTTTTCCGGCGCTTGTCAAACTTTCAGATAGGGGAAATGTCAGTGACCATCCCGATTTCAGTTCCAGAGCGATTCTCTGGATGAGTCCTTGATATATCGTCGTTTTCAGCCAATTTTCTGACTTTTTGAAAATTTCACTTTTTTGTGAAAATATTCACTAAATGAGGGAATAATATGTGTGAGGGTACCCCAGGAGAGTTCCAAATGTGTGTGGGTATAATATATATCCCATGGGGGTAAAATTGAAAAAGGTTAAAAAAAAATTTTTATTTGCAATTAGTCATTTTTCCAGCGTTTATCAGACTTTCAGATAGGGCAAATGTCAGTAAGCGTTCCAATTTCAGTTTCAGAGCGATTCTCCCATCGTGTCCTTGATATTTCCTCGTTATCAGCCAAGTTTCTGAATTTTTGAAAATTTCACTTTTTTGTGAAAATATCCACTAAATGAGGGAATAATATGTGTGAGGGTACCCCAGGAGAGTTCCAAATGTGTGTGGGTAGAATATATATCCCACGGGGTAAAATTGAAAAACGTTGAAAAATTTTTTTTTTTAGACTTAGTCATTTTTCCGGCGTTTATCAGACTTTCAGATAGGGCAAATGTCAGTCAGCGTTCCGATTTCAGTTCCAGAGCGATTATCCCATTGAGTCATAGATATTTAGTAATTTTCAGCCAATTTTCTGGATTTTTGAAAATTTCACTTTTTTGTGAAAATTTCCACTAACTGAGGGAATAATATGTGTGAGGGTACCCCAGGAGAGTTCCAAATGTGTGTGGGTAGAATATATATCCCACGGGGTAAAATTGAAAAAAGTTGAAAAAAAAATTTTTTTGGACTTAGTCATTTTTCCGGCGTTTATCAGACTTTCAGATAGGGGAAATGTCAGTGAGCGTTCCGATTTCTGTTCCAGAGCGATTCGCAAAATGAGTCCTTCATATTTAGTCGTTTTCAGCCAATTTTCTGGATTTTTGAAAATTTCACTTTTTTCTGAAAATATCCACTAAATGAGGGAATAATATTTGTGAGGGTAGAATATATATCCCACAGGGGTAAAATTGAAAAAAGTTGAAATCATTTTTTTTTTGGACTTAGTCATTTTTCCGGCGTTTATCAGACTTTCAGATAGGGGAAATGTCAGTGAGTGTTCCAATTTCAGTTCCAGTGCCATTCGCCCAATGAGTCTATGATATTTAGTTGTTTTCAGCCAATTTTCTGGATTTTTGAAAATTTCACTTTTTTGTGAAAATATCCACTAAATGAGGGAATAATATGTGTCAGGGTAGAATATATATCCCACGGGGGTAAAATTGAAAAAAGTTGAAAACATTTTTTTTTGGACTTAGTCATTTTTCCGGCGTTTATCAGACTTTCAGATAGGGGAAATGTCAGTGAGCGTTGCTATTTCAATTCCAGAGCGATTCGCCCAATGAGTCCTTGATATTTAGTCGTTTTCAGCCAATTTTCTGGATTTTTGAAAATTTCACTTTTTTGTGAAAATATCCACTAAATGAGGGAATAATATGTGTCAGGGTACCCCAGGAGAGTTCCAAATGTGTGTGGGTAGAATATATATCCCATGGGGGTAAAATTGAAAAAAGTTGAAAAAAAATTTTTTTTGGACTTAGTCATTTTTCCGCCGTTTATCAGACTTTCAGATAGGGGAAATGTCAGTGAGCGTTCCGGTTTCAATTCCAGAGCGATTCGCCCAATGAGTCCTTGATATTTAGTCATTTTCAGCCAATTTTCTGGATTTTTGAAAATTTCACTTTTTTGTGAAAATATCCACTAAATGAGGGAATAATATGTGTGAGGGTAGAATATATATCCCATGGGGGTAAAATTGAAAAAAGTTGAAAACATTTTTTTTTGGACTTAGTCATTTTTCCGGCGTTTATCAGACTTTCAGATAGGGGAAATGTCAGTGAGCGTTACGATTTCAATTCCAGAGCGATTCGCCCAATGAGTCCTTGATATTTAGTCGTTTTCAGCTAATATTTTGGATTTTTGAAAATTTCACTTTTTTGTGAAATTATCCACTAAATGAGGGAATAATATGTGTGAGGGTACACCAGGAGAGTTCCAAATGTGTGTGGGTAGAATATATATCCCACGGGGGTAAAATTGAAAAAAGTTGAAAAAAATTTTTTTTTGGACTTAGTCATCTTTCCGGCATTTATCAGACTTTCAGATTGGGGAAATGTCAGTGAGTGTTCCAATTTCAGTTCCACAGCGATTCGCCCAATCAGTGTATGATATTTAGTCGTTTTCAGCCAATATTTTGCATTTTTGAAAATTTCACTTTTTTCTGAAAATATCCACTAAATGAGGGAATAATACGTGTGAGGGTACCCCAGGAGAGTTCCAAATGTGTGTGGGTAGAATATATATCCCATGGGGGTAAAATTGAAAAAAGTTGAAAACATTTTTTTTTTGTACTTAGTCATTTTTCCGGCGTTTATCAGACTTTCAGATAGGGGAAATGTCAGTGAGCATTCCAATTTCAGTTCCAGAGCAACTCGCCCAATGTGTCCTTGATATTTAGTCATTTTCAGCCAATTTTCTGGATTTTTGAAAATTTCACTTTTTTGTGAAAATATCCACTAAATGAGGGAATAATATGTGTGAGGGTACCCCAGGAGAGTTCCAAATGTGTGTGGGTAGAATATATATCCCACGGGGTAAAATTGAAAAAAGTTGAAAAAATTTTTTTTTTGAACTTAGTCATTTTTCCGGAGTTTATCCGACTTTCAGATAGGGGAAATGTCAGTGAGCGTTCCGATTTCAGTTCCCGAGCAATTCGCAAAATGAGTCCTTGATATTTAGTCGTTTTCAGCCAATTTTCTGGATTTTTGAAAATTTCACTTTTTTGTAAAAATATCCACTAAATGAGCGAATAATATGTGTGAGGGTAGAATATATATCCCACGGGGGTAAAATTGAAAAAAGTTGAAAACATTTTTTTTTGGACTTAGTCATCTTTCCGGCATTTATCAGACTTTCAGATAGGGGAAATGTCAGTGAGTGTTCCAATTTCAGTTCCAGAGCGATTCGCCCAATGAGTCCTTGATATTTAGTCGTTTTCAGCTAATATTTTGGATTTTTGAAAATTTCACTTTTTTGTGAAATTATCCACTAAATGAGGGAATACTATGTGTGAGGGTACCCCAGGAGAGTTCCAAATGTGTGTGGGTAGAATATATATCCCACGGGTGTAAAATTGAAAAAAGTTTAAAAAAATTTTTTTTTTGGACTTAGTCATCTTTCCGGCATTTATCAGACTTTCAGATAGGGGAAATGTCAGTGAGTGTTACAATTTCAGTTCCACAGCGATTCGCCCAATCAGTCTATGATATTTAGTCGTTTTCAGCCAATATTTTGGATTTTTCAAAAATTTCACTTTTTTGTGAAAATATCCACTAAATGAGGGAATAATATGTGTGAGGGTACACCAGGAGAGTTCCAAATGTGTGTGGGTAAAATATATATCCCAAGAGGTAAAATTGAAAAAAGTTGAAAAAAAATTTTTTTTGGACTTACTCATTTTTCCGCCGTTTATCAGACTTTCAGATAGGGGAAATGTCAGTGAGCGTTCCGATTTCAGTTCCAGAGCGATTCGCCCAATGAGTCCTTGATATTTAGTCGTTTTCAGCTAATATTTTGGATTTTTGAAAATTTCACTTTTTTGTGAAATTATCCACTAAATGAGGGAATAATATGTGTGAGGGTACACCAGGAGAGTTCCAAATGTGTGTGGGTAGAATATATATCCCACGGGGGTAAAATTGAAAAAAGTTGAAAAAAATTTTTTTTTTGGACTTAGTCATCTTTCCGGCATTTATCAGACTTTCAGATAGGGGAAATGTCAGTGAGTGTTCCAATTTCAGTTCCAGAGCGATTCGCCCAATGAGTCCTTGATATTTAGTCGTTTTTAGCTAATATTTTGGATTTTTGAAAATTTCACTTTTTTGTGAAATTATCCACTAAATGAGGGAATAATATGTGTGAGGGTACACCAGGAGAGTTCCAAATGTGTGTGGGTAGAATATATATCCCAAGGGGTAAAATTGAAAAAAGTTGAAAACATTTTTTTTTTTGTACTTAGTCATTTCTCCGGCGTTTATCAGACTTTCAGATAGGGGAAATGTCAGTGAGCGTTCCAATTTCAGTTCCAGAGTGATTCGCCCAATGAGTCCTTGGTATTTAGTCGTTTTCAGCCAATTTTCTGAATTTTTGAAAATTTCACATTTTTGTGAAAATATCCACTAAATGATGGAATAATATGTTTGAGGGTAGAATATATATCCCACGGGGGTAAAATTGAA
The DNA here is from genome assembly GCF_046119375.1 of Phyllobates terribilis. Taxonomy (NCBI): domain Eukaryota; kingdom Metazoa; phylum Chordata; class Amphibia; order Anura; family Dendrobatidae; genus Phyllobates; species Phyllobates terribilis. Next base: position 167,515,247 of record NW_027362767.1, on the reverse strand, counting down.
AAAAGTTGAAAACATTTTTTTTTGGACTTAGTCATTTTTCCGGCGTTTATCAGACTTTCAGATAGGGGAAATGTCAGTGAGCGTTCCGATTTCAGTTCCAGAGCGATTCGCCCAATGTGTCCTTGATATTTAGTCATTTTCAGCCAATTTTCTAGATTTTTGAAAATTTTACTTTTTTGTGAAAATATCCACTAAATGAGGGAATAATATGTGTGAGGGTACCCCAGGAGAGTTCCAAATGTGTGTGGGTAGAATATATATCCCACGGGGGTAAAATTGAAAAAAGTTGAAAAAAATTTTTTTTTGGACTTACTCATTTTTCCGGCGTTTATCAGACTTTCAGATAGGGGAAATGTCAGTGAGCGTTCCGATTTCAGTTCCAGAGCGATTCGCCCAATGTGTCCTTGATATTTAGAAATTTTCAGCCAATTTTCTGGATTTTTGAAAATTTCACTTTTTTGTGAAAATATCCACTAAATGAGGGAATAATATGTGTGAGGGTACCCCAGGAGAGTTCCAAATGTGTGTGGGTAGAATATATATCCCACAGGGGTAAAATTGAAAAAAGTTGAAAAAAATTTTTTTTTGGACTTACTCATTTTTCCGGCGTTTATCAGACTTTCAGATAGGGGAAATGTCAGTGAGTGTTCCAATTTCAGTTCCAGTGCGATTCGCCCAATGAGTCTATGATATTTAGTTGTTTTCAGCCAATTTTCTGGATTTTTGAAAATTTCACTTTTTTGTGAAAATATCCACTAAATGAGGGAATAATATGTGTGAGGGTACCCCAGGAGACTTCCAAATGTGTGTGGGTAGAATATATATCCCACGGGGGTAAAATTGAAAAAAGTTGAAAACATTTTTTTTTTGGACTTAGTCATTTTTCCGGCGTTTATCCGACTTTCAGATAGGGGAAATGTCAGTAAACGTTAAGCTTTCAGTTCCAGAGCAATTCGCAAAATGAGTCCTTGATATTTAGTCGTTTTCAGCCAATTTTCTGGATTTTTGAAAATTTCACTTTTTTTGTGAAAATATCCACTAAATGAGGGAATAATATGTGTGAGGGTACACCAGGAGAGTTCCAAATGTGTGTGGGTAGAATATATATCCCACGGGAGTAAAATTGAAAAAAGTTTAAATCATTTTTTTTTTTGGACTCAGTCATTTCTCCGGCGTTTATCAGACTTTCAGATAGGGGAAATGTCAGTGAGCGTTCCGATTTCAGTTCCATAGCGATTCGCCCAATGAGTCTATGATATTTAGTTGTTTTCAGCCAATTTTCTGGATTTTTCAAAATGTCACTTTTTTGTGAAATTATCCACTAAATGAGGGAATAATATGTGTGAGGTTAGAATATATATCCCACGGGGGTAAAATTGAAAAAAGTTGAAAACATTTTTTTTTGGACTTGGTAATTTTTCCGGCGTTTATCAGACTTTCAGATAGGAGAAATGTCAGGGAGCGTTCCGATTTCAGTTCCAGAGTGATTCGCCCAATGAGTCAATGATATTTAGTCGTTTTCAGCCAATTTTCTGGATCTTTGAAAATTTCACTTTTTTGTGAAAATATCCACTAAATGAGGGAATAATATGTGTGAGGGTAGTATATATATCCCACGGGAGTAAAATTGAAAAAAGTTGAAAACATTTTTTTTTGGACTTAGTCATTTTTCCGGCGTTTATCAGACTTTCAGATAGGGGAAATGTCAGTGAGCATTCCGATTTCAATTACAGAGCGATTCGCCCAATGAGTCCTTGATATTTAGTCGTTTTCAGCCAATTTTCTGGATTTTTGAAAATGTCACTTTTTTTTGAAAATATCCACTAAATGAGGGAATAATATGTGTGAGGGTACACCAGGAGAGTTCCAAATGTGTGTGGGTAGAATATATATCCCATGGGAGTAAAATTGAAAAAAGTTGAAAAAAATTATTTTTTTGGACTTAGTCATCTTTCCGGCATTTATCAGACTTTCAGATAGGGGAAATGTCATTGAGCGTTCCGATTTCAGTTCCAGAGTGGTTCGCCCAATGTGTCCTTGATATTTAGTCGTTTTCAGCCAATTTTCTGGATTTTTGAAAATTTCACTTTTTTGTGAAAATATCCACTAAATGCGGGAATAATCTGTGTCAGGGTACCCCAGGAGAGTTCCAAATGTGTGTGGGTAGAATATATATCCCACGGGGAAAAATTGAAAAAAGTTGCAAAAAAATTTTTTTTGGACTTAGTCATTTTTCCGGCATTTATCAGACTTTCAGATAGGGGAAATATCAGTGAGTGTTCCGATTTCAGTTCCAGAGCGATTCGCCCAATGAGTCCTTGATATTTAGTCAATTTCAGCCAATTTTCTGGATTTTTGAAAATTTCACTTTTTTGTGAAAATATCTACTAAATGAGCGAATAATATTTGTGAGGATAGAATACATATCCCACGGGGGTAAAATTGAAAAAAGTTGAAATCATTTTTTTTTGGACTTAGTCATTTTTGCGGCGTTTATCAGACTTTCAGATAGGGGAAATGTCAGTGAGCGTTCCGATTTCAGTTCCAGAGCGATTCGCCCAATGTGTCCTTGATATTTAGTCGTTTTCAGCCAATTTTCTGGATTTTTGAAAATTTCACTTTTTTGTGAAAATACCCACTAAATGAGAGAATAATATGTGTGTGGGTACACCAGGAGATTTCCAAATGCGTGTGGGTAGAATATATATCCCACGGGGGTAAAATTGAAAAAAGTTTAAAAAAAATTTTTTTTTGGACTCCGTCATTTCTCCGGCGTTTATCAGACTTTCAGATAGGGGAAATGTCAGTGAGCGTTCCGATTTCAGTTCCAGAGCGATTCGCCCAATGATTTTTTGATATTTAGTCGTTTTCAGCCAATATTTAGTATTTTTGAAAATTTCACTTTTTTGTGAAAATATCCACTAAATGAGGGAATAATATGTGTGAGGGTACCCCAGGAGAGTTCCAAATGTGTGTGGGTAGAATATATATCCCACGGGGGGTAAAATTGAAAAAAGTTGAAAACATTTTTTTTTGGACTTGGTAATTTTTCTGGCGTTTATCAGACTTTCAGATAGGAGAAATGTCAGTGAGTGTTCCAATTTCAGTTCCAGAGCAATTCGCAAAATGAGTCCTTGATATTTAGTCGTTTTCAGCCAATTTTCTGGATTTTTGAAAATTTCACTTTTTTGTGAAAATATCCACTAAATGAGGGAATAATATGTGTGTGGGTACCCCAGGAGAGTTACAAATGTATGTGGGTAGAATATATATCCCACGGGGGTAAAATTGAAAAAAGTTGAAAAAAATGTTTTTTTGTACTTTGTCATTTTTCCGGCGTTCATCAGACTTTCAGATAGGGGAAATGTCAGTGAGCGTTCCGATTTCAGTTCCAGAGTGATTCGCCCAATGAGTCCTTGATATTTAGTCGTTTTCAGCCAATATTTAGTATTTTGAAAATTTCACTTTTTTGTGAAAATATCCACTAAATGAGGGAATAATATGTGTGAGGGTACCCCAGGAGAGTTCCAAATGTGTGTGGGTAGAATATATATCCCACGGGGGTAAAATTGAAAAAAGTTTAAAAAAATTTTTTTTTGGACTTAGTCATTTTTCCGGCGTTTATCAGACTTTCAGATAGGAGAAATTTCAGTGAGTGTTCTAATTTCAGTTCCAGAGCGATTCGCCCAATGTGTCTATGATATTTAGTTGTTTTCAGCCAATTTTATGGATTTTTCAAATTGTCACTTTTTTGTGAAAATATCCACTAAATGAGGAATAATATGTGTGAGGTTAGAATATATATCCCACGGGGGTAAAATTGAAAAAAGTTGAAAACATTTTTTTTTGGACTTTGTAATTTTTCCGGCTTTTATCAGACTTTCAGATAGGAGAAATGTAAGGGAGCGTTCCAATTTCAGTTCCAGAGTGATTCGCCCAATGAGTCAATGATATTTAGTCGTTTTCAGCCAATTTTCTGGATCTTTGAAAATTTCACTTTTTTGTGAAAATATCCACTAAATGAGGGAATAATATGTGTGAGGGAAGAATATATATCCCACGGGGTAAAATTGAAAAAAGTTGAAAACATTTTTTTTTGGACTTAGTCATTTTTCCGGCGTTTATCAGACTTTCAGATAGGGGAAATGTCAATGAGCGTTCCGATTTCAGTTCCAGAGCGATTTGCCCAATGAGTCCTTGATATTTAGTCGTTATCAGCCAATTTTCTGGATTTTTGAAAATTTCACTTTTTTGTGAAAATATCCACTAAATGAGGGAATAATATGTGTGAGGGTACAGCAGGAGAGTTCCAAATGTGTGTGGGTAGAATATATATCCCACGGGGGTAAAATTGAAAAAAAATTTTTTTTGGACTTAGTCATTTTTCCGGCGTTTATCAGACTTTCAGATAGGGGAAATGTAAGGGAGCGTTCCGATTTCAGTTCCAGAGTGATTCGCCCAATGAGTCCTTGATATTTAGTCGTTTTCAGCCAATTTTCTGGATTTTTGAAAATTTCACTTTTTTGTGAAAATATCTACTAAATGAGGGAATAATATTTGTGAGAGTAGAATACATATCCCACGGGGGTAAAATTGAAAAAAGTTGAAATCATTTTTTTTTGGACTTAGTCATTTTTGCGGCGTTTATCAGACTTTCAGATAGGGGAAATGTCAATGAGTGTTCCAATTTCAGTTCCAGAGCGATTCGCCCAATGAGTCTATGATATTTAGTTGTTTTCAGCCAATTTTCTGGATTTTTGAAAATTTCACTTTTTTGTGAAAATATCCACTAAATGAGGGTAAATATGTGTGAGGGTACCCCAGGAGAGTTCCAAATGTGTGTGGGTAGAATATATATCCCACGGGGGTAAAATTGAAAAAAGTTTAAAAAAAATTTTTTTTTGGACTCAGTCATTTCTCCGGCGTTTATCAGACTTTCAGATAGGGGAAATGTCAGTGAGCATTCCGATTTCAGTTCCAGAGCGATTCGCCCAATGATTTTTTGATGTTTAGTCGTTTTCAGCCAATATTTAGTATTTTTGAAAATTTCACTTTTTTGTGAAAATATCCACTAAATGAGGGAATAATATGTGTGAGGGTACCCCAGGAGAGTTCCAAATGTGTGTGGGTAGAATATATATCCCACGGGGGTAAAATTGAAAAAAGTTGAAAAAAATTTCTTTTTGGACTTAGTCATTTTTCCGGCGTTTATCAGACTTTAAGATAGGAGAAATTTCAGTGAGTGTTCCAATTTCAGTTCCAGAGCGATTCGCCCAATGAGTCTATGATATTTATTTGTTTTCAGCCAATTTTCTGGATTTTTGAAAATGTCACTTTTTTGTGAAAATATCCACTAAATGAGGGAATAATATGTGTGAGGTTAGAATATATATCCCACGGGGGTAAAATTGAAAAAAGTTGAAAACATTTTTTTTTGGACTTGGTAATTTTTCCGGCGTTTATCAGACTTTGAGATAGGAGAAATGTCAGGGAGCGTTCGGATTTCAGTTCCAGAGTGATTCGCCCAATGAGTCAATGATATTTAGTCATTTTCAGCCAATTTTCTGGATTTTTGAAAATGTCACTTTTTTGTGAAAATATCCACTAAATGAGGGAATAATATGTGTGAGGTTAGAATATATATCCCACGGGGGTAAAATTGAAAAAAGTTGAAAACATTTTTTTTTGGACTTGGTAATTTTTCCGGCGTTTATCAGACTTTCAGATAGGAGAAATGTCAGGGAGCGTTCCGATTTCAGTTCCAGAGTGATTCGCCCAATGAGTCAATGATATTTAGTCATTTTCAGCCAATTTTCTGTATTTTTGAAAATGTCACTTTTTTGTGAAAATATCCACTAAATGAGGGAATAATATGTGTGAGGTTAGAATATATATCCCACGGGGGTAAAATTGAAAAAAGTTGAAAACATTTTTTTTTGGACTTGGTAATTTTTCCGGCGTTTTATCAGACTTTCAGATAGGAGAAATGTCAGGGAGCGTTCCGATTTCAGTTCCAGAGTGATTCGCCCAATGAGTCAATGATATTTAGTCATTTTCAGCCAATTTTCTGGATTTTTGAAAATTTCACTTTTTTGTGAAAATATCCACTAAATCAGGGAATAATATTTGTGAGGGTAGAATATATATCCCACGGGGTTAAAATTGAAAAAAGTTGAAAACATTTTTTTTGGACTTGGTCATTTTTCCGGCGTTTATCAGACTTTCATATAGGGGAAATGTCAGTGAGCGTTCCGATTTCAGTTCCAGAGCGATTCGCCCAATGTGTCCTTGATATTTAGTCGTTATTAGCCAATTTTCTGGATTTTTGAAAATTTCACTTTTTTGTGAAAATATCCACTAAATGAGGGAATAATATGTTTGAGGGTAGAATATATATCCCACGGGGGTAAAATTGAAAAAAGTTGAAAACATTTTTTTTTGGACTTAGTCATTTTTCCGGCGATTATCAGACTTTCAGATAGGGGAAATGTCAGTGAGTGTTCCAATTTCAGTTCCAGAGCGATTCGCCCAATGAGTCTATGATATTTAGTTGTTTTCAGCCAATTTATTGGATTTTTGAAAATTTCACTTTTTTGTGAAAATATCCACTAAATGAGGGAATAATATGTGTGAGGGTACCCCAGGAGAGTTCCAAATGTGTGTGGGTAGAATATATATCCCACGGGGGAAAAATTGAAAAAAGTTGAAAAAAAAATTTTCTTTCGACTTAGTAATTTTTTGGCATTTATCAGACTTTCAGATAGAGGAAATGTCAGTGAGCGTTCCGTTTTCAGTTCCAGAGCGATTCGCCCAATGAGTCCTTTATATTTAGTCGTTTTCAGCCAATTTTCTGGATTTTTGAAAATTTCACTTTTTTGTGAAAATATCTACTAAATGAGGGAATAATATTTGTGAGGGTAGAATACATATCCCACGGGGGTAAAATTGAAAAAAGTTGAAATCATTTTTTTTTGGACTTAGTCATTTTTGCGGCGTTTATCAGACTTTCAGATAGGGGAAATGTCAGTGAGCATTCCGATTTCAGTTCCAGAGCGATTCGCCCAATGTGTCCTTGATATTTAGTCGTTTTCAGCCAATTTTCTGGATTTTTGAAAATTTCACTTTTTTGTGAAAATACCCACTAAATGAGAGAATAATATGTGTGTGGGTACACCAGGAGATTTCCAAATGCGTGTGGGTAGAATATATATCCCACGGGGGTAAAATTGAAAAAAGTTAAAAAAAAATTTTTTTTTGGACTCAGTCATTTCTCCGGCGTTTATCAGACTTTCAGATAGGGGAAATGTCAGTGAGCGTTCCGATTTCAGTTCCAGAGCGATTTGCCCAATGATTTTTTGATATTTAGTCGTTTTCAGCCAATATTTAGTATTTTTGAAAATTTCACTTTTTTGTGAAAATATCCACTAAATGAGGGAATAAAATGTGTGAGGGTACCCCAGGAGAGTTCCAAATGTGTGTGGGTAGAATATATATCCCACGGGGGTAAAATTGAAAAAAGTTGAAAACATTTTTTTTTGGACTTGGTAATTTTTCTGGCGTTTATCAGACTTTCAGATAGGAGAAATGTCAGTGAGTGTTCCAATTTCAGTTCCAGAGCGATTCGCCCAATGAGTCTATGATATTTAGTTGTTTTCAGCCAATTTTCTGGATTTTTGAAAATGTCACTTTTTTGTGAAAATATCCACTAAATGAGGGAATAATATGTGTGAGGTTAGAATATATATCCCACGGGGGTAAAATTGAAAAAAGTTAAAAACATTTTTTTTTGGACTTGGTAATTTTTCTGGCGTTTATCAGACTTTCAGATAGGAGAAATGTCAGGGAGGGTTCCGATTTCAGTTCCAGAGTGATTCGCCCAATGAGTCATTGCTATTTAGTCGTTTTCAGCCAATTTTCTGGATTTTTGAAAATTTCACTTTTTTGTGAAAATATCCACTAAATGACGGAATAATATGTGTGAGGGTACACCAGGAGAGTTCCAAATGTGTGTGGGTAGAATATATATCCCACGGGGGTAAAATTGAAAAAAGTTTAAAAAAAAAATTTTTTTGGACTTAGTCATTTTTCCGGCGTTTATCAGACTTTCAGACAGGGGAAATGTCAATGAGTGTTCCGATTTCAGTTCCAGAGCGATTCGCTCAATGAGTCCTTGATATTTAGTCGTTTTCAGCCAATTTTCTGGATTTTTGAAAATTTCACTTTTTTGTGAAAATATCCACTAAATGAGGGAATAATATGTGTGAGGGTAGAATATATATCCCAAGGGGGTAAAATTGAAAAAAGTTGAAAACATAATTTTTTGGACTTAGTCATTTTTCCGGCGTTTATCAGACCTTCAGATAGGGGAAATGTCAGGGAGCGTAACGATTTCAGTTCCACAGCGATTCGCCCAATGAGTCCTTGATATTTAGTCGTTTTCAGCCAATTTTATGGATTTTTGAAAATTTCACTTTTTTGTGAAAATATCCACTAAATAAGGGAATAATGTGTGTGAAGGTAGAATACATATCCCACGGGGATAAAATTGAAAAAAGTTGAAAACATTATTTTTTGGACTTAGTCATTTTTCCGGCGTTTATCTGACTTTCAGATAGGGGAAATGTCAGTGAGCTTTCCAATTTCAATTCCAGAGCGATTCGCCCAATGAGTCCTTGATATTTAGTTGTTTTCAGCCAATTTTCTGGATTTTTGAAAATTTCACTTTTTTGTGAAAATATCCACTAAATGAGGGAATAATATGTGTGAGGGTACCCCAGGAGAGTTCCAAATGTGTGTGGGTAGAATATATATCCCACGGGGGTAAAATTGAAAAAAGTTGAAATAATTTTTTTTTGGACTTAGTCATTTTTCCGGCGTTTATCAGACTTTCAGATAGGGGAAATGTCAGTGAGAGTTCCGATTTCAGTTCCAGAGCGATTCGCCCAATGAGTCCTTGATATTTAGTCGTTTTCAGCCAATTTTCTGGATTTTTGAAAATGTCACTTTTTTGTGAAAATATCCACTAAATGAGGGAATAATATGTGTGAGGGTAGAATATATATCCCACGGGGGTAAAATTGAAAAAAGTTGAAAACATTTTTTTTTGGAATTAGTTATTTTTCCGGCGTTTATCAGACTTTCAGATAGGGGAAATGTCAGTGAGCGTTCCGATTTCAATTACAGAGCGATTCGCCCAAGGAGTCCTTGATATTTAGTTGTTTTCAGCCAATTTTCTGGATTTTTGAAAATTTCACTTTTTTGTGAAAATATCTACTAAATGAGGGAATAGTATGTGTGAGGGTACACCAGGAGAGTTCCAAATGTGTGTGGGTAGAATATATATCCCACGGGGGTAAAATTGAAAAAAGTTGAAAAAAATTTTTTTTTTGGACTTAGTCATTTTTCCGGCGTTTATCAGACTTTCAGATAGGGCAAATGTCAGTGAGTGTTCCAATTTCAGTTCCAGAGCGATTCGCCCAATGAGTCCTTGATATTTAGTCGTTTTCAGCCAATTTTCTGGATTTTTGAAAATTTCACTTTTTTTGTGAAAATATCCACTAAATGAGGGAATAATATGTGTGAGGGTACCCCAGGAGAGTTCCAAATGTGTGTCGGTAGAATATATATCCCACGGGGGTAAAATTGAAAAAAGTTGAAACATTTTTTTTTTTGGACTTAGTCATTTTTCCGGCATTTATCAGACTTTCAGATAGGGGAAATGTCAGTGAGAGTTCCGATTTCAGTTCCAGAGCGATTCGCCCAATGAGTCCTTGATATTTAGTCGTTTCTAGCCAATTTTCTGGATTTTTGAAAATGTCACTTTTTTGTGAAAATATCCACTAAATGAGGGAATAATATGTGTGAGGGTAGAATATATATCCTATGGGGGTAAAATTGAAAAAAGTTGAAAACATTTTTTTTTTGGACTTGGTCATTTTTCCGGCGTTTATCAGACTTTCAGATAGGGGAAATGTCAGGGAGCGTTCCGATTTCAGTTCCAGAGCGATTCGCCCAATGAATCCTTGATATTTAGTCGTTTTCAGCCAATTTTCTGGATCTTTCAAAATTTCACTTTTTTGTGAAAATATACACTAAATGAGGGAATAATATGTGTGAGGGTACACCAGGAGAGTTCCAAATGTGTGTGGGTAGAATATATATCCCACGGGGGTAAAATTGAAAAAAGTTGAAAAAATTTTTTTTTTTGGACTTAGTCATTTTTCCAACATTTATCAGACTTTCAGATAGGGGAAATGTCAGTGAGCGTTCCGATTTCAATTCCACAGCGTTTCGCCCAATGAGTCCTTGATATTTAGTCGTTTTCAGCCAATTTTCTGGATTTTTGAAAATTTCACTTTTTTGTGAAAATATCCACTAAGTGAGAGAATAATATGTGTGAGGGTACCCCAGGAGAGTTCCAAATGTGTGTGGGTAGAGTATATATCCCAAGGGGGTAAAATTGAAAAAAGTTGAAAACATTTTTTTTTGGACTTAGTCATTTTTCCGGCGTTTATCAGACTTTCAGATAGGGGAAATGTCAGTGAGCGTTCCAATTTCAATTCCAGAGCGATTCGCCCAATGAGTCCTTGATATTTAGTCGTTTTCAGCCAATTTTCTGAATTTTTGAAAATTTCACTTTTTTGTGAAAAAATCCACTAAATGAGGGAATAATATGTGTGAGGGTACCCCAGGAGAGTTCCAAATGTGTGTGGGTAGAATATATATCCCACGGGGGTAAAATTTAAAAAAGTTGAAAAAAATTTTTTTTTGGACTTTGTCATTTTTCCGGCGTTTATCAGACTTTCAGATAGGGCAAATGTCAGTCAGTGTTACAATTTCAGTTCCAGAGAGATTCGCCCATGGAGTCTATGAAATTTAGTTGTTCTCAGCCAATTTTCTGGATTTTTGAAAATTTCACTTTTTTGTGAAAATATCCACTAAATGAGGGAATAATATGTGTGAGGGTACAACAGGAGAGTTCCAAATGTGTGTGGGTAGAATATATATCCCACGGGGATAAAATTGAAAAAAGTTGAAAAATTTTTTTTTTTGGACTTAGTCATTTTTCCGGCATTTATCAGACTTTCAGATAGGGGAAATGTCAGTGAGAGTTCCGATTTCAGTTCCAGAACGATTCGCCCAATGAGTCCTTGATATTTAGTCGTTTTCAGCCAATTTTCTGGATTTTTGAAAATGTCACTTTTTTGTGAAAATATCCACTAAATGAGGGAATAATATGTGTGAGGGTAGAATATATATCCCACGGGGGTAAAATTGAAAAAAGTTGAAAACATTTTTTTTTGGACTTAATCATTTTTCCGGCGTTTATCAGACTTTCAAATAGGGCAAATGTCAGTGAGTGTTCCAATTTCAGTTCCAGAGCGATTCGCCCAATGAGTCCTTGATATTTAGTCGTTTTCAGCCAATTTTCTGGATTTTTGAACATTTCACTTTTTTTGTGAAAATATCCACTAAATGAGGGAATAATATGTGTGAGGGTAGAATATATATCCCACGGGGGTAAAATTGAAAAAAGTTGAAAACATTTTTTTTTGGAATTAGTTATTTTTCCGGCGTTTATCAGACTTTCAGATAGGGGAAATGTCAGTGAGCGTTCCGATTTCAATTCCAGAGCGATTCGCCCAAGGAGTCCTTGATATTTAGTTGTTTTCAGCCAATTTTCTGGATTTTTGAAAATTTCACTTTTTTGTGAAAATATCTACTAAATGAGGGAATAGTATGTGTGAGGGTACACCAGGAGAGTTAGAAATGTGTGTGGGTAGAATATATATCCCATGGGGGTAAAATTGAAAAAAGTTGAAAAAAATTTTTTTTTGGACTTAGTCATTTTTCCGGCGTTTATCAGACTTTCAGAGAGGGGAAATGTCAGGGAGCGTTCCGATTTCAGTTCCAGAGCGATTCGCCCAATGAGTCCTTGATATTTAGTCGTTTCTAGCCAATTTTCTGGATTTTTGAAAATGTCACTTTTTTGTGAAAATATCCACTAAATGAGGGAATAATATGTGTGAGGGTAGAATATATATCCCATGGGGGTAAAATTGAAAAAAGTTGAAAACATTTTTTTTTTGGACTTGGTCATTTTTCCGGCGTTTATCAGACTTTCAGATAGGGGAAATGTCAGGGAGCGTTCCGATTTCAGTTCCAGAGCGATTCGCCCAATGAATCCTTGATATTTAGTCGTTTTCAGCCAATTTTCTGGATCTTTGAAAATTTCACTTTTTTGTGAAAATATCCACTAAGTGAGAGAATAATATGTGTGAGGGTACCCCAGGAGAGTTCCAAATGTGTATGGGTAGAGTATATATCCCAAGGGGGTAAAATTGAAAAAAGTTGAAAACATTTTTTTTTGGACTTAGTCATTTTTCCGGCGTTTATCAGACTTTCAGATAGGGAGTGAGCTAGGGAGTGAGCTTTCCGATTTCAGTTCCAGAGCGATTCGCCCAATGAGTCTTTGATATTTAGTCATTTTCAGCCAATTTTCTGGATTTTTGAAAATTTCACTTTTTTGTGAAAATATCCACTAAATGAGGGAATAATATGTGTGAGGGTACCCCAGGAGAGTTCCAAATGTGTGTGGGTAGAATATATATCCCACGGGGGTAAAATTGAAAAAAGTAAAAAAAAAAAAAAATTTTTGTACTTAGTCATTTTTCCGGCATTTATCAGACTTTCAGATAGTGAGTGAGCTAGGGAGTGAGCATTCCGATTTCAATTCAAGAGCGATTCGCCCAATGAGTCCTTGATATTTAGTCATTTTCAGCCAATTTTCTGGATTTTTGAAAATTTCACTTTTTTGTGAAAATATCCACTAAATGAGGGAATAATATGTGTGAGGGTAGAATATATATCCCACGGGGTAAAATTGAAAAAAGTTGAAAACATTTTTTTTTGGACTTAGTCATTTTTCCGGCGTTTATCAGACTTTCAGTTAGGGGAAATGTCAATGACTGTTCCGATTTCAGTTCCGAAGCGATTCTCCCAATGAGTCCTTGATATTTAGTCGTTTTCAGCAAATATTTTGGATTTTTGAAAATTTCACTTTTTTGTGAAAATATTCACTAAATGAGGGAATAATATGTGTGAGGGTACCCCAGGAGAGTTCCAAATGTGTGTGGGTAGAATACATATCCCACAGGGTAAAATTGAAAAAAGTTTAAAAAAAATTTTTTTGGTACTTAGTCATTTTTCCGGCATTTATCAGGCTTTCATATAGGGAGTGAGCTAGGGAGTGAGCATTCCGATTTCAGTTCCAGAGCGATTCTCACAATTAGACCTTGATATTTAGTCGTTTTCAGCCAATTTTCTGGATTTTTGAAAATTTCTCTTTTTTGTGAAAATGTCCACTAAATGAGGGAATAATATGTGTGAGGGTAGAATATGTATCCCACGGGGGTAAAATTACAAAAAAAAGTTGAAACATTTTTTTTTTGGACTTAGTCATTTTTCCGGCGTTTATCAGACTTTCAGATAGGGGAAATGTCAGTGAGCATTCCCATTTCAGTTCCAGAGCGATTCGCCCAATGAGTCCTTGATATTTAGTTGTTTTCAGCCAATTTTCTGGATTTTTGAAAATTTCACTTTTTTGTGAAAATATCCACTAAATGAGGGAATAATATGTGTGAGGGTACCCCAGGAGAGTTCCAAATGTGTGTGGGTAGAATATATATCCCACGGGGGTAAAATTGAAAAAAGTTGAAAACATTTTTTTTTGGACTTAGTCATTTTTCCGGCGTTTATCAGACTTTCAGATAGGGGAAATGTCAGTGAGAGTTCCGATTTCAGTTCCAGAGCGATTCGCCCAATGAGTCCATGATATTTAGTCATTTTCAGCCATTATTTTGGATTTTTGAAAATTTCACTTTTTTGCGAAAATATCCACTAAATGAGAGAATAATATGTGTGAGGGTACCCCAGGAGAGTTCCAAATGTGTGTGGGTAGAATATATATCCCACGGGGTTAAAATTGAAAAAAGTTGAAAACATTTTTTTTTTGGACTTAGTCATTTTTTCCGGCGTTTATCAGACTTTCAGATAGGGGAAATGTCAGTGAGCATTCCGATTTCAGTTCCAGAGCGATTCGCCCAATGAGTTCTTGATATTTAGTTGTTTTCAGCCAATTTTCTGGATTTTTGAAAATTTCACTTTTTTGTGAAAATATCCACTAAATGAGGGAATAATATGTGTGAGGGTACCCCAGGAGAGCTCCAAATGTGTGTGGGTAGAATATATATCCCACGGGGGTAAAATTGAAAAAAGTTGAAAAAAAAATTTTTTTGGACTTAGTCATTTTTCCGGCGTTTATCAGACTTTCAGATAGGGGAAATGTCAGTGAGCGTTCCGATTTCAATTCCAGAGCGATTGGCCCAATGAGTCCTTGATATTTAGTCGTTTTCAGCCAATTTTCTAGATTTTTGAAAATTTCACTTTTTTGTGAAAATATCCTCTAATTGAGAGAATAATATGTGTGAGGGTACCCCAGGAGAGTTCCAAATGTGTGTGGGTAGAATATATATCCCACGGGGGTAAAATTGAAAAAAGTTGAAAACATTTTTTTTTTGACTTAGTCATTTTTTCTGCGTTTATCAGACTTTCAGATAGGGGAAATGTCAGTGAGCATTCCGATTTCAGTTCCAGAGCGATTCGCCCAATGAGTCCTTGATATTTAGTTGTTTTCAGCCAATTTTCTGGATTTTTGAAAATGTCACTTTTTTGTCAAAATATCCACTAAATGAGGGAATAATATGTGTGAGGGTACCCCAGGAGAGTTCCAAATGTGTGTGGGTAGAATATATATCCCACGGGGGTAAAATTGAAAAAAGTTGAAAACATTTTTTTTTGGACTTAGTCATTTTTCCGGCGTTTATCAGACTTTCAGATAGGGGAAATGTCAGTGAGCTTTCCAATTTCAGTTCCAGAGCGATTCGCCCAATGAGTCCTTGATATTTAGTCGTTTTCAGCCAATATTTTGGATTTTTGAAAATTTCACTTTTTTGTGAAAATATCCACTAAATGAGAGAATAATATGTGTGAGGGTACCCCAGGAGAGTTCCAAATGTGTGTGGGTAGAATATATATCCCACGGGGGTAAAATTGAAAAAAGTTGAAAAAAAAATTTTTTTGGACTTAGTCATTTTTCCGGCATTTATCAGACTTTCAGATAGGGGAAATGTCAGTGAGAGTTCCGATTTCAGTTCCAGAGCGATTCGCCCAATGAGTCCTTGATATTTAGTCGTTTCCAGCCAATTTTCTGGATTTTTGAAAATTTCACTTTTTTGTGAAAATATCCACTAAATGAGGGAATAATATGTGTGAGGGTAGAATATATATCCCATGGGGGTAAAATTGAAAAAAGTTGAAAACATTTTTTTTTTGGACTTGGTCATTTTTCCGGCGTTTATCAGACTTTCAGATAGGGGAAATGTCAGGGAGCGTTCCGATTTCAGTTCCAGAGCGATTCGCCCAATGAATCCTTGATATTTAGTCGTTTTCAGCCAATTTTCTGGATCTTTGAAAATTTCACTTTTTTGTGAAAATATACACTAAATGAGGGAATAATATGTGTGAGGGTACACCAGGAGAGTTCCAAATGTGTGTGGGTAGAATATATATCCCACGGGGGTAAAATTGAAAAAAGTTGAAAAAATTTTTTTTTTTGGACTTAGTCATTTTTCCAACATTTATCAGACTTTCAGATAGGGGAAATGTCAGTGAGCATTCCGATTTCAATTCCACAGCGTTTCGCCCAATGAGTCCTTGATATTTAGTCGTTTTCAGCCAATTTTCTGGATTTTTGAAAATTTCACTTTTTGGTGAAAATATCCACTAAGTGAGAGAATAATATGTGTGAGGGTACCCCAGGAGAGTTCCAAATGTGTGTGGGTAGAGTATATATCCCAAGGGGGTAAAATTGAAAAAAGTTGAAAACATTTTTTTTTGGACTTAGTCATTTTTCCGGCGTTTATCAGACTTTCAGATAGGGAGTGAGCTAGGGAGTGAACTTTCTGATTTCAGTTCCAGAGCGATTCGCCCAATGAGTCTTTGATATTTATTCATTTTCAGCCAATTTTCTGGATTTTTGAAAATTTCACTTTTTTGTGAAAATATCCACTAAATGAGGGAATAATATGTGTGAGGGTACCCCAGGAGAGTTCCAAATATGTGTGGGTAGAATATATATCCCACGGGGGTAAAATTGAAAAAAGTAAAAAAAAAAAAAATTTTTGTACTTAGTCATTTTTCCGGCATTTATCAGACTTTCAGATAGTGAGTGAGCTAGGGAGTGAGCATTCCGATTTCAATTCCAGAGCGATTCGCCCAATGAGTCCTTGATATTTAGTCATTTTCAGCCAATTTTCTGGATTTTTGAAAATTTCACTTTTTTGTGAAAATATCCACTAAATGAGGGAATAATATGTGTGAGGGTAGAATATATATCCCACGGGGTAAAATTGAAAAAAGTTGAAAACATTTTTTTTTGGACTTAGTCATTTTTCCGGCGTTTATCAGACTTTCAGTTAGGGGAAATGTCAATGACTGTTCCGATTTCAGTTCCGAAGCGATTCTCCCAATGAGTCCTTGATATTTAGTCGTTTTCAGCAAATATTTTGGATTTTTGAAAATTTCACTTTTTTGTGAAAATATTCACTAAATGAGGGAATAATATGTGTGAGGGTACCCCAGGAGAGTTCCAAATGTGTGTGGGTAGAATACATATCCCACAGGGTAAAATTGAAAAAAGTTTAAAAAAAATTTTTTTGGTACTTAGTCATTTTTCCGGCATTTATCAGGCTTTCATATAGGGAGTGAGCTAGGGAGTGAGCATTCCGATTTCAGTTCCAGAGCGATTCTCCCAATTAGACCTTGATATTTAGTCGTTTTCAGCCAATTTTCTGGATTTTTGAAAATTTCACTTTTTTGTGAAAATATCCACTAAATGAGAGAATAATATGTGTGAGGGTACCCCAGGAGAGTTCCAAATGTGTGTGGGTAGAATACATATCCCACGGGGTAAAATTGAAAAAAAATTTTTTTGGGACTTAGTCATTTTTCCAGCGTTTATCAGACTTTCAGATAGGGGAAATGTCAGTGAGCGTTCGGATTTCAATTCCAGAGCGATTCGCCCAATGAGTCCTTGATATTTAGTTGTTTTCAGCCAATTTTCTGGATTTTTGAAAATTTCACTTTTTTGTGAAAATATCCACTAAATGAGAGAATAATATGTGTGAGGGTACCCCAGGAGAGTTCCAAATGTGTGTGGGTAGAATATATATCCCACGGGCGTAAAATTGAAAAAAGTTGAAAACATTTTTTTTTACTTAGTCATTTTTCCGGCGTTTATCAGACTTTCAGACAGGGGAAATGTCAGTGAGCGTTCCGATTTCAGTTCCAGAGCGATTCGCCCAATGTGTCCTTGATATTTAGTTGTTTTCAGCCAATTTTCTGGATTTTTGAAAATTTCTCTTTTTTGTGAAAATGTCCACTAAATGAGGGAATAATATGTGTGAGGGTAGAATATATATCCCACGGGGGTAAAATTACAAAAAAAGTTGAAACATTTTTTTTTTGGACTTAGTCATTTTTCCGGCGTTTATCAGACTTTCAGATAGGGGAAATGTCAGTGAGCATTCCCATTTCAGTTCCAGAGCGATTCGCCCAATGAGTCATTGATATTTAGTCGTTTTCAGCCAATATTTTGGATTTTTGAAAATTTCACTTTTTTGTGAAAATATCCACTAAATGAGGGAATAATATGTGTGAGGGTACCCCAGGAGAGTTCCAAATGTGTGTGGGTAGAATATATATCCCACGGGGGTAAAATTGAAAAAAGTTGAAAACATTTTTTTTTGGACTTAGTCATTTTTCCGGCGTTTATCAGACTTTCAGATAGGGGAAATGTCAGTGAGAGTTCCGATTTCAGTTCCAGAGCGATTCGCCCAATGAGTCCTTGATATTTAGTCGTTTTCAGCCAATATTTTGGATTTTTGAAAATTTCAGTTTTTTTGTGAAAATATCCACTAAATGAGAGAATAATATGTGTGAGGGTACCCCAGGAGAGTTCCAAATGTGTGTGCGTAGAATATATATCCCACGGGGGTAAAATTGAAAAAAGTTGAAAACATTTTTTTTTTGGACTTAGTCATTTTTCCAGCGTTTATCAGACTTTCAGATAGGGGAAATGTCAGTGAGCGTTCGGATTTCAATTCCAGAGCGATTCGCCCAATGAGTCCTTGATATTTAGTTGTTTTCAGCCAATTTTCTGGATTTTTGAAAATTTCACTTTTTTGTGAAAATATCCACTAAATGAGAGAATAATATGTGTGAGGGTACCCCAGGAGAGTTCCAAATGTGTGTGGGTAGAATATATATCCCACGGGCGTAAAATTGAAAAAAGTTGAAAACATTTTTTTTTACTTAGTCATTTTTCCGGCGTTTATCAGGCTTTCAGACAGGGGAAATGTCAGTGAGCGTTCCGATTTCAGTTCCAGAGCGATTCGCCCAATGTGTCCTTGATATTTAGTTGTTTTCAGCCAATTTTCTGGATTTTTGAAAATTTCTCTTTTTTGTGAAAATGTCCACTAAATGAGGGAATAATATGTGTGAGGGTAGAATATATATCCCACGGGGGTAAAATTACAAAAAAAGTTGAAACATTTTTTTTTTGGACTTAGTCATTTTTCCGGCGTTTATCAGACTTTCAGATAGGGGAAATGTCAGTGAGCATTCCCATTTCAGTTCCAGAGCGATTCGCCCAATGAGTCATTGATATTTAGCTGTTTTCAGCCAATTTTCAGGATTTTTGAAAATGTCACTTTTTTGTCAAAATATCCACTAAATGAGGGAATAATATGTGTGAGGGTACCCCAGGAGAGTTCCAAATGTGTGTGGGTAGAATATATATCCCACGGGGGTAAAATTGAAAAAAGTTGAAAACATTTTTTTTTGGACTTAGTCATTTTTCCGGCGTTTATCAGACTTTCAGAGAGGGGAAATGTCAGTGAGCTTTCCAATTTCAGTTCCAGAGCGATTCGCCCAATGAGTCCTTGATATTTAGTCGTTTTCAGCCAATATTTTGGATTTTTGAAAATTTCAGTTTTTTGTGAAAATATCCACTAAATGAGAGAATAATATGTGTGAGGGTACCCCAGGAGAGTTCCAAATGTGTATGGGTAGAATATATATCCCACGGGGGTAAAATTGAAAAAAGTTGAAAAAAAAATTTTTTTGGACTTAGTCATTTTTCTGGCGTTTATCAGACTTTCCGATAGGGGAAATGTCAGTGAGCGTTCCGATTTCAATTCCAGAGCGATTGGCCCAATGAGTCCTTGATATTTAGTCGTTTTCAGCCAATTTTCTAGATTTTTGAAAATTTCACTTTTTTGTGAAAATATCCTCTAATTGAGAGAATAATATGTGTGAGGGTACCCCAGGAGAGTTCCAAATGTGTGTGGGTAGAATATATATCCCACGGGGGTAAAATTGAAAAAAGTTGAAAAAAAAATTTTTTTGGCCTTAGTCATTTTTCCGGCGTTTATCAGACTTTCAGATAGGGGAAATGTCAGTGAGCGTTCCGATTTCAATTCCAGAGCGATTGGCCCAATGAGTCCTTGATATTTAGTCGTTTTCAGCCAGTTTTCTAGATTTTTGAAAATTTCACTTTTTAGTGAAAATATCCTCTAATTGAGAGAATAATATGTGTGAGGGTACCCCAGGAGAGTTCCAAATGTGTGTGGGTAGAATATATATCCCACGGGGGTAAAATTGAAAAAAGTTGAAAACATTTTTTTTTTGGACTTAGTCATTTTTTCTGCGTTTATCAGACTTTCAGATAGGGGAAATGTCAGTGAGCATTCCGATTTCAGTTCCAGAGCGATTCGCCCAATGAGTCCTTGATATTTAGTTGTTTTCAGCCAATTTTCTGGATTTTTGAAAATGTCACTTTTTTGTCAAAATATCCACTAAATGAGGGAATAATATGTGTGAGGGTACCCCAGGAGAGTTCCAAATGTGTGTGGGTAGAATATATATCCCACGGGGGTAAAATTGAAAAAAGTTGAAAACATTTTTTTTTGGACTTAGTCATTTTTCCGGCGTTTATCAGACTTTCAGATAGGGGAAATGTCAGTGAGCTTTCCAATTTCAGTTCCAGAGCGATTCGCCCAATGAGTCCTTGATATTTAGTTGTTTTCAGCCAATATTTTGGATTTTTGAAAATTTCACTTTTTTGTGAAAATATCCACTAAATGAGAGAATAATATGTGTGAGGGTACCCCAGGAGAGTTCCAAATGTGTGTGGGTAGAATATATATCCCACGGGGGTAAAATTGCAAAAAAAGTTGAAAACATTTTTTTTTTGGACTTAGTCATTTTTCCGGCGTTTATCAGACTTTCAGATAGGGGAAATGTCAGTGAGCATTCCGATTTCAATTCCAGAGTGATTGGCCCAATGAGTCCTTGATATTTAGTCGTTTTCAGCCAATTTCCTAGATTTTTGAAAATTTCACTTTTTTGTGAAAATATCCTCTAATTGAGAGAATAATATGTGTGAGGGTACCCCAGGAGAGTTCCAAATGTGTGTGGGTAGAATATATATCCCACGGGGGTAAAATTGAAAAAAGTTGAAAAAAAAATTTTTTTGGACTTAGTCATTTTTCCGGCGTTTATCAGACTTTCAGATAGGGGAAATGTCAGTGAGCGTTCCGATTTCAATTCCAGAGCGATTGGCCCAATGAGTCCTTGATATTTAGTCGTTTTCAGCCAGTTTTCTAGATTTTTGAAAATTTCACTTTTTAGTGAAAATATCCACTAATTGAGAGAATAATATGTGTGAGGGTACCCCAGGAGAGTTCCAAATGTGTGTGGGTAGAATATATATCCCACGGGGGTAAAATTGAAAAAAGTTGAAAACATTTTTTTTTTGGACTTAGTCATTTTTTCTGCGTTTATCAGACTTTCAGATAGGGGAAATGTCAGTGGGCATTCCGATTTCAGTTCCAGAGCGATTCGCCCAATGAGTCCTTGATATTTAGTTGTTTTCAGCCAATTTTCTGGATTTTTGAAAATGTCACTTTTTTGTCAAAATATCCATTAAATGAGGGAATAATATGTGTGAGGGTACCCCAGGAGAGTTCCAAATGTGTGTGGGTAGAATATATATCCCACGGGGGTAAAATTGAAAAAAGTTGAAAACATTTTTTTTTGGACTTAGTCATTTTTCCGGCGTTTATCAGACTTTCAGATAGGGGAAATGTCAGTGAGCTTTCCAATTTCAGTTCCAGAGCGATTCGCCCAATGAGTCCTTGATATTTAGTCGTTTTCAGCCAATATTTTGGATTTTTGAAAATTTCACTTTTTTGTGAAAATATCCACTAAATGAGAGAATAATATGTGTGAGGGTACCCCAGGAGAGTTCCAAATGTGTGTGGGTAGAATATATATCCCACGGGGGTAAAATTGCAAAAAAAGTTGAAAACATTTTTTTTTTGGACTTAGTCATTTTTCCGGCGTTTATCAGACTTTCAGATAGGGGAAATGTCAGTGAGCGTTCCGATTTCAATTCCAGAGTGATTGGCCCAATGAGTCCTTGATATTTAGTCGTTTTCAGCCAATTTCCTAGATTTTTGAAAATTTCACTTTTTTGTGAAAATATCCTCTAATTGAGAGAATAATATGTGTGAGGGTACCCCAGGAGAGTTCCAAATGTGTGTGGGTAGAATATATATCCCACGGGGGTAAAATTGAAAAAAGTTGAAAACATTTTTTTTTTGGACTTAGTCATTTTTTCTGCGTTTATCAGACTTTCAGATAGGGGAAATGTCAGTGAGCATTCCGATTTCAGTTCCAGAGCGATTCGCCCAATGAGTCCTTGATATTTAGTTGTTTTCAGCCAATTTTCTGGATTTTTGAAAATGTCACTTTTTTGTCAAAATATCCACTAAATGAGGGAATAATATGTGTGAGGGTACCCCAGGAGAGTTCCAAATGTGTGTGGGTAGAATATATATCCCACGGGGGTAAAATTGAAAAAAGTTGAAAACATTTTTTTTTGGACTTAGTCATTTTTCCGGCGTTTATCAGACTTTCAGATAGGGGAAATGTCAGTGAGCTTTCCAATTTCAGTTCCAGAGCGATTCGCCCAATGAGTCCTTGATATTTAGTCGTTTTCAGCCAATATTTTGGATTTTTGAAAATTTCACTTTTTTGTGAAAATATCCACTAAATGAGAGAATAATATGTGTGAGGGTACCCCAGGAGAGTTCCAAATGTGTATGGGTAGAATATATATCCCACGGGGGTAAAATTGAAAAAAGTTGAAAAAAAAATTTTTTTGGACTTAGTCATTTTTCCGGCGTTTATCAGACTTTCAGATAGGGGAAATATCAGTGAGCTTTCCAATTTCAGTTCCAGAGCGATTCGCCCAATGAGTCCTTGATATTTAGTCGTTTTCAGCCAATATTTTGGATTTTTGAAAATTTCACTTTTTTGTGAAAATATCCACTAAATGAGAGAATAATATGTGTGAGGGTACCCCAGGAGAGTTCCAAATGTGTGTGGGTAGAATATATATCCCACGGGGGTAAAATTGCAAAAAAAGTTGAAAACATTTTTTTTTTGGACTTAGTCATTTTTCCGGCGTTTATCAGACTTTCAGATAGGGGAAATGTCAGTGAGCGTTCCGATTTCAATTCCAGAGCGATTGGCCCAATGAGTCCTTGATATTTAGTCGTTTTCAGCCAATTTTCTAGATTTTTGAAAATTTCACTTTTTTGTGAAAATATCTACTAATTGAGAGAATAATATGTGTGAGCGTACCCCAGGAGAGTTCCAAATGTGTGTGGGTAGAATATATATCCCACGGGGGTAAAATTGAAAAAAGTTGAAAACATTTTTTTTTTGGACTTAGTCATTTTTTCTGCGTTTATCAGACCTTCAGATAGGGGAAATGTCAGTGAGCATTTCGATTTCAGTTCCAGAGCGATTCGCCCAATGAGTCCTTGATATTTAGTTGTTTTCAGCCAATTTTCTGTATTTTTGAAAATGTCACTTTTTTGTCAAAATATCCACTAAATGAGGGAATAATATGTGTGAGGGTACCCCAGGAGAGTTCCAAATGTGTGTGGGTAGAATATATATCCCACGGGGGTAAAATTGAAAAAAGTTGAAAACATTTTTTTTTGGACTTAGTCTTTTTTCCGGCGTTTAACAGACTTTCAGATAGGGGAAATGTCAGTGAGCGTTCTGATTTCAATTCCAGAGCGATTGGCCCAATGAGTCCTTGATATTTAGTCATTTTCACCCAATTTTCTAGATTTTTGAAAATTTCACTTTTTTGTGAAAATATCCACTAAATGAGAGAATAATATGTGTGAGGGTACCCCAGGAGAGTTCCAAATGTGTGTGGGTAGAATATATATCCCACGGGGGTAAAATTGAAAAAAGTTGAAAACATTTTTTCTTTGGACTTAGTCATTTTTCCGGCGTTTAACAGACTTTCAGATAGGGGAAATGTCAGTGAGCGTTCCGATTTCAATTCCAGAGCGATTGGCTCAATGAGTCCTTGATATTTAGTCGTTTTCAGCCAATATTTTGGATTTTTGAAAATTTCACTTTTTTGTGAAAATATCCACTAAATGAGAGAATAATATGTGTGAGGATACCCCAGGAGAGTTCCAAATGTATGTGGGTAGAATATATATCCCACGGGGGTAAAATTGAAAAAAGTTGAAAACATTTTTTCTTTGGACTTAGTCATTTTTCCGGCGTTTAACAGACTTTCAGATAGGGGAAATGTCAGTGAGCGTTCCGATTTCAATTCCAGAGCGATTGGCCCAAAGAGTCCTTGATATTTAGTCGTTTTCAGCCAATTTTCTAGATTTTTGAAAATTTCACTTTTTTGTGAAAATATCCACTAAATGAGAGAATAATATGTGTGAGGGTACCCCAGGAGAGTTCCAAATGTGTGTGGGTAGAATATATATCCCACGGGGGTAAAATTGAAAAAAGTTGAAAACATTTTTTTTTGGGCTTAGTCATTTTTTCTGCGTCTATCAGACTTTCAGATAGGGGAAATGTCAGTGAGCATTCCGATTTCAGTTCCAGAGTGATTCGCCCAATGAGTCCTTGTTATTTAGTTGTTTTCAGCCAATTTTCTGGATTTTTGAAAATGTCACTTTTTTGTCAAAATATCCACTAAATGAGAGAATAATATGTGTGAGGGTACCCCAGGAGAGTTCCAAATGTGTGTGGGTAGAATATATATCCCACGTGGGTAAAATTGAAAAAAGTTGAAAACATTTTTTTTTGCACTTAGTCATTTTTCCGGCGTTTATCAGACTTTCAGATAGGGGAAATGTCAGTGAGCTTTCCAATTTCAGTTCCAGAGCGATTCGCCCAATGAGTCCTTTATATTTAGTCGTTTTCTGCCAACTTTCTGGATTTTTGAAAATTTTACTTTTTTGTGAAAATATCCACTAATTGAGAGAATAATATGTGTGAGGGTACCCCAGGAGAGTTCCAAATGTGTGTGGGTAGAATATATATCCCACGGGGGTAAAATTGAAAAAAGTTGAAAACATTTTTTTTTTGGGCTTAGTCATTTTTTCTGCGTTTATCAGACTTTCAGATAGGGTAAATGTCAGTGAGCGTTCCGATTTCAGTTCCAGAGCGATTCGCCCAATGAGTCCTTGATATTTAGTTGTTTTCAGCCAATTTTCTGGATTTTTGAAAATTTCACTTTTTTGTGAAAATATCCACTAAATTAGGGAATAATATGTGTGAGGGTACCCCAGTAGAGTTCCAAATGTGTGTGGGTTGAATATATATCCCACGGGGGTAAAATTGAAAAAAGTTGAAAACATTTTTTTTTTGGGCTTAGTCATTTTTTCTGCGTTTATCAGACTTTCAGATAGGGGAAATGTCAGTGAGCGTTCCGATTTCAGTTCCAGAGCGATTCGCCCAATGAGTCCATGATATTTAGTCGTTTTCAGCCAATATTTTGGATTTTTGAAAATTTCACTTTTTTGTGAAAATATCCACTAAATGAGAGAATAATATGTGTGAGGGTACCCCAGGAGAGTTCCAAATGTGTGTGGGTAGAATATATATCCCACGGGGGTAAAATTGAAAAAAGTTGAAAAAAAAATGTTTTTTTGGACTTAGTCATTTTTCTGGCGTTTATCTGTTATGATCTGTTACAGAGACTAAGGAAAGGCAGGAGATCTGTCCCTACAATAGATCTAAACTAGATTCCTGCGATGTAACGGGGAACCTGATCCTGCGATCAGACCCGCTAAAGTCCTCGGCTAGTCTGAACGCAGACCTATAGATGTGGGGGAGGGATCACTACAAGATCTAGGGACTGGGATAAGTTGGACACCTCCTAGCAGAAATAGTAGCAGTCAAAGTCAAACACACAACAAAAAGCATAGAGGTCAGAAGACCTAGCAAAACTAACAGAGAACGGCAATAGAGTAACAAGCTAGCTCAACAGTAGTAAATACAAATGAAGTCCAGCAAAGCCAGGAGGGCGGAGCCGGATTAAATAGGCAAAATGGTCATGTGACCAGCAAACTAAAAAAAACCTAACAGGAGAGTTGTAACAGTACCCCTCTTCTAAGAGGATCCTCCGGATCCCCTAGGCCCAGGCTTACCAGGAAACCTCCTGTGAAATGCTCGGACAAGTCTGGGGGCAGAAACATCATCCGCCCTCACCCATGAGTTATCCTCAGTAGAGATGAGCGTTGTTCTACTCGCACTGTTCGCCAATCTCAAATTCGAGCTGTTTTGGGCGGTGTTCGAGCCGTTCGGCGAACACGAACAATTTGAGAAAAATTCGGCTGTTCGAGGTTATGTTCGATAACTGTTCGTGCACCAAAATCATAACTGGATTTTTTCTCAGTAATGTTGAAAATTAATGTTAATACGCAGTTTGAGTGTACAGCGGGGTGGGGGGAGGGGCAGGGGATGGATCTCTGCAGGAACAATGTAGATCTCCATTTTTTTTTCTCTTTCCCGCATTTGCAGTGGGGAGGTGCAATCTGTCAGCCTATCAGCAGCGCACACACGGAGCGAAGTGCTTTTTTTCACACAAGCAAGGGCATGTGTCATTGGCAGTGTATGTCACATGTCCTTGCCCTATAAGACCAAGCCATTTTCCCCATCGCCACCATTTTCTCACTGCTGCAGCTGCGTGTTAGACGGCACCGCTGTTGCTGTGTGCGCTATACCTTGTTAATTTCAAGCCAATTTTTGCACAAATATACAGATAGCTTGGGAGTAGGGAATAGTTGTGATTGCAGTCCTTTTAAGGACTAGGTTACAGCATTTCCTACGACTTTTATCAGGCAGGTCTGTGCTCTTAAATAGATAGGTTGTGGGAGTAAAGACTAATTGTAATTGGAGTCCTTTTCAGGACTAGGTTACATCAGTTCCTATCAGTTTTTGCCAGGCAGGTCTGTGCCAGTGCTGTGCAAGTTTTTTTCACAGCATTTGGCTGAATCTAGCAAAGCTAATCCTTTTTGGCCTATTGCAGAGTGTGTTAGTCAGTGGAGTAGCCTATCTGTGTTGCAAGATATACCACCTGTGTATGGAATACCAATTTTTTTACTGCACCTAGTGAAGTAAAATCTTTTGGGCATAGCATCATTCTATTAGTTCATCTATACTGACCTCCATCAGGTTGCAAATTAAAACTAATTTTTATCTGCATCTACAGTACCTCTGAAAAAATATTGGGCTTCTAGCTGTGTGTGGGTCATGTTCTATTAATCCATCTATACTGACCTCCATCAGGTTGCAAACTGAATATAATTTTTTTCTGCATCTAGCTCTGAAAAAATATTGGGCTTCTAGCTGTGTGTGGGTCTTGTTCTTTTAATCCATCTATACTGACCTCCATCAGGTTGCAAACTGAATATAATTTTTTTCTGCATCTAGCTCTTAAAAAATATTTGGCCTTCTAGTAGTGTGTCGGACTTTCTCTATTAGTCCATTTATACTGACCTCCATCAGGTTGCAAATTAAAACTAATTTTTATCTGCATCTACAGTACCTCTGAAAAAATATTTGTGCTTCTAGCTGTGTGTGGGACTTGTTGTATTAGTCCATCTATACTGACCTCCATCAGGTTGCAAACTGAATATATTTTTTTCTGCATCTACCTCTGAAAAATTATTGGGCTTCTAGCTGTGTGTGGGTCTTGTTCTATTAATCCATCTATACTGACCTCCATCAGGTTGCAAACTGAATATAATTTTTTTCTGCATCTAGCTCTGAAAAAATATTTGGCCTTCTAGTAGTGTGTCGGACTTTCTCTATTAGTCCATCTATACTGACCTCCATCAGGTTGCAAATTAAAACTAATTTTTATCTGCATCTACAGTACCTCTGAAAAAATATTTGGGCTTCTAGCTGTGTGTGGCACTTGTTGTATTAGTCCATCTATACTGACCTCCATCAGGTTGCAAACTGAATATATTTTTTTCTGCATCTACCTCTGAAAAAATATTGGGCTTCTAGCTGTGTGTGGGTCTTGTTCTATTAATCCATCTATACTGACCTCCATCAGGTTGCAAACTGAATATAATTTTTTTCTGCATCTAGCTCTGAAAAAATATTTGGCCTTCTAGTAGTGTGTCGGACTTTCTCTATTAGTCCATCTATACTGACCTCCATCAGGTTGCAAATTAAAACTAATTTTTATCTGCATCTACAGTACCTCTGAAAAAATATTTGGGCTTCTAGCTGTGTGTGGGACTTGTTGTATTAGTCCATCTATACTGACCTCCATCAGGTTGCAAACTGAATATATTTTTTTCTGCATCTACCTCTGAAAAAATATTGGGCTTCTAGCTGTGTGTGGGTCTTGTTCTATTAATCCATCTATACTGACCTCCATCAGGTTGCAAACTGAATATAATTTTTTTCTGCATCTAGCTCTGAAAAAATATTTGGCCTTCTAGTAGTGTGTCGGACTTTCTCTATTAGTCCATCTATACTGACCTCCATCAGGTTGCAAATTAAAACTAATTTTTATCTGCATCTACAGTACCTCTGAAAAAATATTTGGGCTTCTAGCTGTGTGTGGGTCTTGTTGTATTAGTCCATCTATACTGACCTCCATCAGGTTGCAAATTCAAAATAATTTTTTTCTGCATCTAACCCAGCCAATAGTTTTGGCCTAATACCACAGTTTGGCCACTCAGCTCTGCTCGGTTACCATCCATTGTTTTTTTGTGCAAACAACTCCAGAGTTGTGAATTAGTTAACCACCAAAATGAGTGGAAAAAGGCCTGCTGCTGGTGGAAAGGGGAATAGGCGTGTTGGGAAGGGGAAAAAAGGTTGTGTCCGTGGGGTAGGTGTTAAAGCAACAGTAACATCTGCAGAAGAAAGACCATCTTCCAGCCAAACTAAAATGTCTACTTCTTTTATCGGACAATGTGATAAGATCCCTTTCTTACGGCCACGCCAATCGCTACAAATTCCAGATGAGGCACAAAAACACCAGGTGCTTCAACGGATATCAAGTGCTCCTTTAAGTGGGCTCTCCTCCACATCAACTTCAACATCACAAATACTCCAGTCCTCAAAGGTGTCACCCAAATCGCACTTGCTTCCTCACAGCTCCCAAATCTCCAGCTGCCCGTCTGAGTATGAGGTAGAACAGATGGTTGAGTCTGCAGAGCTGTTTACTCATACTATAGCCTGGGAATCAGAGGTCGACTCCAGCGCTTCTGTGAATCCAGACGAGGAAATGATCTGCACTGATGCCCAGAATCTTTATGAGTCGGATCCAGGACCAGACGCAGAAGGTTGTGACCATAATGTAGACCCTCATTCCCAAACTGTAACTCCTGTTGGTGGAGACAATGAGGAAGACGATGATAAGACTCAAATACCTGATTGGAGCGACAACTTTAGTTTTTTGTCAGGGCAGGAACAGGTTGGCTCTGAGGACGACGGGTGTGATAACGCACAGGGTGATGATGATGAGGTCGGAGATCCCACTTACTGTCAACCCACAGTCAGCCAAGAGATGAGGTCAGCAGAGGAGGTGGAGGAAGATGCTAGTGACGACGAGGTCAGGTTGCGCCTTCCTGGACAGAGACGTAGTACTGGAAGCACGTCAACAACTGCATCCTCAAACACAACTCTGCCTCTCACCACAAGTCGTGGTGGCTCTTCAGGTCGCATGGGTGATAAGCCTTGCATAGCCTGGGCATTTTTTCAGATCGATAAAGATGACCCAACTCGTGTTATCTGTAACATTTGTCAACAAAAGCTAAGTAGAGGCCAAAAAATACATAGTTTGAGTACTTCATGCATGAATCGGCACATGGACATGAAGCATAAGTTGCAGTGGAAAGCTCAGTGTGCTACAATGCGGCCTAGCCGGCCGGGCCAACCACCATCTGCCATATCTTGTGCATCCGCGGCCTCTTCATCCTCTGTGACTGGGGGGACAGCAGTCACACCTGTTTTGGGGCGCAGACCTGCCACCTCTTTACCCCCAACAGCCAGCGTGATTGGCAGGTCATCATTTTCTTTGGAGGTGGTAACACCAGCTGGTGTTGAGCGCTGTCCAACATCGATAGCACCACCTTTGGATCAAGGCAACCTAACATGTCCGCCTGCATCTTCCTCACAGACCGGCAGTTTGCCGGGGACACCCTTATCAACCCCGTCTAAGCACAATAGCCAGCCCTCGGTCCCTCAGATGTGGACAAGTAAAAGACCATTTCCTCCTAGCCATGAGAAAGCTAAGAGGTTGAATTTCACCATCTGCAAGCTCTTGGCTACAGAAATGCTGGCTTTCCGCCTGGTGGACACAGAGGATTTTCGAGACCTTATGTCCGTCGCAGTGCCCCAGTACCAGATGCCCAGTCGGCACTACTTCTCAAAGAAAGGTGTGCCTGCGCTCCACCAGCATGTCGCACATAACATCACCGCTTCTTTGAGAAACTCTGTGTGTGACAGGGTGCATTTCACCACAGACACTTGGACGAGTAGGCATGGACAGGGGCGTTACATGTCGCTGACTGGGCACTGGGTAACTATGGTGACAGCAGGACAAGGGGCTGCTGTCCAAGTCTTGCCGTCCCCACGAGTTGTGCGTCAATCCTCTTTATGTCAAAGTTCCTCCACTGCTTCTGCCTCCTCAACCTCCTCTCGGTCTTCCACCTGCACCCAAAGCCTGTCTGGTCATGCCACAAGCTTTCTAACTGCGCAGAAGGGATCCTGCACACCTCCTTACTATGCTGGCAGTAGGGCTCAACGTCATCAGGCGGTTTTTACATTGAAATGTCTGGGAAATGTGAGTCACACAGCTGAGGAGTTGTGGTCAGCTCTGGAGAACCAATTTCATGAATGGTTGTCTCCACTGGACCTGAAACCAGGGAAGGCCGTGTGCGACAATGCTGCAAACCTGGGTGCGGCCCTTCGCCGGGGCAATGTCACACACGTGCCTTGTATGGCTCACGTGTTGAACCTGGTTGTCCAGCAATTTTTAGCCCACTATCCCAGACTAGATGGCCTTCTGCAGAGGGCACGGTCGCTGTGTGCTCACTTCCGCCGTTCGCATCCCGCAGCTCAGCGACTTACATCTCTACAGAAGTCGTTGGGCCTGCCACTTCACCGGCTAAAATGCGATGTGCCTACCCGGTGGAATTCAACTCTGCACATGTTGCAGCGACTGTGGCAGCACCGACAAGCCCTGGTGCAATACGTTCTGACGTATAGCCTGGGCCAACGAGATTCAGAGGTGGGGCAAATCACGCTGGAGGAGTGGTCTCAGATCAGGGACCTATGCACCCTTCTGCACAGTTTTGAAATGGCGACGAAGATGTTTAGTGCTGACGATGCCATTATCAGCATGATTATTCCGGTGATTTACATGCTGGAGCACATGTTAAACAGAATTCGGAGTCAGGTGGTGGCACAAGAGGAGGTGGAGGAAGTAGAGGAGGAGGAGTTGCATGCGGAAGGGCTAACATCTGCAAGGTCCAGACGGTCGGCAGCACCAAGGCGGCAGGCATGTGAGGGTGGGGGAGATGGTTTTACCAGGGCGCATGGTAGCAGCCAAACTAGTGAGGAAGGTGCAGGAGCCCAGGAAGAAGTGGAGGACGAACTGATGGAAGACTCATCAGATGAGGGAGACCTTGATCACATTTCTGTTGTGCGAGGTTGGGGGGAGAGGACAGAGGAAGGAAGCATGATTGTTACCTCGCCACCAACACAACAGGGACTTGGTGCTCCTGGATGCGCAACACACATGAGTGCCTTCTTGCTGCACTACCTGCAACATGACCCTCGAATTGTGAGAATTAGAAATAATCCTGACTACTGGGTTGCCACACTGTTAGATCCCCGGTACAAAAGTAAATTTGCAGAAATTGTTCCTGCCATAGAAAGGGATGCACGCATGCAGGAGTATCAGCAGAGACTGTTGCAGAATCTTACATGTGCTTTTCCACAAAACACCAGTGGTGCACGTAGTGAATCTCACAGTTCCAACTTGCCAACCGTGGGACCGTCAAGTGTTCAGCACTCAAACCGTAACAGAACCACAGTATCTGGTGGTAACATCAATTTTGCGGAATCATTTCACCACTTTTTTAGCCCATCCTTTGCAAGGCCACAGGAGACAAGAAGTCTGACACATAGTCAACGCCTAGAGACGATGGTACAGGAGTATCTCCAAGTAAACATTGAAGCCACGACTGTGTCACTGGACCCTTGCTCTTTTTGGGCTTCCAATCTGGATAAATGGCCGGAGCTAGCCACTTACGCCTTGGAGATCTTGTCATGCCCCGCAGCCAGCGTTCTGTCTGAACGTGTGTTCAGCGCTGCTGGTGGTGTGCTGACAGATAAGCACACGCGGCTCTCCACTGATAATGTAGACAGACTCACGTTCATAAAGATAAACAAATCATGGATCCGAAACGACTTTTCTACCCCTGTGTCATCCTGGGGAGAGTAAAAGCTTGATGATTGGTTAAAATCACCCTACCAAACGTTTTAAGCTTTCAAATTACTAATCATGTTTATCTGTATCTTGACTGGAAAATAATTTGGGCTTTGTAGCAGTGTGCAGCACTGATCCTATTAGGCCATCTATAATAAGCTCCACCAGATTTAAAATTAAAAATAATTTTTAGCTGCATCTAGCCCGCAAAATAATTTTGGGGCTCCGAGATGCGCAAGACACATAAGTGCCTTCTTGCTGCACTACCTGCAGCATGACCCTCATATTGTCAGAATTCAAAGTAATCATGACTACTGGGTTGCCACACTCTTAGATCCCCCAAACTTTTCGATCAACCTTTTCATTTTAATAAAGACCAAAAAAATGGTCATTTTTGAAATTATAAGCATTAGCAGGTTGTTAGAAACTGAAATCAAACAGTTTTCAACTCAAAACTTTATTCTAGGTGATGTTACATTTTCACATAGGACCCCTTGTTCGAAAGGAGCTTCTGAACTCTCTCGTCCATTGAATTTGTCAGGTTTTGGATATTTTCTGCTCAATTGTTTTGCATGAGGACAGAATACCCTCCCAGAGCTGTTGCTTAGATGTGAACTGCCTCCCGCCATCATAGACACTCCTTTTAATGATGCTCCAAAGGTTCTGAATGGGGTAGAGGTCAGGGGAGCATGGGGGTCACACCATAAGTTTGTCCCCTTTTATGCCCATATCAGCCAGAGATGCAGATGTTTTATGTGCAGCATGAGATGGTGCATTATCATGCAGAAAAATGATCTTGCTGTGAAATACACGGTTCTTCTTCTTGAACCATGGCAGGAAGTGCTGTTTGAGAAAATCCACATACATTATGGAGTTCATCTTTAGCGCCTTCAGGGATCCTAAAGGGGCCGACAATCTCTCTCCCCATGATTCCAGCCCTAAACATTACTCCACCTCCTCCTTGTTGGCGCTGTAGCCGTGTTTGCGTGGGGTGTCCATCAACCAGCCATCCTCCACTCCATCCATCTGGACCATCGAGCGCTGCACGGCACTCATCCGTGAACAAAACAGTTTTGAAATCAGTCTTCATGTAATGTTTGGCCCACTGGAGCCGTTTCTGCTTGTGTGAAGTGGATAGAGGAGGTCGACAGGATGGCGTATGCACAGCTGCAAACCTCTGAAGGACCCTGCATCTTGTTGTTCGGGGGACGTTGGAGGCACAAGCAGCTTCAAAAACTTGTCTGCTGCTATGACAAGGCTTTTTTGCCGCTGCTCTTTCAACCTGACTTAATTGCCTGTAGGAAAGAGTCCTCAATTTGCCCTTATCAGCACGCACACGTGTGTACTGTGAATCAGCTACATACTTCTTGATTGCCAAGACACTTCATCCTGATCATCGCACAATGTTGATTGTAGTCATGCCTTGACCTAAACACTCCACAATTTGTTGCTTCTCAGCAGCCGACACATCCTTTTTCTTTCCCATTTTGGCAGAAAATGTAGGCTGCTTAATAATGTGAGAGAGCCTTCTTAAGTAGTCTTGCCTTTCATTGGACACACCTGCCAAACTAATTAGCACAGGTGTCTGCAATTGCTTACAGTGATATAAAGAGCCCTGACACACATCACCATCAATGAGTTTAACTGACAAACAAACAAATTCTTCCCTTATCACTCCTAAACACTTTTTGCATAATAATCCACAAAACACCAGCGATTCACGTAGTGAATCTTACAGTTCTAACTTGCCAACCGTGGTCTGTATGGAATTGTTCAATAAAGGGCCCAAAATTAAGATAACATAGATGGGAGAGGTCTCTATGAATAGGAATTCCTAAGTATTTGATACCCTGTGAGGGCCAGGCAAAGGGAAAGTTGGACTGGATGGAATCCTATATGGATTTGGGGAGGGAGACATCGAGGGCCTCAGACTTCGCTGCATTGATTTTAAAATTTTACCATGTAACAAAGTGATCTATTTCAGCCATAACAGCAGGGATGGATATATGTGATTGAGTGATATATACTAGGACATCATCAGCAAATAGAGAGCACTTGTACTCGGTGCCTCCCACCTCAATCCACCTAATATTGGGGTTATGGCGAATTGATGAGAGCAGGTGCTCCGTCACTAGGATGTATAAGAGAGGGGACAGAGGACATCCCTGCCTTGTCCCATTGGTGATTGTGAAAGGTGATGAAAATGTTCTGACGCACCCCCTGGGCCTTGGGACACCCGGAGCCGGACCCTTTTTGGTGGATGCTGGTGGTTGTAGTCTTCGTGGCGGCGACCCGGTTCCGTGGCTCAGGGCGGTCAAACCAGTGGCGGAACTATTTATGTGGTTTTGATGTTTAAATGTCCGACTACGCCACCCGTGGATTGCGGTCAGAGTGAGCGTAGCATAACTCCCCACGGGAGGAGTATAGCCTCAGGGCAGTGTATGCGGAGGATGGGGGTGATGGTGCAGGGCAGCAGCAGTAACGACACGGAGTCAGTGATGCAGTCCAGGGCCTTTACTCACAGTTCTTATTATCCAGACCACGTCTGCAGGTAACGGCTGCCCACGTCGTACTGTGCTCACCAGGTGAGGGGCTCAGACAACTCCCAGATAACTTTGGAGCACTTCACAGGACCCCCTTTGTGTGTCCTTTGTCTGGCCTTTCTTACCAACACTTCTGTCCGGCTGCCTCGGGCCTCCTCTTGGTAAACTTGGCGCCAGTTTCCCTGACCCTATGTGGTGCCTTCCTAGCGGGTGTAGCGAGGGGCTACGCCACATAAAATGTCAGAGCCTCCGGTTTCTAGCTGAGGGTCGTTTCCTGCCTCCACTAGTTCGGGGACCGGTCTCCCCCTTTGGCCTGACCCCTCCACGCAGGTGGATTCGGGCGTGCGGTGGCGACTCGCCCGTCCGCACCCCTGGGATCCCTTCATTCCTCGTTCCTGGAGCCTTCTCCGCTCCTCTTCCTTCCTTCTCCCTCTTCCAGGCCTGGGCCTCTGTTACTAGGCCTGCCTCCAGAGCAGAGCTCATGCAGAGCCCCTGCTCCCTGCCACTTCTGCTCAGACTTCTCTGCACTGAACTAAGATGGTGCCCACCTTTTATACTCCCTTCTCAATGCACCCAGGAACTGCTTCCTCCCTGCTCCTGCACTACAGGGTTCCCCTTCCTCAGTGTTCCGTCCCCCCACTCCAGCCAGGGACAGGGACTGTCGTGCCCATCTCAGGGGAATATTGGTCGCCCTGCCCCACGGCAATGTGGTGTAATGCATGCAGGTGTCGGGTCCTGATCCACACTCCATCCTTACCTGAGAGTGAGATATCACACCTCTGGGTGAGGTGCAATACGTCTGTAGCAACCGAGCCCTCAGGGTGCTACAGTTCCATTTATCTTCAGCCTAGGTGACGTATTGCGATACAGGGCCGTGATTTTGGCTATAAAAGGGTCCCCTAGACCCCTACCCCAAGCTTTTTAAGAGAATCATATATGGCGTGCCAGGAGACTCTATGGAATGCTTTCTCAGCATCCAACGAGAGTATCTAATTACAAATTTTTAACTGCATCTAGCCCAGGAAATACTTTGTGCCTAGTAGCAGTGTCTGCTAGTCAGCGGATTATCCCGGCTGTTAAGCAAGCTACACCACCTGTAGTTTAGACACTTAATTTTTTCAAAGGAAATGCTTCGGGACCATGGGATACTCAGTGAAGAGCATCAGGAGGCACCCCAAGGCATAGGGGCTGGGACTGGCAGTAGGATGCCTTGCGGTGGACAGCCGAGCTCGATCCTTATAAAAGCTTTTTAACTGCAGCAGCTTTAGTGGACGCTACTGGAGCTGGAATTACGCGGCTGCTGGCATGAGACTTGCCCTCCAATAGATCCTTGTAAATGGATTTAAAGTGTATTCATTCAAATTAGAGAGACAATTTAAATTAAAAAGCTTAGAGCTGCCTCCACCACAGGGGGGCTCGCTCGACCCACCAGCGGACAGGCACCAGTATTGGGAGAGGGGGGCTGGCCATCAGGGTTCACCGCGGCTCTGGCACAAACCCAGCGACATGGAGGTGGCACGGGCAGGATCGGACTGGCCGTGTCGGCTTCTCACTTTTTGGATTTTAGAAGGGCATGACATGCCTATATCTGTGTCTCCCCCTCCTTTTACTCCTCCACCTCTTTTATTTTCGCATGACTATATGTACTTGTCACTTTTCCATGTGTTAGTTGTGTCTTCTGAGCAGTTTGTCAGCTTTTGGACACCTTTGAAGGTGTTTTCTATGTGTTTCTATGTGTTTTTGTTTGCCTGCCATTGGTTTTAACGGTGTTCGAAGGTGTTCGACGAACAGTTCGACGAACAGTTCGGCGAACACACGGGTGTTCGACGAACCGAACTCGAACACTACGGGGGTGGCTCAACACTAATCCTCAGGTCCAAAACCCTTCCAAGCGACAAGATACTGCAAACTCCCTCTATACCGTCTAGAATTTAGGATGCGGGAAATTTCATATTCCCCGTCCTCCACCACCGGATGAACAGTGGCAGAGGCGTCACCATCCGACACATCAGCTTTTTTCAACAGAGAAACATGAAACACCGGATTAATCCTCCAGGACGTAGGAGCTCCAGCCTAACAGCAGATTGGTTAACTATCTGAAGTACCTTAAAGGGCCCTACGAACTTGGGACCCAATTTTTTAGAAGGAATCCTCAATCGCAGATTCTTAGAGGACAACCTAACCATGTCACCAACAGCAAACAAAACCTCTTGCCGTTTCCTATCAAAGTACCTCTTAGATTTTTTGTTAGCCTCCTGAAGATTACCACGCACATCCGTCCAAACTCTCACCAAATCACCGGAAAAACTCTCCTCCTCAGGCACAGCTGAAACCAATTTGGAAAATGACCCAAAAGACGGATGTCTCCCAGAACAACAAAAAAAAGGCGAACACCCAGCAGAAGAGGATGTATGGTTGTTAAGAGCAAATTCAGCAAGTGGCAGAAACTCAGACCACCCCTCTTGATTGTCTGCCACAAAACAACGCAAGAACTGCTCAACATCCTGGTTCTTCCTTTCTGTCTGGCCATTAGACTCAGGATGATATCCGGATGAAAACGACAAATGAACTCCCAACCTGTCACAAAAGGCACGCCAAAAACGAGGCACAAACTGAGGTCCCCTATCAGAAACAATGTCAGTAGGAACACCATGTAGTCTGACAATCTCCTTGACAAAGGCCTTAGCGAGTGTCTTAGCTCAAGGCAGTTTGATGAAGGGAACTAAGTGACACATCTTGCTAAAACGGTCCACGACCACCCAGATGACCGTGAAACCTTCAGAGGAAGGAAGGTCAGTAATAAAGTCCATAGCCAGATGTGTCCAAGGTGCACTA
The DNA here is from genome assembly GCF_046119375.1 of Phyllobates terribilis. Taxonomy (NCBI): domain Eukaryota; kingdom Metazoa; phylum Chordata; class Amphibia; order Anura; family Dendrobatidae; genus Phyllobates; species Phyllobates terribilis. The sequence continues at coordinate 167,477,891 of NW_027362767.1, read as the reverse complement.
GGAACCTCCAGAGGGCAAAGCAACCCCGCAGCGGGAGCATGCGAAGACTTGGATCTTGCACACACAGTACATTGGCGCACCCACTTAATGACTTCCTTCTGCCATCCAGGCCACCAAAAACTGCGACCCACAAGTCTCTTGGTCTCAGAAATTCCTGGATGACCTGCCAACCGAGACTCATGACACTCAACAAACAAATCTCTCCTAAAGGTCCTAAGCACAAACAACCTCCCATGGGGAGTGTTAGATGGGGCATTCTCCTGTGCTTTAAGAATCTCATCCTCCAAAACGGAGTCCAAAGCAGCAATCACAACACCTTCTTGTAAAATGGTCTCCTCCTCCTCCTCAACACCGACCATGGGAGAAAAGCTGTGAGACAAATCATCCGCTTTAACATTCTTGGTACCCGGGATGTAAGTAACAGAAAAATTAAACCGCGAGAAAAAAAGTGCCCACCTAGCCTGACGGGCATTCAAGCGCTTGGCAGCATCAAGATAGATCAGATTTTTATGATCAGTGAAAACCTGAACGGGAAATTCAGCACCTTCCAAGAGGTGACGCCAGTGTTCAAATGCGAGTTTAATCGCCAGCAATTCCCGATTACCAATATCGTAATTAAGTTCAGTCTCGGAAAATTTTTTTGAAAAAAAGGCACAGGGATGTACTCCATCCTTGTTTTCCTGAGACAACACCGCACCAACCCCCACCGAAGAAGCATCAACCTCAACCAAAAATGGCTTAGTCACATCAGGCTGCATAAGGATGGGAGCAGAGGTGAACCTCTCCTTTAAAAACACAAAAGCTTCAATGGCCTCAGAAGTCTACTGAACCGCATTAGCATCTTTCCTGGTGAGATCGGTCAGCGGTTTGACAATAATAGAACAATTTTTTTATGAATTTTCTGTAATAATTGGCGAAACCAAAAAACCTCTGTATCGATTTCAAACCAATAGGCCTAGGCCATTCCTGTACAGCCTGAACTTTAACCGGGTCCATCTCAAAACCTTCACTGGAGACAATGTAGCCCAAAAAACTAATTCTCTGTACAGCGAACTCACATTTCTCCAGCTTAGCAAAAAGCGAATTGTCCATTAATAACTGTAATACCTCGCGTACGCTCCGCCAATGAGACTCCAGATCCGGCGAATAAATCAAAATGTCATCCAAATACACAACCACATTTTTGCCGATTAAAGGTCTAAGGATGTCATTAATAAGATTCTGAAAAAATGCTGGAGCATTGGTGAGACCAAAAGGCATAACCAGATTCTCAAAATGACCCACAGGAGTGTTAAAAGCAGTCTTCCATTCATCACCCTCCTTCATGCGCAACAAATTGTATGCCCCCCGGAGATCAATTTTAGAGAACCACTTGGCCCCCACTAACTGGTTAAATAAATCGGGAATCAATTGCAGTGGGTAAGGATTGCGTACAGTAATTTTATTAATCTCACGAAAGTCCAGACAAGGACGTAAACCGCCATCTTTTTTTTTCACAAAAAAAAAAACAACAGCCACAGGAGACTTGGAAGGCCTAATGTGACCAGCGGCCAAGCTTGTCTGTATGTATTCCTCCAAAGCCTTTCTCTCAGGAATAGTAAGATTAAATAAACAACTCTTAGGAAGAGTCGCTCCAGGGACAAATTCAATGGTACAATCATAGTCTCTATGGGGAGGCAAAACCTGCGACTCCTCCTCAGAAAAAACTCTCCAAAAATCCTGAATAGGTACAGGCAATTCCCCTCTATCCACAGCAGCAATGCGCCCGTTACAACACTTGTCATAACACTTAGGGCTCCAGGACTTAATTTCATTGGTAGACCAATCCAGTACAGGATTGTGCAATTTTAACCAGTGTAACCCCAATATTACTGGAGAAGGCAAATTATCCAATACCACCAAATCCAAATTCTCTTGATGAATACCATTAATAGTGAGGGGAAATTCACAGACCTTGTGAGTAACACTCTTCAAGGGAGAGCCATCGACAGAAACCACAGCAATAGGGGATGACAAAGTTTTAGGTTCAAATCTAAGTTTTTCCAAGAATCCCCCATCAATCACATTCAGAGTAGATCCACAATCCACAAATACCCGAAATTCAATTAATTCATCCTGAGCAGCAGTAGTGGCAGATAGGAATACCCCCTTAGAATTTAAACAGGCAATACGAGCATGACTGACCAATTTTTTTTCTTTCTTCTTACAAAGCACACAGCTCTTAATAAAATGACCAGAACTTCCGCAATAGAAGCACAAGCCTTCAGAAAGTCGGCGGTCTTTTTCCTGAGAGCGGGGTGCCATCGCCCCAATTTCCATCGGCTCTCCATTGTCAGCACAGAACCTCTCAGGACTCGAAGCTGACATAGCAGAGGATTTGCTCTCATTAACCCTTGCACGCAGTCTCCTGCCCACCCGTATAGCTAATTGCATTGCCTCCTGCAAGTTTACAGGTGTGGGATAAGCAATCAGTAAATCCTTAACCCTTTCACCTAGGCCTGCAAGAAACAAGCTTTTCAAAGCTGAATCGTTCCACCCTACCTGGGCAGACCACCGACGGAAGTGAGAACAATATTTTTCCACATTACCTGATCCCTGCCTCAAACGTCTTAATTCAGACTCAGCAGATGAGACACGATCAGGATCATCGTACAACTAACCCAAAGCAGAAAAAAAACTATCCACTGAACTAAAGCACGGATCACTAGGATGGAGAGAGAAGGCCCATCCCTGAGGATCTTTGCGCAAAAGTGACATTATGAACCCTATGCGCTGTGATTCATCACCAGAGGATCCGGGTCTCAAACGAAAATATAATAGACAAGCATTTTTAAAAGAAAAAAAATCTTGTTGTTCGCCAAAAAATAAATCAGGCAGACGTACCTTTGGTTCCACAAAATGCGCTCCAGAACAGCTACTCACGTGTTGTTGGAGCTTTATCACCTCCAGAGAGAGTCCCTGCAAGCATAGAGCCAAATCTTGCACCGAGACCATGATGGAAAACTGGAGGTCTTTCCCCAGAGAAAATCCTTTCCCTTTCTTTTTTTTTTTTATGGCTGGACTTACTGTTATGATCTGCTACAGAGACTAAGGAAAGGCAGGAGATCTGTCCCTACAATAGAACTAAACTAGATCCCTACGATGTAACGGGGAACGTGATCCTGCGATCAGACCCGCTAAAGTCCTCGGCTAGTCTGAACGCAGACCTATAGATGTGGGGGAGGGATCCCTACAAGATCTAGGGACTGGGATAAGTTGGACACCTCCTAGCAAAAAGAGTAGCAGTCAAAGACAAACACACAACAAAAAGCGTAGAGGTCAGAAGACCTAGCAAAACTAGCAGAGAACGGCAATAGAGTAACAAGCTAGCTCAACAGTAGTAAATACAAATGAAGTCCAGCAAAGCCAGGAGGGCGGAGCCGGATTAAATAGGCAAAATGGTCATGTGACCAGCCAACTAAAAAAAAACTAACAGGAGAGTTGTAACATTATCAGACTTTCAGATAGGGGAAATGTCAGTGAGCGTTCCAATTTCAGTTCCAGAGCGATTCACCCAATGAGTCATTGATATTTAGTCGTTTTCAGCAAATATTTTGGATTTTTGAAAATTTCACTTTTTTGTGAAAATATCCACTAAATGAGGGAATAATATGTGTGAGGCTACCCCAGGAGAGTTCCAAATGTGTGTGGGTAGAATATATATCCCACGGGGGTAAAATTGAAAAAAGTTGAAAAAAAATTTTTTTTTGGACTTAGTCATTTTTTCTGCGTTTATCAGACTTTCAGATAGGGGAAATGTCAGTGAGCATTCCGATTTCAGTTCCAGAGCAATTCGCCCAATGAGTCCTTGATATTTAGTCGTTTTCAGCCAATATTTTGGATTTTTGAAAATTTCACTTTTTTGTGAAAATATCCACTAAATGAGAGAATAATATGTGTGAGGGTACCCCAGGAGAGTTCCAAATGTGTGTGGGTATAATATATATCCCACGGGGGTAAAATTGAAAAAAGTTGAAAAAAAATTTTTTTTGGACTTAGTCATTTTTCCGGCTTTTATCATACTTTCAGATAGGGGAAATGTCAGTGAGTGTTTCGATTTCAATTCCAGAGCAATTCGCCCTATGAGTCCTTGATATTTAGTCGTTTTCAGCCAACTTTCTGGATTTTTGAAAATTTCACTTTTTTGTGAAAATATCTAATAATTGAGAGAATAATATGTGTACCCTAGGAGAGTTCCAAATGTGTGTGGGTAGAATATATATCCCACAGGGGTAAAATTGAAAAAAATTGAAAACATTTTTTTTTTGGACTTAGTCATTTTTTCTGCGTTTATCAGACTTTCAGATAGGGGAAATGTCAGTGAGCATTCCGATTTCAGTTCCAGAGCAATTCGCGCAATGAGTCCTTGATATTTAGTCATTTTCAGCCAACTTTATGGATTTTTGAAAATTTCACTTTTTTGTGAAAATATCCACTAATTGAGAGAATAATATGTTTGAGGGTACCCCAGGAGAGTTCCAAATGTGTGTGGGTAGAATATATATCCCACAGGGGTAAAATTGAAAAAAATTGAAAACATTTTTTTTTTGGACTTAGTCATTTTTTCTGCGTTTATCAGACTTTCAGATAGGGGAAATATCAGTGAGCATTCCGATTTCAGTTCCAGAGCAATTCGCGCAATGAGTCCTTGATATTTAGTCATTTTCAGCCAACTTTATGGATTTTTGAAAATTTCACTTTTTTGTGAAAATATCCACTAATTGAGAGAATAATATGTGTGAGGGTACCCCAGGAGAGTTCCAAATGTGTGTGGGTAGAATATATATCCCACGGGGGTAAAATTGCAAAAAAAGTTGAAAACATTTTTTTTTTGGACTTAGTCATTTTTCCGGCGTTTATCAGACTTTCAGATAGGGGAAATGTCAGTGAGCGTTCCGATTTCAATTCCAGAGCGATTGGCCCAATGAGTCCTTGATATTTAGTCGTTTTCAGCCAATTTTCTAGATTTTTGAAAATTTCACTTTTTTGTGAAAATATCCACTAAATGAGGGAATAATATGTGTGAGGGTACCCCAGGAGAGTTCCAAATGTGTGTGGGTAGAATATATATCCCACGGGGGTAAAATTGAAAAAAGTTGAAAACATTTTTTTTTGGACTTAGTCATTTTTCCGGCGTTTATCAGATTTTCAGATAGGGGAAATGTCAGTGAGCTTTCCAATTTCAGTTCCAGAGCGATACGCCCAATGAGTCCATGATATTTAGTCGTTTTCAGCCAATATTTTGGATTTTTGAAAATTTCACTTTTTTGTGAAAATATCCACTAAATGAGAGAATAATATGTGTGAGGGTACCCCAGGAGATTTCCAAATGTGTGTGGGTAGAATATATATCCCACGGGGGTAAAATTGAAAAAAGTTGAAAAATATTTTTTTTTGGACTTAGTCATTTTTTCCGGCGTTTATCAGACTTTCAGATAGGGGAAATGTCAGTGAGCGTTCCGATTTCAGTTCCAGAGCGATTCGCCCAATGAGTCCTTGATATTTAGTCGTTTTCAGCCAATTTTCTGTATTTTTGAAAATTTCACTTTTTTGTGAAAATATCCACTAAATGGGGAATAATATGTGTGAGGGTAGAATATATATACCACGGGGGTAAAATTGGAAAAAGTTGAAAAAACATTTTTTTTTGGACTTAGTCATTTTTTCCGGCGTTTATCAGACTTTCAGATAGGGGAAATGTCAGTGAGCGTTCCGATTTCAATTCCAGAGCGATTGGCCCAATGACTCCTTGATATTTAGTCTTTTTCAGCCAATTTTCTAGATTTTTGAAAATTTCACTTTTTTGTGAAAATATCCACTAAATGAGAGAATAATATGTGTGAGGGTACCCCAGGAGAGTTCCAAATGTGTGTGGGTAGAATATATATCCCACGGGGGTAAAATTGAAAAAAGTTGAAAACATTTTTTTTTTGGACTTAGTCATTTTTTCTGCGTTTATCAGACTTTCAGATAGGGGAAATGTCAGTGAGCATTCCGATTTCAGTTCCAGAGCGATTCGCCCAATGAGTCCTTGATATTGAGTTGTTTTCAGCCAATTTTCTGGATTTTTGAAAATTTCACTTTTTTGTGAAAATATCCACTAAATGAGGGAATAATATGTGTGAGGGTACCCCAGGAGAGTTCCAAATGTGTGTGGGTAGAATATATATCCCACGGGGTAAAATTGAAAAAAGTTGAAAACATTTTTTTTTGGACTTAGTCATTTTTCCGACGTTTATCAGATTTTCAGATAGGGGAAATGTCAGTGAGCTTTCCAACTTCAGTTCCAGAGCGATTCGCCCAATGAGTCCTTGATATTTAGTCGTTTTCAGCCAATTTTCTGGATTTTTGAAAATTTCACTTTTTTGTGAAAATATCCACTAAATGAGGGAATAATATGTGTGAGGGTAGAATATATATCCCACGGGGGTAAAAATGGAAAAAGTTGAAAAAATATTTTTTTTTGGACTTAGTCATTTTTCCGGCGTTTATCAGACTTTCAGATAGGAGAAATGTCAGTGAGCGTTCCGATTTCAGTTCCAGAGCGATTTGTCCAATGAGTCCTTGATATTTAGTCGTTTTCAGCTAATATTTTGGATTTTTGAAAATTTCACTTTTTTATGAAAATATCCACTAAATGAGGGAATAATATGTGTGAGGGTACCCCAGGAGAGTTCCAAATGTGTGTGGGTAGAATATATATCTCACGGGGTAAAATTGAAAAAAGTTGAAAACATTTTTTTTGGACTTAGTCATTTTTCCGACGTTTATCAGATTTTCAGATAGGGGAAATGTCAGTGAGCTTTCCAATTTCAGTTCCAGAGCGATTCGCCCAATGAGTCCGTGATATTTAGTCGTTTTCAGCCAATATTTTGGATTTTTGAAAATTTCACTTTTTTTGTGAAAATATCCACTAAATGAGGGAATAATATGTGTGAGGGTACCCCAGGAGAGTTCCTAATGTGTGTGGGTAGAATATATATCCCACGGGGGTAAAATTGAAAAAAGTTGAAAATATTTTTTTTTTTTACTTAGTCATTTTTCCGGCGTTTATCAGACTTTCAGATAGGGGAAATGTCAGTGAGCGTTCCGATTTCAGTCCCAGAGCGATTCGACCAATCAGTCCTTGATATTTAGTCGTTTTCAGCCAATATTTTGGATTTTTGAAAATTTGACTTTTTTTTGAAAATATCCACTAAATGAGGGAATAATATGTGTAAGGGTACCCCAGGAGAGTTCCAAATGTGTTTGGGTAGAATATATATCCCACGGTGGTAAAATTGGAAAAAGTTGAAAAAAAAATTTTTTTGGACTTAGTCATTTTTCCGGCGTTTATCAGACTTTCAGATAGGGGAAATGTCAGTGAGCTTTCCAATTTCAGTTCCAAAGCGATTGGCCCAATGAGTCCTTGATATTTAGTCGTTTTCAGCCAATTTTCTAGATTTTTGAAAATTTCACTTTTTTGTGAAAATATCCACTAAATTAGAGAATAATATGTGTGAGGGTACCCCAGGAGAGTTCCAAATGTGTCTGGGTAGAATATATATCCCACGGGGGTAAAATTGAAAAAAGTTAAAAACATTTTTTTTTGGACTTAGTCATTTTTTCTGCGTTTAACAGACTTTCAGATAGGGGAAATGTCAGTGAGCATTCCGATTTCAGTTCCAGAGCGATTCGCCCAATGAGTCCTTGATATTTAGTTGTTTTCAGCCAATTTTCTGGATTTTTGAAAATTTCACTTTTTTGTGAAAATATCCACTAAATGAGGGAATAATATGTGTGAGGGTACCCCAGGAGAGTTCCAAATGTGTGTGGGTAGAATATATATCCCACGGGGGTAAAATTGAAAAAAGTTGAAAACATTTTTTTTTTTGGACTGTCATTTTTCCGGCGTTTATCAGACTTTCAGATAGGGGAAATGTCAGTGAGCGTTCCGATTTCAGTCCCAGAGCGATTCGCCCAATGAGTCCTTGATATTTATTCGTTTTCAGCCAATATTTTGGATTTTTGAAAATTTGACTTTTTTTTTCAAAATATCCACTAAATGAGGGAATAATATGTGTGAGGGTACCCCAGGAGAGTTCCAAATGTGTGTGGGTAGAATATATATCCCACGGGGGTAAAATTGAAAAAAGTTGAAAAAAAAATTTTTTTGGACTTAGTCATTATTCCGGCTTTTATCAGACTTTCAGATAGGGGAAATGTCAGTGAGTGTTCCGATTTCAATTCCAGAGCGATTGGCCCAATGAGTCAATGATATTTAGTCGTTTTCAGCCAATTTTGTAGATTTTTGAAAATTTCACTTTTTTGTGAAAATATCCACTAAATGAGGGAATAATATGTGTGAGGGTACCCCAGGAGAGTTCCAAATGTGTGTGGGCAGAATATATATCCCACGGGGGTAAAACTGAAAAAAGTTGAAAAAAATTTTTTTTTGGACTTAGTCATTTTTCCGGCTTTTATCATACTTTCAGATAGGGGAAATGTCAGTGAGTGTTCTGATTTCAATTCCAGAGCGATTCGCCCAATGAGTCCTTGATATTTAGCCGTTTTCAGACAACTTTCTGGATTTTTGAAAATTTCACTTTTTTGTGAAAATATCCACTAAATGAGGGAATAATATGTGTGAGGGTACCCCAGGAGAGTTCCAAATGTGTGTGGGTAGAATATATATCCCACGGGGGTAAAATTGAAAAAAGTTGAAAACATTTTTTTTTGGACTTAGTCATTTTTCCGGCGTTTATCAGATTTTCAGATAGGGGAAATGTCATTGAGCTTTCCAATTTCAGTTCCAGAGCGATTCGCCCAATGAGTCCTTGATATTTAGTCGTTTTCAGCCAATATTTTGGATTTTTGAAAATTTCACTTTTTTGTGAAAATATCCACTAAATGAGGGAATAATATGTGTGAGGGTAGAACATATATCCCACGGGGGTAAAATTGGAAAAAGTTGAAAAAACATTTTTTTTTGGACTTAGTCATTTTTCCGGCGTTTATCAGACTTTCAGATAGGGGAAATGTCAGTGAGCGTTCCAATTTCAGTTCCAAAGCGATTCGCCCAATGAGTCTTTGATATTTAGTCGTTTTCAGCCAATATTTTGGATTTTTGAAAATTTCACTTTTTTGTGAAAATATCCACTAAATGAGAGAATAATATGTGTGAGGGTACCCCAGGAGATTTCCAAATGTGTGTGGGTAGAATATATATCCCACGGGGGTAAAATTGAAAAAAGTTGAAAACATATTTTTTTGGACTTAGTCATTTTTCCGGCGTTTATCAGATTTTCAGATAGGGGAAATGTCATTGAGCTTTCCAATTTCAGTTCCAGAGCGATTCGCCCAATGAGTCCTTGATATTTAGTCGTTTTCAGCCAATATTTTGGATTTTTGAAAATTTCACTTTTTTTGTGAAAATATCCACTAAATGAGAAAATAATATGTGTGAGGGTACCCCAGGAGATTTCCAAATGTGTGTGGGTAGAATATATATCCCACGGGGGTAAAATTGAAAAAAGTTGAAAACATTTTTTTTTGGACTGTCATTTTTCCGACGTTTATCAGACTTTCAGATAGGGGAAATGTCAGTGAGCTTTCCAATTTCAGTTCCAGAGAGATTCACCCAATGAGTCCTTGATATTTAGTCGTTTTCAGCCAATTTTCTAGATTTTTGAAAATTTCACTTTTTTGTGAAAATATCCACTAAATGAGAGAATAATATGTGTGAGGGTACCCCAGGAGAGTTCCAAATGTGTGTGGGTAGAATATATATCCCACGGGGGTAAAACTGAAAAAAGTTGAAAACATTTTTTTTTTGGACTTAGTCATTTTTCTGGCGTTTATCACACTTTCAGATAGGGGAAATGTCAGTGAGCTTTCCAATTTCAGTTCCAGAGCAATTCGCCCAATGAGTCCCTGATATTTAGTCATTTTCAGCCAATATTTTGGATTTTTGAAAATTTCACTTTTTTGTGAAAATATCCACAAAATGAGAGAATAATATGTGTGATGGTACCCCAGGAGATTTCCAAATGTTTGTGGGTAGAATATATATCCCACGGGGGTAAAATTGAAAAAAGTTGAAAAAATATTTTTTTTTGGACTTAGTCATTTTTCCGGCGTTTATCAGACTTTCAGATAGGGGAAATGTCAGTGAGCGTTCCAATTTGAGTTCCAGAGCGATTCGCCCAATGAGTCTTTGATATTTAGACGTTTTCAGCCAATTTTTTGGATTTTTGAAAATTTCACTTTTTTGTGAAAATATCCACTAAATGAGGAAATAATATGTGTGAGGGTACCCCAGGAGAGTTCCAAATGTGTGTGGGTAGAATATATATCCCACGGGGATAAAATTGAAAAAAGTTGAAAACATTTTTTTTATGGACTTAGTCATTTTTCTGGCGTTTATCAGACTTTCAGATAGGGGAAATGTCAGTGAGCGTTTCGATTTCAGGTCCAGAGCGATTCGCCCAATGAGTCCTTGATATTTAGTCGTTTTCAGCCAACTTTCTGGATTTTTTAAAATTTCACTTTTTTTGTGAAAATATCCACTAATTGAAAGAATAATATGTGTGAGGGTACCCCAGGAGAGTTCCAAATGTGTGCGGGTAGAATATATATCCCACGGGGGTAAAATTGCAAAGAAAGTTGAAAACATTTTTTTTATGGACTTCGTCATTTTTCCGGCGTTTATCAGACTTTCAGATAGGGGAAATGTCAGTGAGCGTTCCGATTTCAATTCCAGAGCGATTGGCCCAATGAGTCTTTGATATTTAGTCGTTTTCAGCCAATATTTTGGATTTTTGAAAATTTCACTTTTTTGTGAAAATATCCACTAAATGAGGGAGTAATATGTGTGAGGGTACCCCAGGAGAGTTCCAATTGTGTGTGGGTAGAATATATATCCCACGGGGGTAAAATTGAAAAAAGTTGAAAACATTTTTTTTTGGACTTAGTCATTTTTCTGGCGTTTATCAGACTTTCAGATAGGTTAAAATATATATCCCACGGGGTAAAATTGAAAAAAGTTGAAAAATTTTTTTTGGACTTAATCATTTTTCTGGCGTTTATCAGACTTTCAGATAGGGGAAATGTCTGTGAGCGTTCCGATTTCAGTTCCAGAGCGATTCGCCCAATGAGTTCTTGTTATCTAGTTGTTTTCAGCCAATTTTCTGGATTTTTGAAAATTTCACTTTTTTGTGAAAATATCCACTAAATGAGGGAATAATATGTGTGAGGGTAGAATATATATCCCACGGGGGTAAAATTGAAAAAAGTTGAAAACATTTTTTTTTGGACTTAGTCATTTTTCCGGCGTTTATCAGACTTTCAGATAGGGGAAATGTCAGTGAGCGTTCCGATTTCAGTCCCAGAGCGATTCACCCAATGAGTCCTTGATATTTAGTCGTTTTCAGCCAATATTTTGGATTTTTGAAAATTTCACTTTTTTGTGAAAATATCCACTAAATGTGGGAATAATATGTGTGAGGGTACCCAGGAGTGTTCCAAATCTGTGTGGGTAGAATATATATCTCACGGGGGTAAAATTGAAAAAAGTTGAAAACATTTTTTTTTTTGAATTACTCATTTTTTCTGCGTTTATCAGACTTTCAGATAGGGGAAATGTCAGTGAGCATTCCGATTTCAGTTCCAGAGCGATTCGCCCAATGAGTCCTTGATATTTAGGTGTTTTCAGCCAATTTTCTGGATTTTTGAAAATTTCACTTTTTTGTGAAAATATCCACTAAATGAGGGAATAATATGTGTGAGGGTACCCCAGGAGAGTTCCAAATGTGTGTGGGTAGAATATATATCCCACGGGGGTAAAATTGAAAAAAGTTGAAAACATTTTTTTTTGGACTTAGTCATTTTTCCGGCGTTTATCAGACTTTCAGATAGGGGAAATGTCAGTGAGCTTTCCAATTTCAGTTCCAGAGAGATTCACCCAATGAGTCCTTGATATTTAGTCGTTTTCAGCCAATATTTTGGATTTTTGAAAATTTCACTTTTTTGTGAAAATAACCACTAAATGAGAGAATAATATGTGTGAGGGTACCCCAGGAGATTTCCAAATGTGTGTGGGTAGAATATATATCCCACGGGGGTAAAATTGAAAAAAGTTGAAAAATTTTTTTTTTTGGACTTAGTCATTTTTCCAGCGTTTATCAGACTTTCAGATAGGGGAAATGTCAGTGAGCGTTCCGATTTCAGTTCCAGAGCGATTCGCCCAATGAGTCCTTGATATTTAGTCGTTTTCAGCCAACATTTTGGATTTTTTAAAATTTCACTTTTTTGTGAAAATATCCACTAAATGAGGGAATAATATGTGTGAGGGTACCCCAGGAGAGTTCCAAATGTGTGTGGGTAGAATATATATCCCACGGGGGTAAAATTGAAAAAAGTTGAAAACATTTTTTTTTTGGACTTAGTCATTTTTCTGGCGTTTATCAGACTTTCAGATAGGGGAAATGTCAGTGAGCTTTCCGATTTCAATTCCAGAGCGATTGGCCCAATGAGTGCTTGATATTTAGTCGTTTTCAGCCAATTTTCTAGATTTTTGAAAATTTCACTTTTTTGTGAAAATATCCACTAAATGAGGGAATAATATGTGTGAGGGTAGAATATATATCCCACGGGGGTAAAATTGAAAAAAGTTGAAAACATTTTATTTTGGACTTAGTCATTTTTCCGACGTTTATCAGACTTTCAGATAGGGGAAATGTCAGTGAGCTTTCCAATTTCAGTTCCAGAGAGATTCACCCAATGAGTCCTTGATATTTAGTCGTTTTCAGCCAATATTTTGGATTTTTGAAAATTTCACTTTTTTTGTGAAAATAACCACTAAATGAGAGAATAATATGTGTGAGGGTACCCCAGGAGATTTCCAAATGTGTGTGGGTAGAATATATATCCCACGGGGGTAAAATTGAAAAAAGTTGAAAAATATTTTTTTTTGGACTTAGTCATTTTTTCCGGCTTTTATCAGACTTTCAGATAGGGGAAATGTCAGTGAGCGTTCCGATTTCAGTTCCAGAGCGATTCGCCCAATGAGTCTTTGATATTTAGTCGTTTTCAGCCAATTTTCTGGATTTTTGAAAATTTCACTTTTTTGAGAAAATATCCACTAAATGAGGGAATAATATGTGTGAGGGTAGAATATATATCCCACGGGGGTAAAATTGAAAAAAGTTGAAAACATTTTTTTTTGGACTTAGTCATTTTTCCGGCGTTTATCAGACTTTCAGATAGGGGAAATGTCAGTGAGCGTTCCGATTTCAGTCCCAGAGCGATTCGCCCAATGAGTCCTTGATATTTAGTCGTTTTCAGCCAATATTTAGGATTTTTGAAAATTTCACTTTTTTGTGAAAATATCCACTAAATGTGGGAATAATATGTGTGAGGGTACCCAGGAGTGTTCCAAATCTGTGTGGGTAGAATATATATCTCACGGGGGTAAAATTGAAAAAAGTTGAAAACATTTTTTTTTTGGAATTACTCATTTTTTCTGCGTTTATCAGACTTTCAGATAGGGGAAATGTCAGTGAGCATTACGATTTCAGTTCCAGAGAGATTCACCCAATGAGTCCTTGATATTTAGTCGTTTTCAGCCAATATATTGGATTTTTGAAAATTTCACTTTTTTGTGAAAATATCCACTAAATGAGGGAATAATATGTGTGAGGGTACCCCAGGAGAGTTCCAAATGTGTGTGGGTAGAATATATATCCCACGGGGGTAAAATTGAAAAAAGTTGAAAACATTTTTTTTTGGACTGTCATTTTTCCGACGTTTATCAGACTTTCAGATAGGGGAAATGTCAGTGAGCTTTCCAATTTCAGTTCCAGAGAGATTCACCCAATGAGTCCTTGATATTTAGTCGTTTTCAGCCAATATTTTGGATTTTTGAAAATTTCACTTTTTTTGTGAAAATAACCACTAAATGAGAGAATAATATGTGTGAGGGTACCCCAGGAGATTTCCAAATGTGTGTGGGTAGAATATATATCCCACGGGGGTAAAATTGAAAAAAGTTGAAAAATATTTTTTTTTGGACTTAGTCATTTTTCTGGCGTTTATCAGACTTTCAGATAGGGGAAATGTCAGTGAGCGTTCCGATTTCAGTTCCAGAGCGATTCGCCCAATGAGTCCTTGATATTTAGTCGTTTTCAGCCAACATTTTGGATTTTTTAAAATTTCACTTTTTTGTGAAAATATCCACTAAATGAGGGAATAATATGTGTGAGGGTACCCCAGGAGAGTTCCAAATGTGTGTGGGTAGAATATATATCCCACGGGGGAAAAATTGAAAAAAGTTGCAAAAAAATTTTTTTTTGGACTTAGTCATTTTTCTGGCGTTTATCAGACTTTCAGATAGGTGAAATGTCAGTGAGCTTTCCGATTTCAATTCCAGAGCGATTGGCCCAATGAGTCCTTGATATTTAGTCGTTTTCAGCCAATTTTCTAGATTTTTGAAAATTTCACTTTTTTGTGAAAATATCCACTAAATGAGGGAATAATATGTGTGAGGGTAGAATATATATCCCACGGGGGTAAAATTGAAAAAAGTTGAAAACATTTTTTTTTGGACTTAGTCATTTTTCCGGCGTTTATCAGACTTACAGATAGGGGAAATGTCAGTGAGCGTTCCGATTTCAGTCCCAGAGCGATTCGCCCAATGAGTCCTTGATATTTAGTCGTTTTCAGCCAATATTTTGGATTTTTGAAAATTTCACTTTTTTGTGAAAATATCCACTAAATGTGGGAATAATATGTGTGAGGGTACCCAGGGGAGTTCCAAATCTGTGTGGGTAGAATATATATCTCACGGGGGTAAAATTGAAAAAAGTTGAAAACATTTTTTTTTTGGAATTACTCATTTTTTCTGCGTTTATCAGACTTTCAGATAGGGGAAATGTCAGTGAGCATTCCGATTTCAGTTCCAGAGCGATTCGCCCAATCAGTCCTTGATATTTAGTTGTTTTCAGCCAATTTTCTGGATTTTTGAAAATTTCACTTTTTTGTGAAAATATCCACTAAATGAGGGAATAATATGTGTGAGGGTACCCCAGGAGAGTTCCAAATGTGTGTGGGTAGAATATATATCCCACGGGGGTAAAATTGAAAAAAGTTGCAAAAAAATTTTTTTTTGGACTTAGTCATTTTTCCGACGTTTATCAGACTTTCAGATAGGGGAAATGTCAGTGAGCTTTCCAATTTCAGTTCCAGAGAGATTCACCCAATGAGTCCATGATATTTAGTCGTTTTCAGCCAATATTTTGGATTTTTGAAAATTTCACTTTTTTGTGAAAATATCCACTAAATGAGGGAATAATATGTGTGAGGGTACCCCAGGAGAGTTCCAAATGTGTGTGGGTAGAATATATATCCCACGGGGGTAAAATTGAAAAAAGTTGAAAACATTTTTTTTTGGACTGTCATTTTTCCGACGTTTATCAGACTTTCAGATAGGGGAAATGTCAGTGAGCTTTCCAATTTCAGTTCCAGAGAGATTCACCCAATGAGTCCTTGATATTTAGTCGTTTTCAGCCAATATTTTGGATTTTTGAAAATTTCACTTTTTTTGTGAAAATAACCACTAAATGAGAGAATAATATGTGTGAGGGTACCCCAGGAGATTTCCAAATGTGTGTGGGTAGAATATATATCCCACGGGGGTAAAATTGAAAAAAGTTGAAAAATATTTTTTTTTGGACTTAGTCATTTTTCTGGCGTTTATCAGACTTTCAGATAGGTTAAAATATATATCCCACGGGGTAAAATTGAAAAAAGTTGAAAAATTTTTTTTGGACTTAATCATTTTTCTGGCGTTTATCAGACTTTCAGATAGGGGAAATGTCTGTGAGCGTTCCGATTTCAGTTCCAGAGCGATTCGCCCAATGAGTTCTTGTTATCTAGTTGTTTTCAGCCAATTTTCTGGATTTTTGAAAATTTCACTTTTTTGTGAAAATATCCACTAAATGAGGGAATAATATGTGTGAGGGTAGAATATATATCCCACGGGGGTAAAATTGAAAAAAGTTGAAAACATATTTTTTTGGACTTAGTCATTTTTCCGGCGTTTATCAGATTTTCAGATAGGGGAAATGTCATTGAGCTTTCCAATTTCAGTTCCAGAGCGATTCGCCCAATGAGTCCTTGATATTTAGTCGTTTTCAGCCAATATTTTGGATTTTTGAAAATTTCACTTTTTTTGTGAAAATATCCACTAAATGAGAAAATAATATGTGTGAGGGTACCCCAGGAGATTTCCAAATGTGTGTGGGTAGAATATATATCCCACGGGGGTAAAATTGAAAAAAGTTGAAAACATTTTTTTTTGGACTGTCATTTTTCCGACGTTTATCAGACTTTCAGATAGGGGAAATGTCAGTGAGCTTTCCAATTTCAGTTCCAGAGAGATTCACCCAATGAGTCCTTGATATTTAGTCGTTTTCAGCCAATTTTCTAGATTTTTGAAAATTTCACTTTTTTGTGAAAATATCCACTAAATGAGAGAATAATATGTGTGAGGGTACCCCAGGAGAGTTCCAAATGTGTGTGGGTAGAATATATATCCCACGGGGGTAAAACTGAAAAAAGTTGAAAACATTTTTTTTTTGGACTTAGTCATTTTTCTGGCGTTTATCACACTTTCAGATAGGGGAAATGTCAGTGAGCTTTCCAATTTCAGTTCCAGAGCAATTCGCCCAATGAGTCCCTGATATTTAGTCATTTTCAGCCAATATTTTGGATTTTTGAAAATTTCACTTTTTTGTGAAAATATCCACAAAATGAGAGAATAATATGTGTGATGGTACCCCAGGAGATTTCCAAATGTTTGTGGGTAGAATATATATCCCACGGGGGTAAAATTGAAAAAAGTTGAAAAAATATTTTTTTTTGGACTTAGTCATTTTTCCGGCGTTTATCAGACTTTCAGATAGGGGAAATGTCAGTGAGCGTTCCAATTTGAGTTCCAGAGCGATTCGCCCAATGAGTCTTTGATATTTAGACGTTTTCAGCCAATTTTTTGGATTTTTGAAAATTTCACTTTTTTGTGAAAATATCCACTAAATGAGGAAATAATATGTGTGAGGGTACCCCAGGAGAGTTCCAAATGTGTGTGGGTAGAATATATATCCCACGGGGATAAAATTGAAAAAAGTTGAAAACATTTTTTTTATGGACTTAGTCATTTTTCTGGCGTTTATCAGACTTTCAGATAGGGGAAATGTCAGTGAGCGTTTCGATTTCAGGTCCAGAGCGATTCGCCCAATGAGTCCTTGATATTTAGTCGTTTTCAGCCAACTTTCTGGATTTTTTAAAATTTCACTTTTTTTGTGAAAATATCCACTAATTGAAAGAATAATATGTGTGAGGGTACCCCAGGAGAGTTCCAAATGTGTGCGGGTAGAATATATATCCCACGGGGGTAAAATTGCAAACAAAGTTGAAAACATTTTTTTTATGGACTTCGTCATTTTTCCGGCGTTTATCAGACTTTCAGATAGGGGAAATGTCAGTGAGCGTTCCGATTTCAATTCCAGAGCGATTGGCCCAATGAGTCTTTGATATTTAGTCGTTTTCAGCCAATATTTTGGATTTTTGAAAATTTCACTTTTTTGTGAAAATATCCACTAAATGAGGGAGTAATATGTGTGAGGGTACCCCAGGAGAGTTCCAATTGTGTGTGGGTAGAATATATATCCCACGGGGGTAAAATTGAAAAAAGTTGAAAACATTTTTTTTTGGACTTAGTCATTTTTCTGGCGTTTATCAGACTTTCAGATAGGTTAAAATATATATCCCACGGGGTAAAATTGAAAAAAGTTGAAAAATTTTTTTTGGACTTAATCATTTTTCTGGCGTTTATCAGACTTTCAGATAGGGGAAATGTCTGTGAGCGTTCCGATTTCAGTTCCAGAGCGATTCGCCCAATGAGTTCTTGTTATCTAGTTGTTTTCAGCCAATTTTCTGGATTTTTGAAAATTTCACTTTTTTGTGAAAATATCCAGTAAATGAGGGAATAATATGTGTGAGGGTAGAATATATATCCCACGGGGGTAAAATTGAAAAAAGTTGAAAACATTTTTTTTTGGACTTAGTCATTTTTCCGGCGTTTATCAGACTTTCAGATAGGGGAAATGTCAGTGAGCGTTCCGATTTCAGTCCCAGAGCGATTCACCCAATGAGTCCTTGATATTTAGTCGTTTTCAGCCAATATTTTGGATTTTTGAAAATTTCACTTTTTTGTGAAAATATCCACTAAATGTGGGAATAATATGTGTGAGGGTACCCAGGAGTGTTCCAAATCTGTGTGGGTAGAATATATATCTCACGGGGGTAAAATTGAAAAAAGTTGAAAACATTTTTTTTTTGGAATTACTCATTTTTTCTGCGTTTATCAGACTTTCAGATAGGGGAAATGTCAGTGAGCATTCCGATTTCAGTTCCAGAGCGATTCGCCCAATGAGTCCTTGATATTTAGGTGTTTTCAGCCAATTTTCTGGATTTTTGAAAATTTCACTTTTTTGTGAAAATATCCACTAAATGAGGGAATAATATGTGTGAGGGTACCCCAGGAGAGTTCCAAATGTGTGTGGGTAGAATATATATCCCACGGGGGTAAAATTGAAAAAAGTTGAAAACATTTTTTTTTGGACTTAGTCATTTTTCCGGCGTTTATCAGACTTTCAGATAGGGGAAATGTCAGTGAGCTTTCCAATTTCAGTTCCAGAGAGATTCACCCAATGAGTCCTTGATATTTAGTCGTTTTCAGCCAATATTTTGGATTTTTGAAAATTTCACTTTTTTGTGAAAATAACCACTAAATGAGAGAATAATATGTGTGAGGGTACCCCAGGAGATTTCCAAATGTGTGTGGGTAGAATATATATCCCACGGGGGTAAAATTGAAAAAAGTTGAAAAATTTTTTTTTTTGGACTTAGTCATTTTTCCAGCGTTTATCAGACTTTCAGATAGGGGAAATGTCAGTGAGCGTTCCGATTTCAGTTCCAGAGCGATTCGCCCAATGAGTCCTTGATATTTAGTCGTTTTCAGCCAACATTTTGGATTTTTTAAAATTTCACTTTTTTGTGAAAATATCCACTAAATGAGGGAATAATATGTGTGAGGGTACCCCAGGAGAGTTCCAAATGTGTGTGGGTAGAATATATATCCCACGGGGGTAAAATTGAAAAAAGTTGAAAACATTTTTTTTTTGGACTTAGTCATTTTTCTGGCGTTTATCAGACTTTCAGATAGGGGAAATGTCAGTGAGCTTTCCGATTTCAATTCCAGAGCGATTGGCCCAATGAGTGCTTGATATTTAGTCGTTTTCAGCCAATTTTCTAGATTTTTGAAAATTTCACTTTTTTGTGAAAATATCCACTAAATGAGGGAATAATATGTGTGAGGGTAGTATATATATCCCACGGGGGTAAAATTGAAAAAAGTTGAAAACATTTTATTTTGGACTTAGTCATTTTTC